>NC_059133.1:79276913-79595336 GCF_020740605.2 Lemur catta
GGGTAGGGAATTTGCATCTGTAGAGAATCTCCCTTACATGCAGCTAGGCCCTGCCTACTTGATCTGGGACAGGTTTTCTGAGTCTGACACCCTTAAAGTTCTGAATAAAAACATTTCCCTGAGGGCTGTTATCATGAGGCTACATCACAAGTCCACCTTGTCAGCCAGGCTTCCTTTCTCCCTCCCATAATCTGTTCACCAAAAACAAACAAACAAACAAACAAAAATCCTTGTTTTGTCTTTTTCCAAGCCCCTCCATTATTCAAAAGAAGACCCCTGTACCTCCTTGGGGATAGGCTGGCAGAGCTGTGTGGCTCAGTTCTCAAGGTCAATTTCCCTTCTGGAATAATGAATTTTTTTGGGGGGAGGAGTCTCCTGAATTTTTTATTTATCCTTTACAAAGTAAGTTTAAAAAAGGAAATAATAAAAATAAGAGTGGAATTCAATGGAATTGGAGAGAAAAGACAATAGAGAATATCGACAAGGCCAGAATGTGAATCTGATAATTTGAAAAAGTTAATAAAAACAATAGACCTTAGCAAGATTTGTCGGGTTGATAATCTTGTCTGTTCTAGGTTCTCAGTATGCTCTTGGCCAAAGAATGACCAGACACACCAAAAGCAGGGCAAGCATGAAACGAGGTTTATTGAGGAAGGGCAACATAGGTTTACAGAGCAAGAGCAAGATGGGGGTTTACAGAATAAACAAGATACATTTGCCACAGAAGGATGAATCGACCCCTCTGCTGTAACAAAAGGGGCTCTGATTATGGTCTAAGGTCTTGTTTTATAGTATCTGGATTGGGCCCTCCTATTGCTTCAGACATCACCACTGAACCACTTTGATGGACAGTTAAGGACATGATAATTAATTAGCCTTAGGTTACTCCAGGTCACTTTCCAAATCCTATTGTGTCTGGGCTGCCTGGCCTGTGGGCTGGGGAATTCCCTGCATTCTTTCCAGATTAGCAGGGGTTCCTCCTTCCCTTAGGTGTGGCAGTTGCTTGGGGCAGGATTAAAGTGAGGCAGCAGTAAAATGGGGTGGCTGGCCTTGTCCTTCTTCCCAGGAGGGGCAATTGCTCAAGGCAGCAGGAAGGCAAGGCACCCACCTTTGTCCCTATGAGAGCCAGAATCCCTATCTACTTAACAGATTAATTAAGAAAAATAAGAAAATATTAGAAATAAAATATGGAACATTATCATCGATTCTGAAGATATTAAAAAGATGCTGATAAGATGCTATGAACAACTTAATGCCAAAAAGTGCTATTGTTTAGGAAAAATGGACAATTTCCCTGAAAGATGCAAATTACCAAAACTGACTAAGATAAAATATAAAATATAGGCAGTATTTTATTAAAGAAATGGAATTTGTAATTAAACAATTTCCCACATAGGAAATTCCAGGTACCTATGGTTTCCTTGGTTATTTTTATCATTAAAGAAAAAATGTTACCAATTGTAAACAAATTCCTTTAGAAAATGGTGGAGGCAAGAATAATTCCAATACATTTTTTTGAGGCCAGTATAACTCTAATTGAAAAATTGGCCAAGATACAGGAAAAAAAAATTACAGACCAATATTTCCCATGAAAAAAGATGAAAAAAATTTAACCAAAATTTTAACAAAATGAGTTTATCAATATATACAGAGATAATACACTATAATCAATTTGAATATATCCCAGGAATCCAGGATCAATTCACATCTAAAAATCAATATATTTAAACATGTTAACAAATTAAAGAAAAAAAAATTATCTTTATAGAAACATAAGAAAACACTTAACAAAATTCAATATCCATTCGTAAAATCAGCAAATTAAGAAAAGAAGATAACTTCTATTGTACTTAGACTATGTTAAGAATATTGCAATTCAGTAACAAAAAGGCAAACAACCCAAGAAAACATTTGTGAAAGATTTAAATAGACACCTGAGAAAAGAATATATGCAAATGGTAATAAGCACATGAAAGGTGCTTAATATCTTTACTCATAAAGACATTGCAAATTAAATATATCTTGAAATATCTACCTATATACCTACCAGAATGGCAAGTTATCAAATCAAAAAGAGTGAAAACACCAAATTTTTCGGAGAATATAGAACAGCTGGAACTCACATATGTTGGAAATGTAAAATGGTACCATTTTAGAAAACTGTCAGTTTCTAAAAAAGTTAAATACCCATCTACCCTATGATTCAGCAATTTTACTCCTAGATATAGATTCAAGAGAAATGAAAATACTGTCCACAATAAGCTTTGTACAGAAAAGTTCACAACAGCTTTATTCATCATAGCCAAAAAATTAGAAACAGGTTGGCTGAGGTAGCTCATGCTTATAATCCTAGCACTCTGGGAGGCCGAGGCGGGAGGATTGCTTGAGGTCAGGAGTTCAAGACCAGCCTGAGCAAGAGTGAGACTATTTTTCTACTGAAAAGTAGAAAAAAAAATAGCCGGGCAACTAAAAATAGAAAAAATTATCTGGATGTGGTGGCACGCACCTATAGTCCCAGCTACTTGGAAGGCTGAGGCAAGGGAATGGTTTGAGCCCAGGAGTTTGAGGTTGCTGTGAGCTAGGCTGACACCATGGTAAAGGCAGTTAATGAGGTTTCTACCAAAATTTTCTACGGAAATTTCTACCAAAATTCTGATCATGATGACGTAAGTAATCTCCAAGAAGTTTCGGACTTTCCCTTTTCCCTTTCTTCCTCCAAGCCCTCACCAGACTTGCCCTTAATGTTCCATTTACAGCAATATAGGCTTTTTTTCCCTGCTCCTCCAAACTCTTCCAGCCTCTGCTCATTACCCAGTTATGAAACCACTTCTGCATTTTCAGGTATTTTATATAGCTACATCCCACACTCTGGTACCAGTTTTCTGTCTTAGTTTGTTTTATGTTGCTCTAACAGAGTATCACAGACTGGGTAATTTATAATGAAGAAAAATTTATTGGTTCATGGTTCTGGAGCCTGGCAAATCCAAGATCAAGGTGCCAGCATCTGGAGAGAGCATTCTTACTGCCATTCCTCCATGGAGGTAGGGCGAAGAGAAGATGAGAGAGAGAGAGAGCAAGAGAGAGAGAGAAAGAGAGAGAGAGGGAGGGAGAAAGAGGTGGAATTCAGCCTTTTATATCAAGCCCACTCCTGCAACAATAGCCTTAATCCATTCATAAGGGTAAAGTCCTCATGGCCTAATCACTTCTTAAAAATCCTACCTTTTAACATTGTTACATTGGAGATTAAGTTTCCAACACATGTTTTTTGGGGGACACATTCAAACCATAGCCATACACATTCATGAAAACTGAATTATACACTTAGGAGCTGAGTATTCATTATATGTAATTTGTGCATCAATTTAAAAAATGATAATAACATTGTTTACCCTATGAAAGTCACTGTTCTAAGTGCTATTAGTGAGATACCATTACAGAGAATAGAAAAGATCCTTGGTTTTGAGAAACAAAGAAATCAAATAAAAAGGTCATTAAGAAGTAAAATAACTGGGATGGTGAATGGTATTCATTTTGATTTAATAGAACCCTGGGAAATGTTACCTGGGAAGGTAATGTTTGAGCTGAGTTCTGGAGAATGACAAGAAATAATCCATGGAATGTGTTGGGTAAAGCGCTTTCTAGGCAGAGACTCTAAAGTGCTTGGGGTATGTCAAAAACAGGAAAGAGGTCAGCGTATCAGCAACATACTGAGATACAGAGTGGTATGAAATTATGGAGAGCTAGGTAGATATCAGATTAATAGGTCCTTTTAGGCCATAATAAAGTACAGATTTTAATCAATATAGCCAGCACTTCTGCTTCTGATAGAATGGCAAGTGCTAGATTTACTTTTTTAACTTAAGCAACCATACAACCAAGAAACATATAAGAAACAATAGTTTTCACCATTGGATAATAGGCAATAGAAGATTATGCTTCCTGAAAAAGTAGAAAAAAGGAAGTAAGCCCTATAATTTTCCCAGCTTAGGAGCAGTTTCCATTGCAAGACGCAGAAATTAACACAGACCCTGTTAGTCTTGCCAAGTAAGATACAGAAATTGGAGTTTGGGAACACCAAAGTGGATGGAAAGTTTTTGGCATAGAATATCAAAAAGGAGCGGGCTACACTAAGATAAATCAGCCATGGACTGTAAGAAAGAGATCCCTCCAACTTTTAGTTGTGTACTAATCTCTACATGGTGAGGGAAAATTATCTTAGGTCAAGTCAATTGTTTGACCCACCAGAAAGCAGTAGGTCAAACAATTTCTGGAACCCATAATGCACAGGACATAGCGTAGAGTCTTCTGAAGAACAAAATCTTAGGTAAACGGCTTAAATTAGCCCAAGATTAAGTCTGCTTTGGAATCACCTTAACAAAGCTTGAAAGCAAGCCTCAAAAGCGTCAAACTTATTCCAAGTAAATTAAGTGAATACCATGAGAAATTCCAATCTATGTAAAGAACAATAGTAAAATCCAGTACCTTTTAAATAAAACACAATATTTAGCATCCAATAAAAAATAGCTAGATAGGCAAAGAGACTAGAAATTACAAATCATTGTCAGGCAGAAAATCAACAAATAGAAGTTTAGAAATAACAGAGATAAAAGGAGTTGGCAAAAAAACAAAAAAAAAATTAAAACGCTGACTATACATATGCTAAAACAACTCAGGTTGGAAGAGAAAATAAATTCATATGATGAGGAGGGAAATGCAAAATTTAATAAAAAACTAAATGGAATGTCTAGAATTAAAATAATATATTTCAAATAAAAAATGAACTACATGGATTTAATAGCAGATTAAGTGCTTCAGAAGAAAATATCTGTGAATTTGAAAACATAAGAATAAAAAAAATTGCCAAAATGAAGCACAGAGAGATAAGGACTCTGTAAATGAACAGATCATCATGACCTATAGTACATCAAAGTGGAGCGAGAAAGGGGAGGATGGAGAGAAACAAAAAAGAAGACATATATTAAAAATTTTCCAAATTTGAAAAAAACTATAAGCCTCAGATAAATAAAATTAATAAAACTCAAGTAACAAAAACCACATAAATACACATCATAATAAAATTGCTGAAAACCAGGATTGAGTAAAAAGCCTTAAAGCAGCCAACTAAAACAATATAATATGTCCAAATGATCAAAGATAAAAATGACAGTAGATTTCTCCTCACGATCTATGCTAGGTAGAAGAAAATAAAGCAACATCTTTAAAGTATTGAAAGAAAAAAGGTCAGTCTACAATTTGATACTCAGTGAAATATCTTTCACAACTTAAGGGTAAATAATGACTTTTTTAAGAAAAAAGAAACTGAGGTAATTCATAGCTAGATTTAAACTAGAGATATTTTAAAGGAAGTTCTTCATGCAAAAGGAAATACTAACAAATAGATGGAAACTTGTATTTCACAAAGAAATTATAAACACTATAATAGTAAGTATGTAGAAAATTAGAAGAAAAAATATTAGGCACAAAAACCTCTTGAAAAGATAATTTATTGTTTAAACCAAAATCAATAACAATGTGTATGACTTTGATAACATACGTAAGTTAATATATGACACACACACACACACACACACACACACACTTCCCCTCAAACCAAAAACCAGAAGTGAAAAGATGAAAGTACGTAGGAAATGGTATAATATTTGAAGGTATATTGTCATATTAAAAACATTAAACCTAAACCCAAGAACAATAACTCAAATATAAGTAAATAAAAAAAAGAGTTTATCTGGTAAACCAATGATGGAGGTAAAATGGTATCAGAAAAATTACTCAATTGAAAAGAAAGCAGAAAAAGAAGAAACAGGAAATAAAGAACAGATGGCACAAATAGAAAACAAATAACAATATGATAGAATTAAACCTATAATATTATTAATTAAATTACATTTTAATAATCTAAACACTATACTAAGATACAGCATAGATTGTCTGATTGGATTAAAAAAGCAAGACCCAACTACATGCTATCTATAAGAAACCAATATTAAATATCAAAACACAGGTAAGAAGGAAGATGATGGAAAAGATATACTATGCTAACACTAATTTAAAAAAAGCTTAGAAGGGGTATGTTAATAATAGACAAAATAGATTGCAAGACAAAGATTATTTCCAGGGTTAAAGAGGAACATTCCATTATAATAAAGAAACCATTCATCAAAAGAATGAAAATATGGTAGATATGTATTCACCAAACAACAGAGCTTAAGCACATAGAAAGATAGAACTAATAACAAATAAAATAAAAAAGAAAAATAAAGAAATCCAAAATAATGGTTGGGAATTTCAACATGCTTATCTTAGTATGTGATAGAACAATTACATAGAATATCAGTAATGATAAGAAAACTTGAACAACGCTTTAAAATACCCTAAACAAATGTACATTTATAGACCAATCTACCCCCAAACAGCAGAATATACAGTTTTTTCAAGTGTTCATGGATTATTCACTAAAATAGACAGCATGTGGGTAATAAAACTTGCCCCAATAAATTTAAAACTATGTCCAGTAATCATAACAGAATTAAACTTGAAATTAATAACATAAAAATATCTGTAAAATCCTCAAATATTTAGAAATTTAAAAAAGCATTTTTAAACAACTCAAAGATGAAATCATAAGTGAAATTAGAAATATTGTACTAAATGAAAAGAAAAACACAATCTATTAAATTTTTTGTATGCAGCATGGAAGGAATGTTATATAACATTAAATGCTTATATTTTTAAAATAATTATATAAGCTAGAAACAAGAAAGACAGAGTTAGACAACTTAGGGAAGATACCTTGAAGGATACAACTATCAAAGCTCACTCAAGAAGAATTAGATCACCTAAATAGTCCCTACATCTATTGAATTTGTAAACATAAATATGACAAAAAATTATAGGCTTAGATCACTTCACTGTTGAATTCTACTGAATATTTATGGAAGAAGTAATACCAATTGTATACAAACTCTTTCAGGAAATAGAAGAGCAGAGATCATTTCCCAGTCCATTTTATGATGCCAGGATTACCCTGATGCAATAACGAGGGGAAGAATCACATGAAAGGAAACCATAGAGCAAGAACCCTTATGAACATAGATGCAAAAATCTGTAACACACTTTTACTCAGTTGAATACAGCAATACATGTTAAAGGATTCAACATAATTGCATTGGGTTTAACTAAAAAAATGCAAGCTTGATTTAACATCTAGAAATCACTTAATGCAACCCACCTAATGGCAAACTAAAAACAAAACACCAAAAATAAAAACTCAATTAGATAAAGAAAATGCATTAGACAAAACACAGTATCCATTCACATTAGAGATTCTCTGCATAGTAGGAATAGAAGGGAACTTCTTTGACCTAATAAAGAGCATCTAAAGGAAACCGGCTATCATCATACTTAATTAGGAAAGACTGAATATTATCCCTTTACAACTGAAAAAAAAATGTCAAGAAGAATCATTTACCACCTAGAGATGCTGGAAATGAAAAAACAGCTTTATTTTTGAACCCAGCAAGTTGTGGCTTATTTGTATTATATCTAAGAGTTTTTTGCTTTGTTTGTTTTGTTTTGTTTGTGTGTATATGCTTTCTCCTCCTTTTCCTCCTCTCATTTTATTCTAGGCAGCTAGAGAAGCTAGGAAGAAGCAGCTTCAACATTCTACCTGGAAATTTCTTTAGCTAAATCATCTAGTTCATTAGATACGTTTCTATTTTTCATATTAGTGCAAGCAACAGTGTTGCTAAAATATCTGCTGCTATACAGCAGGTGTCTTTCCTTCAACTTCCAATAACTTTTTCCTCATTTTCCTTTAATCCCTCACCAACAGCCTCCTCGAGGACCTTCTAGCATCTGCCTACAGTTCCTTCCCAAAGCCAATGCCACATGCTTCAGTTATTGTTACAACAGCACTCCAGTTTCAGGTGGTAAAATCTTTTTACTTATCTACTGTTTTGTTATCCAATTTATTCCAAGTAATCAATTATTCCAGATATAATTGTGTAAAATAGTATTTATCATCATCATCATCATGATTTCATGGCTTTGGGGTTGACTGAACTAAGCTAGGTAGGTCTTACTAAGATTTCCCATGTAAATGGAATCAGACAGTGGCTGGGTCTGGAGTCATCTCAGAGACTTCTTCACACCTAGGTCTAGTTTGTTGATACTAACTGTCAGGTGGGACCTCAGTGGGGATTATTGACCAAGAAACTTTACCTGACCTCTCCACGTGACCTGGCCTTCACAGCATAGAGCATAGTTTTTAAGAACAAGAGTTCCCAACAGAGCCAAAAGAAATCTATACCACTTTGTCTATTGTAGCCTAGGAAATCATGCAGTGTCACTCCTTTCTGCATTCCATTTTTTAGAAGCAAGTCTCTTAAGGCCCTTATATTCAGGGGGAGAGGAATTAGGATGCATCTCTTGATAGAAGGAGTATGAAAGAGTTTGAGGGCAGTTTTAAAACAACCACTCTCCAGCATAAATTAGAAAGGTAGCGACTGAAAAACAGTACTGGGAACCTGAATATTGCACATACACTCCTGCAGCTACTGCTACAAACCTGGGATCCAGAAAGAACTGAGGACAATACTACATTAGAAGAGACACCATAAGGACCTCCTCATGGCTCCAGTTCCTATGCTGGCTCCAGTTTACATCTGTGTACTGTCTGGCTCCCTATATCCTATGTCTGGGGCCTCTTAACTATATTTTCCCATCCTCACTGTCATAAGTCCTCACAACAAATCTCTGCTATAATCTCCGTGCCCTTTGGTCCTTGAATAGGAGAAATTAAAGCATCTCCAGTGCTGAGGCTTTACATTAAGTTTTCCCTCTTTCTGGCCCCTCTCTGATCCTGAATATTTATGTCCCTGTTTCCCAGTGTCTAGGCCCAACTTTGTACCTTGGCTACAGGAATGAGGTCCTTGTCTTGCCTCTAATTTCTTGCCTGTTTTCCTGCCTTCCAGCCCCAGTTGTTTTAAAGACAAAAGTCTCCATCTGACTCCACCTCCCGTGGAGGGAGTCCCGTGCCTGGGACTCTATTTGCTACTATTGACATGCCTTGGTTCGGTGCTCTGCCCACCTGCCAGGGAGCCACCTACGGCTCACCTCTGGCCCTTTTATATGCCAACCACCTGCCTGCCTGGACCTTCAGCTTCTACCTGTTGCCAAACTCCCTGAACAGCAGATTCTGCCATCATTTTGGACTTCCCCAGCTGCTGGGACCTCCTCCAAAAGACTGTTTATTCTCCAGGTCTGGCCTTTTCCCACTATATTCCTAGTTCTGATGTGTACCAGAGAGCATTTGACTTTCTCTCTGGCTGCCGCTTGCCTCCTTGTCACACCTATGATCCATGTCCAGTGAGATCTATGGAAGCACCTAGAAAAAAAATATTCATCATGTCAGAATCAGTCTGATGTTGCTCCTTCTGGTAAAAACTGATATAGCAATTAGTTCTATTTAGCCATTGTACAATGTGTACATGTTTCAAAACATCATCTTGTATGTGATACGTGTATACAATTTTTACTTATCAATTAAAAAATAAATTAATTAACTAATTAAAAAATACATATAGTCTCCAACTCCACCACTTCCTCTATTGTTTAATCTCTAAGAAAATTGTCTGCTCTGACCTTCCTTGACTGGTCCTTGGTCTTCCTCTCCTTTGGCTCTCTCTTGTTTACCAAGACCTGCAAACGCCATGCATATGGCCTAATGCCCTGGATTTCAAATCCTGGTTTCTCTCACAGTTTAGTAGTTATCTGGTCCTCAACACTCGGATTTCATCATGTGTACTCAGCTTTCTGGTCCCGGCCTAGCCAGTCCTACTAGCTGTCACTTCCGCTTGGGTTTTCTTATTACAGCTGGAGAAGGGAAGAGCAAGCTAAATTAATTTGCTTCTATAATATAAACTCTATTTATGTTCTTTGTATGTAATTTAGATTTAAAATACATAATAGAAAATAAAACATTCACTAAATTTTCCTTGACTCCATGCCACTTATGGGAAGCTTGCAAATTTGATTCTAGATTTATTGTATGTTTTTTTTTTTTTTTCCTAAGACTGCTCAAAACTGGCATGAATTTTTGACGGGGGGAATAATATGGTTAGCATGTTTATAAATTAACAGTCAAGGAGGTGTACAAACCCGAAATTATTCCCACAGGAAGCAAGTTGCTGGCTCTGACATCCCTTCTCTTTCTTAGCTTGCCAGAAACAGATGTTGACAGTTCCCTCATTTGGGGAATATATCCAGAAGGATGAATATTACCCTTGAGAAACACAATATACTGTACATGACTTCTTCTAAGCAAAGAAGTAGTTTATTTAAGCTTAGAGAAAGTACATACTGACAACCTGTGCAAAGAAAGGAAAGAATGCCATAAAGCAATCTAAAAGCTTAGCCAGGACTCAACTTCATGGAAGTTTTCTAGGCCAGTTGAAAGGGGGAATTGATATAATGCTTAGAGGGCCGCAGATGGAATCAGACCTAAGAGACCAAAGTTCTTTCCACACAAAGCCAGTACTCTCTTGAAAGTAAAATATATCAGTCATCCAGCTGGCTGTTTTGTCCACGTTTCACAAAGAAATCCAATTTCCTTTAACAAATTAAAAAACTATAATTAACCTGTTTTCACTTAAATCACAAGGTATTTACAAGGAACTTCTCGTATATGAAACATTATATAGGCTATGTTTGCAGATATGCATAAAAATGGTATATGACCGTTCCTATTTTCAAGGATTTCAAAATATAAATTGCTAGATTGTGAAAAATAAGTCTGAAAAATAAGAAGTCTGAAAAATGAAACTAGTTCGGCTAATTTGTCTACTGCTGCCAGCAAATCTAGCCTACATTTTAATTGTAAGGCATTCTTAGAATAGATAGCTTTTTTTTTTCTTTTAATGTAGCATTCTGATTTTGCTGGGCGTTGGATATCTGACATGTGACTCACAGAAATGTGTCTGCGTTGTTGAATGAATGGAACCATATACATATTGGGAAAGAAATGAAACAGCTCAGAGATTCCAATAGATGGGGACAGGGCTGAAGCCGCCAGAGCCCAGTGGTATGCAGCAATCAGAGATGGGATGACTCCCTTTGAACAAAAATGTCACGCTGACCTGGTGGAGAAGATGGCAGGATGTAAACCCTGCAAGTGGTATCTGGCAGCTGCTCTCAAAAGGACAGAGTCAATGTATAATCAGGGTGACCTGAAACCGCCAATCACACACCACTGTCTTCAGGGATACAAGGCTCCTGCGTTTTCAAATATGCAATACCGCCCTTCTCTGCTCATCAAGCAGGAGAAACTTGGGCATCCTGGTGTCAGTGGGCATCTTCACATAACCACTTCAGGGACGCTGAGCTGCTGGTCTGTGTGGCTTTGATGCCTGTGGACAGAACCCTACCTGGCATTAGGTCTTGACATTTGATGGTCATTAAGGCATGTGTCATATTTGTTCCAAATATATCATATATTGCAAGTTTAAGATCCTATTTTGACCAGTAGTTTTGACAACTTTATTGCTTTACAGAGAATTCACTGAGTTAAGAATATGATCTGCTTAATATTTTCAACTGCCAATGACTTATTTAAGGGTCACCTCAGAGTCAATATTGTTGATTGCACTTGTCAAAATATCTGACAAAAGGAAAACCTTATTTCATAAAATCTTAGATATGGTTTAATTGGGTAATTCTGTTTCTGTAAATCTGTTGAGGAAATAAACATGATGTAGCAAAAATTTATGTAAAAAGAAGTTTGTGAAAATTATTTATAATAGTAAAAGATTACATGAAATGGAAATGGTTACATAAATTAGGAGTACTGTATGAGGAAAGTTTTAAAAATAAGAATCATATTTTCAGAAAGATTCTCGCAGTATAATGTTAAACTATAAAAGCAGATCACAAACTTGTATTCATTCAACAAATATTTATTGAAGGCCCACTGAGTAGCGTTGTTCTAGGTCTAAGAGTGATACCAGGGGCAAAACCAATCAACCCAACAACCCCACAAAACCTCTTCTGTTGTGAAGCTTAGATTCCCCAATGAATGTAATATTTTTTATAATGTTCTTTCAATTCAATAAACAAACAGGAAAAATAAGCAAGCATAGAAAACAAGCAAAAGGAACCATAGTAGATGCTCCATCCACATCCTACCACCACTTTTGTGCACACACCCGGTACGCGTTCCCTCCCTAAACCAGCACCTGCGTCTCTGCTGAGAGGCTGCTCTCAGGCTGGCTGCAGAGCCTGCTTTGCCAGAAGTGCCTGGGAATGTACGTGCCACCGGGGCAGCCTTTAACCAATGATTTATGGAAATGCGGCATAAAGACTCCATCTCCCTTTCCCCTACCGGGACATCTCTCTTTCTCTCTGGATCAAGCCAGAGTTACCCTCTGTATGACCTTGTTCGCTACCATAACTTTGCTGCTGGGAAGTCAAACTAAGGCTAACATAGGAACCGAGATGGCACACTAATAATAAACATAGCTTACGTTTATGGAGTGGCTCTTACATTTCAGATTTTAACATAAATTATCTCTCTTAATTGTCACAGCAATCTTTTGAGATAAGTATTATTATTATCCTTGCAGTATAGATGGATATAAGGCTGTGAGTGTTTTCTTTTTCTTCCTTGTATTTTTATGTTCTCTTCAATTTTCTATCAAGATATGTATTACTTTCAGAAGCATAGGTCCCACAAGCACTCGCTTTCTGGAAGGCTGGCTTTAGAAGCTGCAGTGGAGTGCGTTCTTCGTGGCTTTAGAACATTACTACACTTATATTTGAATGCAATTCTTTGTCAATCAACAAATGGTGAAATGAACATGTCATCATCAAGAATGTCTCTTAATCTCTGTCAATAAATTCCCTTATGGAAATGAGCAGAAATTTAAGGATTTCTACTATTGCCTTTGAAATTTGCTTCATTATCTGAGAGTTTTTGTTCAGTCTAATTGAATCTTCCATAGCCACTTTATTTAAAAATATTATCTTTTTACTGTTCTTCTAATTCTCCCTCAAATATCCAAATTTAGTTCCTTAACTTATAATAATAATGAATCACTCTTGTCTTAATGCCACACTTGCATTCAGGTTTAACATTTTCTAAGACAATTGCATTTTCGTAAGAATTTTACTGAGCCAAACTCCATTTGTCAAAACTCATTACAGATTACCTTCTAACCATAATCTCTTTTGGTCTTTACCCTTTTCGTTGGACCAAATGCAGGGTTTCTTAAATTCCTATCAGGGAGTACCTAACCCTTTTGAGATTAAGAAGGAGGGGGAGAACATTAGGAAGTTGTTTATATTTTAGCCAATTTTTGCAAGAAAACAATAAATACTACAGAACGGTAGCAGAGAAAGTGTGTTCTTGACACAGCGAAAGGATTTGGAGAACTGGAAGTAGTATTTTTTTAGGCCAGAGCACAAGGTATTTATGAGGAAATAATGAAATAGAAAAGAAAGGTACATGGGAAGGATATATAAAGCTGGTTATGCTAGAATGTTTGAACTTTTTGTAGGATGCTATTAGCCAGAATAAGACAATTTTTTGATGTTTTATATTTAGCTTGAAGATAGATATGTTCAAGAGGCTATCAGAACTTATCTGGAGCTTAGAAAAGACTTAGGCAGAGATATAACTTAAAGAGAATGGGTCCAAAATAAAGGAAAGAGGGCCAGGAAATAGAGAAAGCTTCGTCTGGGCTGATTTTATTACTTATCAAGTGCCCTAAGAAATTATTTTTCTCTGACAAGAATCTTTTGAAGACCTAGGTCTTTTATGCTATGACTCAGAAATGCTAAGTGAAGGTTTCTGAATCCCCATAAGCCTAACTCAAAAGTAACTTCGTAGGTCAGAGTTCAGGTAAGGGTCCCTGGCTCATGAGGAGGTGGGAACGGTGGGAGGGACATTATCCTTCTTAACAGTTGAGTCTTTCTTCCCATGCTCTGACTGGGGGCTGGTACGCAAGACTGGCATATTGGCCTATCAACACTGTGCAGCCTTGGCATAGATCTTCACGATGGACTGCAGCAGAGGTGATGTGCAGTAAGAAGGGATTCAGAGGAAAAGCTTTTATTCCAAAGGTGGATTCTCCATTTCTTCGACACTATTACTAGGTTACTTTCATTGGGATTGTAAAATAACTTTATACAGGTCATCTAGGAGAAGTGAGCTTTCAGGGTGTTGTCTTAGAAGCTAAAAATAAAATTAGATTAGTAATTAGTGAAGTGGGTATAATTGCTTACCTTTGGCTGTAATCATTTCCCAAAGTGGTTTTCTCTTGATTTGACTTTCCCTTGCATTATATTCCCTTGTTGAAAGAAAACATGCATTCTGTATTCCCTACAAAGGCAATTTTAAGGGAAGTACAGTAAACATAAACTAATGTAATGATGGGCTACATAGAAGCTCTGTTTTCATGAAATAAAGTACTAAAAATACTCCTCATAGTAACAATGCAAAGTAGTAATATTGTAGTTCTAAACAATTCCAAGCTATTATTTTATTTTGCAAGATGTTGTTGGCAGAATCTAGTCTCAATAATTACTTTTTTAAGAAGAGGAAAAAAACCAATGTAATGCACTCCAATGCAGACTCTAAAAATATCAGAGAACCAAGTATACAGGGATCAGCCTATTAATAGCTTGAAACACTGTCAGTTGGTGGGATGGGACACATTTTTTTTTTTTTTTAGATTGTGAGCCAAAAATCTAGATTTTACTTGCTGAGATATATACTTTGAATCTGTAGCACGCTTAAAGGTGAGAAAAGGCTGTAAGTGATTAAAACCCCTTGTTTCGCAACACCCTGCAGGAGACATTACTTCTTCCAAGAGATGTTACAAATACTCTCAGAAATCCTCAGATGCTGATTGATTCAATTATAATTAATTTAAGATGAGACGTATAATACAGCACTTTTGCAAGATTGGTAAGAATCATACTCAAACCAAATTATGATTTACTACTATAATTCCAAAGACGTATGAATCCTTGAGCTAAGAATTAGCACCAGTTGTCCAAATATAGTATGAAATGGGATGAAATTTCAACAAATATGACACAATTCTGAGGAGGTCCTTTCAGCTGCTGTAGATACTGATTTAACTGGCACCTTCTATATTTTACTCAGACCCACTATACATTCGGGGTAACTATTTAAGGAAAGATCATTTCCTTGATACTGTTTTTCATTATAAAATTGAAAAACTCCAAACCCCATGAATTTGACATTGAGTAAGATGGTTAGAAGGCCTTTATGTTTATGAAGAGAAGATGAGTGACTTAATAGAAGACTAGGTGAGAGTCAGGGGTCAGTACTAGAAAGGGAGGCCTATTGGCAATCTGTCCTTGGATGATTTAGGGAAAAGGCACTGAAGTATGTAATAACTCAGCAAGTCTCTATAGAGAGTTCTATAGCAAGTGTACATTCATGCATTCCTTTCCTTTAACTCTTAACAACACATATTTTTTCATTTTTATTGAGCTATAGTTTACATAAAGTGTATAAGTCTTACTGGTACAACTCAGTGAATTTTTGCATATGTATTTATCCACATATCAACCACCCAAATCAAGATATAGAGCATATCTGGAATCTTAGCCAACTTTCATAGGCCTCTGCCCAGTTGATAAACCCCATTATTCTGACATCTAGTACCCTAGATTTGTTTAATGTGTTTTTAAGTTTTATTTGATGACATAATGTGTGATAGGATGGTTAGCATCTTGATTTTTTTCACTCAACAAAAGGCCTATGAGATTCACAGTTGGTGCATGTACTCATTAATTTTCACTGTTGTATAGTATTACATTGTATAAATATAGCATAATTTATCTATTGTATTTTTAATGGACATTTTGGTTTTTTCCAGATTTTTATATCATTAATAATTATTAATGCTGCTATAAACATTCTTATTTATACATAATCTTTCGGTCAACAGAAACACATATTTTTCTGGGATACATAGCTAGGAGTAGAATTTCTGGGACGTAGAGCAGCATATATTTGGTTTTAGTAGATACTGTCAAATAATTTTCCGAAGTGGCTGTACCAACTTACACTCCCACCAGTAATGTATGAAGGTCCCTGTTGTTTCACATTCTCACTAATACTTGGTATTGTCAGTTCTAATTTTTTAATTTTAGCTCTTCTGGTTTAGGTGTAGTGGTATCTTACTATAATTTTGATTTGCATTTCTCTGCAGGGTAATAATGATGAACATCTTTTTTTTTTTTTTTTTTTGATACAGAGTCTTATTCTGTTGCCCTGGCTAGAGTGCCGTGGCATCAGCCTAGCTCACAGCAACCTCAAACTCCTGGGCTTAAGCAATCCTTCTGCCTCAGCCTCCCAAGTAGCTGGGACCACAGAGCATGCATGGCTAATTTTTTCTATATATTTTTAGTTGTCCAGCTAATTTCTTTCTATTTTTAGTAGAGACAGGATCTCGCTCTTGCTCAGGCTGGTCTTGAACTCCTGACCTCGAGCGATCCTCCGGCCTCGGCCTCCCAGAGTGCTAGGATTACAGGTGTGAGCCACTGCGCCGGCTGGTGATGAACATCTTTACATGTGCTTACTGTCTACTTAGATATCTTCTTTTGCAAAGTCCCAGTTCACATCTTTTGCCATATTTTTAAATAAGGAAAACTTTAAAAAGTCACTGACCAAAAAAGAAAAGATTGATAAAATATTTGTATTAAAATTATGAACTTCTCTTCATTAAAGACAATGTTAAGAGAGTAAAAACGCAAGTCAGGTAAAAGAAGAAATGTGTATATTTGGAATCTGATTAGGGGTAAACATTTTTTCACTTTCCATAGATGATGAAGACAAGGGCTGAGTGTGTTACTTTCCCAGAGCTGCACATGGACCTTAGTATAGAGTATGTGCTAAAAGAATATCTGTAAATGAATGCATGGATGCTCAAGTGAATGAATGAATGGGAGGACCCTGTTTAAAGGTATATAGGCTAACAACATCGGATGCACTATTTGCTTTTCCTAAAGTTAAGAGGAAGATCAATCTTAGCAAGAACAGGGACGCTGAGTGTGACTCAATATCAATGTGAAAGCTGGCCCAGTGAAAACTGGTCCTTAGAGCTGATGTACAAATTCCAGTTGAGTGATGTCTGTCCCCATAGTCATCTTTTATTGATGGCCTGGGTCACAAGTGATATGGCCATGGCATTGTGGCAGGGGGTAGAGACTGCTTGAGGGCTTTCTGGTCTCCTGGAAAGAGAATAATACTGATGCCTGAATACCTGGACATTGTCACAAATGGGCAACAAATAAATAACTTCTAATTTTTGGTTTCAGTTTCCCCAGTTGTAAAATAAAAAAGATCATCTATGGGCTCTCTGAACTCTACTTGCTATGACATTTTGTCCCTGGAGAGCCTAGAGAAAACAGCTTTTATGGGAGAAACAGTACTAGTCATCCCCAGAGGTCAAGATGACCTGAACAATGTACTCTGCCCATGTCCCAGAAGGCTCACTTTCCCTTTATACTTGATCCAAAAAGGCAGTCTTTTAAGTTGTCCCAGCACCTAACTACTCTCTTCTGTAGGCTGAGATGAAAAAAATTCCAGACTTCTTTGGAAAGGGAGCTTAAACCCAAAACAACAATGCTCCTTGGATACAAGTAACATTTTCTTCTAGAAATAGAAAATGTCCTCTAGCTTAGTTATAATTTCTACAATCTGTTCTGCCAATTTTTTTTTTTTTTTGGTTTGTAGAACTGCTATTCAGAGTTCTTTTGGCCAAAATGAAAATCTAACTTGTTTCTATTAGCCTGATAATTTTCATGGGATGGCCCATTTAAGAACTGATAAAGAGTTCTCATTATAAAGGAGCTAACTCTAATTATTCACTTATTTAAAAACTATCTATGGGCTATCTTCTATTTAAAAGAAAAATATTGAAATAGTTCATCATTCTACCAACATTATTTTGTCCTTTCTCACTTGAAAATAAATCTTTATTTTCATCTTAAAGAACAATTATCCTAGTACACATGATGTGTAATAGAGCATGTTAGTTAATTTACCTCTAAAAATCTTAGCTCCTCTATTATCACTCACCAAATTTAGTAGTAGAGGAGATCCACTGGCCTGCATAATAAACCAATTTAGTCTCCCTGAAAGAAAACAGGAAAGATATATGAATGACATGCCAGTAACCAATCAAAACCAAGATATTAATAGTAACATCCTGGCCTATAAAAAAGCGCATTTGTGTAATGGACTTAAAATGTGACTGACAGCAATCAAAATAACTCCATCATGAGAAGAGAAGTGGGGGAGTTGATGCCCATCAAAATGAAAAAAAGTGCTCAAAATTTGTTATGCTTGGTGATAATCTTAAATTTAAAAAAAAAAAAAACTTTTGCATGCTTGTGTAAGCTCCCCAAAAAGGATGCCACAGTGAAATAAGAGGGTACTTCAAATTGTTCATGGAAAAATTGAATTAAAATATAAAAATAAAAAAATATAAACTTTATTTCTCATCATAAGCTTTGTCAAGGTCAAGACACTTTTATAAGCAATGATACCAGTGATTTAGTCTATCCTAAAAGAACTGAGGGTCCTGGAAATTTAACCTTGTCCATGCTATCTTTTTCACACTATTAACTGAAGAAAAATGGGTGCCTGTTAAAGATTTTGTAAGAGTAGAAAACAAAAGGAAGTCAGGAGGAGCCAAATCAGAACTGTAAGGTGGAGGCCTAATGATTTCTCATTGAAACTCTCACAAAATTGCCCTTGTTCACTGAGAGGAATGAACAGGAGCATTGTCATGGTGGAAAATGACTCTCTGATGAAGCTTTCTTAGGCTCTTTTTGCTAAAGCTTTGGCTATCTCAAAACACTCTTGTAATAAACAGCTACTATCATTCTTTGGCCTTCCAGACAGTCATCAAGCAAAATACCCTGAGCATTCAAAAAAACTATTGCCGTGACCTTTCCTTTTGACAGGTCTGCTTTTCCTTGACTAGACCACAACCACCTCTTGGTAGCCAGTGCTTTGATTGTGCCTTGTCTTCAGGGTCTTGCTGGTAAAGCCATGTTCCATCTCCTGTTATGATTCTTCAAAGAAATGCTTCCAGATCTTGATTCTACATGTTTAAAATGTAATTGAAAGCTCTACTCTTGTCTGCAGCTGATCTGGGCACAATGGTTATGGTACCCATTGGATGGAAAGTTTGCTCAATTTTAATTTTTCAGTCAGAATTGGGTATGCTGAGCCAATTGAAATGTCTACGATGTTGGCTATTGTTTGTACTGTTAACCGTTGGTCCTCTTCAGTTAGAACAGGAACGAGATGAATTTTTTCCTTGCAAATTGATGTGCATGGGCTGCTATAACCAGCTTCACCTTTAGCATTGTCTCATCCCTTCTTAAAATGAGTTATCTATTTGTAAACAGCTGATTTCTTTGGGGCATTGTCCCTATAAACTTATTATAAAGCATCAATGATTTCACTATTCTTCCACTCAAGCTTTACTATAAATTTCATATTTGTTCTTGCTTCAATTTTCAAACTGATGCCGTATCCATCTTAGCCTCAAACTAGATCCTGTTTGGACATATTCATAACAAGTTAATATAAGTTTACTTTGGTGCAAAAAGAAATTTTGAATACCATGTGTAGTTTTTTTCCATAATATGCATCTTCTGTGAACTTTTTGAGGACCCCCTAGTACACTTGTCATGCGACATCATCCTTATACTCATATTATGATCATCATTGTAGAAAATATTTGCCAGTAACTGAACCAAGTACTTTTTAATGCATTATTATTTTCAAACCATCCTATTGTATAGGTACTATATTGTCATCACTTTATAAATGAAGATGCCAAGGCACAGAAGGATTAAGAAATTTACTCAACACTGAGAGGGAATAAATATCTAGATAGGAACACAAACAGTCCAGTCCTTAACTACTTCGTCTATGCCACTTTTGGTGATATGCCAAGAGGCTCTATGGTGCACTCAAAATGGCTGCAAACTCTTTGCTGTATGGACTCTAATCTCCCTCCTCTAGAATCTAGAGGGGGGGCTTGGTAACTTTCTCCATCAATAGAATGTGGTGAAAATGACATTCTGGAACTTCTGAGGCCAGGCAATAGAAAGTTATGCAGTTTCATTCTCCAGACTCTCCCTCTTGGAACCCAGCTGGCCTTCTCTGAGAAGCCCAAGCCACGTGGAGTGGCCATGCTCTGGCAGCATCCCCAGCTCAGCTGCCAGATGATGGCCGGTGTCAACTGTGAGACATTTGAGTGAACCATCTAAGACATCTAGCTTAGTTGAGCCTCCAGATGACCACAGTCCTGGCTGCAACTGCATGACACATCCCCAAGCAAGAGCCACCAATCTGAGCAGACAGCTCGCAGAACCATGAGAGATAACAAAAACATTTCTTTGGTGCCACAAAGTATTACATAGCAAAAGATAAATGAAAGAGCTCTGTATTTACAGATGAGTTGTATTTTTAAAAAAACACTTATAAATTGACTGTTTGAAACTCAGAACACATCTCCCCACAGTAACAGTGTTATAAATAAGTTGTAAGCTTTCTAGACCAGGTCACAAAAGTCTATTTAACTCACAATGTAGTTGAAATTTGCAATGAAAATAGTAACAAACAATATTGTTACAAGACTAGTAATTAAACAAAACAGATTAAACATATGAGAAAAATTGGTGTGAAGTAGGTTCTTAAAAATTTACACTAAATGTATTGTGTTTGAGGGGAAGAGAATTTAATTATAAGAGAGAGATGATTCCCTCTTGGAGCTTCTGATAGGTATCGTTCAAGGCCTTAATAAATGGATGGCATCTCCCTGTGTTAAGCCTAATTCCTCTATAAAATTTATGGTTTTTCTCAAACCCAAATCAACCATAATTAGGGGTATAAAAGAGGCTGTGTATTAAACATAAGAAGAGAGACCAAAGGGGATTTTGTTATTGTTGTTCAATAACAATGGGAGACAAAAGAGAAGAATGGGCATTAAGGGAATATAGTGGGTGTTTATAGCTTTTGTCACATAGCATCCAATTACCTTTTCCCAGAAAAAAAGTATCCTGACTTTCCTTTGGAATCATCTCTCCCTCCACTCTAAGCCCAGATCACATGGTTGTCAAGGGCATCACATTTGCCTTCTGGGGCACCTGAGGGGAGCTAGAATCAGCCTCTTCCCCACCCATGACCTGCAAAAATGGTTGAGTCAAAGTGGGGCCAGGTCAGGCCAGGGAAAGCAGACCCAGCATGAAAAGGAAGCGATGAGATTGTGAATTCTGCAGCTGCTGCAGCCATCAGGTAATGGAGAAGGAGAGCCCAAGAAAGTAAACAGTACAAAGAGGGGAATGGAACCCAATCAAGCTGAGATTCAGAGAATCGTGTCTGGTGACAGTGAGGTTCTGTGGCAAGCAGTACCTAAAAGGATGCCCTGCCCCTGGACTTTTAGTCCATTTTGGCTTAAGCCAGTTTAGGTTGGGTTGTCTGACACTTGTACCTGAACATGTTCTAACTCATTGTATTATTCAAGGCAAGTACTGCCTGCTACTATAAGAGACAGCCCTCCCAAATTCATTGGCTTTGCAGGAGACATTTATTTCTCATTCATGTCTCAGTCTAACACCAGTTGGTGGGAGGGCTCTGCTCCCTCTAGACAGTCCTTCAAAGACTGGTTTTGTTTTTATGTCGTATGGTGAGCCTCTTCCAGGTCCTTGTAGTTTTCTCCATTCAGGTGGGAGATAGATAAAGAGAATGAGGTTTAACTGGTTTGTATAGGCCAGGCCTGGAAGCGTCCATATCTCTTTCATTCATATTCCATTGATCAGAACTCAGTCCCACCAAACTGCAGGAAAGTCTAGAAATTACAATCCAGTTGTGTACCAGGAAGTGGAGGAAAATACACACAGGCACTCACAGTATCTGCCACAGTCTAACCTTCTGGTCAAAAGATATCCTTTAGCTCCCTTCTGCTCATACACTAAACATGCTCGTCCCCTTACAAAAGACAGCAGCCACGGCATGCAGCCTGGGACCTCCTAGTGATGCTCAGTTACCTCTGTCAAGCCTGAATACGGCTGGCTACATTCATCTGCTGACTGGGAACTAAAAAGACAAGTACTCTGGGGTCTCCTCCTCCACACAAACCCAGTTTATAAGGTGAAAAAGGGGCAGGAAAACAATCAAAACTTCCATTCAGAGACAGAGAAGATGGGAAACATTTTTAAACCCTGCGGGGCACATATTTGAAGGTCTCTGCCCTACACATAGGACAATTTCTTTGATTAGACCCTGGTTCTGCTCTTTGGCAAGGACTGTTATGTTAATTTTTTTCCCATGGCCTCTAGATGCATCTTCCATAAATTGTTCCTTGTCTATCATCCTCTGCAGTCACGAGGGAGGCTATTGAGCAGGGTACCTGGGGGAGGATGCCCCGGTCAGTATGTCACCAGAAAGCAGATGGTGGGCTCAAAGTAGGATCATTTAAGGGAATTTACTTACAAAGGACTATGTACAGAGGGGTCAGAAGGGGAAGAAAAGCAACAAGGGCAATGCAACCCCCACACTTAGTAACTGTGGAGCTTTTTGTACTGGTAGGGTATGAGGGAAGAGAGTGATTCTCAGAATCCAGAAAAAGAGGCTTACGGAGAAGGCCATTCTGCAAGAAGTGGTAGTAGCCCTTGGGGCAGTTGTACATCCAGCCTAAGACAACCTTGCAGGTCAGGAACCAGGGCAGTAAGCACCTGACCTCTCTCCCCGCCTCCCTCCAGGCTCCTGCTGGCAGGGCACTTATGCCCTCCATCCTTCTCTTTCCTTCTTCCTCTTCCTTCTCTCACCTTATATTGTTCTAGAAGCGCATGTAAGAAACAGAAAAGAGGCATGTTATACGATGATGGAGCACAGGGCCATTCTACTTTTAATTCCAAAAAAATATTATAGATTAATCTTAGAGTAAAGAGATTGTCTAAATATAAAATACTCAAAAATGAATTCAAAAGGCAAAACAGATGTAATATTCCAGGACTTGACTATGGGATGAAAATATGGTGTGAAGCTAAGTGTTCACATGGAGAAGCTGAGAGTTTTCAGACAGGGCCTTTGTTTTGGAGATACACTGAATGGGCCACCAACTGATTGTTTTAATCCTGCTTCTCTTTTGTTAGCTACATACACATACTTCAGGTCACACCTAACCTCTCACAAAAAAGACATGGATTATGATTCATCTACTTCCAGTTAGCATATTTATTTCTGCTAGCTGAAACATTTCTGACACCCTGTGAAAAGGAAATTCTTGAAAAATCTTTGCACATAGCAAGTCTGTCCACTTGGAAACACATTTGCGTACTTTATATTTTTATATGTTTTTCAATTTAAAGTGCTTTACACATATAATTTCAATTAATCTTCCCAACACTGTAGTGTTATTGGTGTTATTTCCATTTGCACTAAAATGAAAGTGAGGTTTTGAGCGGTTAAGTTACCAACCCAAGGGTCTGGAAGGGGGTTGAAGATACAGGCCTCCCCTGTACTTTCATATAATGATATCAAACTTTATTGTAAGCAGCACAAACCTGTCTCGTTGTCCAGAATGCATGATGCCCCTTAAGATACAGAAATGTCCTTAGAATTAGGATAGCAGCCTGCCCCAGCCCACGCAATCAGCATTAGAGTTGCTAACATTTGCCTGTCTTAATTCTTACTTCTGTGGATGCTGCTAGACATGCTTCTTGGTCTTCCTGTCAGCCACCAAAGAAACAAATCACATTGTCCACTTCTTTAGTGCCACGCACATGGTATTCTTTCAGTAAACACCATTAAATTGAGCTTAAAATTCCCATGGAAAAGTTAGTACAGAGCAAGAATTTTGCAAAGAGCATCTCTCTCTCTCTCTCTCTCTGTCTCTGTCTCTGTCTCTCTCTCTTGCTTACACTTATCCTAATTATTGAACCCCTCAAAAAATTTTATGCTCCTTTATTGTATAAAGGATAGTCCAAAAATGTTAGCTTTATATTTAACACTCTGCAAAATCTCGTTCAAACCTTTGTTTTCAGCTTTAATTTTTACCCTTTCTAGGAACATCTTCTGCTCTAGCCAAATGTCTTCCAGCCATACCATACACATCCTTCACTCCCGGGCTTTGCTAATTCCATGCTTGCAGGAACGTACTCTCCCTCTGAATTCTACCGGAATGCCTTGATCTCTCCGTGGTCTGGGGACAGTTACCATTTTCTCTCCTTGTATTAGTCCAGGAAACAGAAACCACCCCGGATATTTTGAGCATAAAATGGATTCAAGGAAATAGTTGGAAGAGCTGGAAAATCAGGAGATTGTCACTCATCCGTTGATTGTAAGGTCACACCATTTTAGTTGCAATCCAGCAGTAATAGCCTCTGAAAGTCACCAAACAGGTGACTATACATTCAAAACCAAAGTAAAGACTGATTAAATCAATGAATAAATGGCATAACCTTTTGCAGACTAATTATGCTCCAGTGGATTTGAGAGAATATCTAAGTTTGATTCTTTATGTTTAAAAATATTTTAATAACAAAAGTAATACATTATAGATTGAGAAAATATTCAAACAATGTGGAAATTTATAATTTAAGGACCTCCCCATTGATGTCCACACCCCCGGGGTAATCACTGTGCACAGTTGCTTTCCAGCTTTCAAACCTTTTTAGGAGAATATACTACAAATATACACACACACACACACACACACACACACACACACACACAAATATATATAGTACTTTTACCCTAAATGGGATCATATTTTAAACATGACATTGACAACTGGATTTTTTACTTAACTACATATGACTTTTGTCTGCTTCACCATACATTTTAAGGGCAGTGTAGTATTCTATTCTATTGAATATACATTCAATTTCTCATTTTTTGTATTATAATTTATATTTGCAAAACGTCTTCATATGCGTCACCTCATGCTCAAAAATATTTGTTCTAACAACTTTATGCTCAATTTATAAAAAAAGAAGGACTCGACAGTCACTTTTCACATTAGTACTCTATATAAACATGACCTAAGAACCCGGAGGGGTTTACTAGTGTGGTCTGACTTTGTTGGTATTTTAAAACATCTTTTTGAGTGACTCAATCAGTGGGAGAGCAAATGGAAATAAGGATTCAATTTGTTTCTGTTTCTGCTGTGATCCCAGTGAGTTTCTGAGCACCGGTGATGAGGGGAGATTGAATTAGGCAGCCTTAAGTTGGACAAGGAGGACTAAATTTCCCCTGGTGACTTCATCTGAGCCGTGACACTTTCCCTTATTTCATAGGGAACTCCTTGGGGGCTGCAAGAGAGTTGAAAAGCTGGCTTAGTGTTTGTGAAAGTAAATCTACTTTATGAGGCAGCTAGATGGGGGGAGGGGAGTGTTATTTTAACACCTCTCCTCCTCAGTGCTCCAGTGGAATGCTCAAGGTCCCTGCCTCTGTTTGTGCTATTTAAGCAGCAAACTTATTTTCGACCAGGAAGACACATCTCCCGTAGAAATGAATATTCCTTATATTGCTCTATCCTTTACCAGAGATACTTAAGGTCCTCCCATGGTTCAGATGCAAAGTACCCAATCGTCTGCTCAGTAGTACCATGTGACCCTCTCTTAAATACCCTGGTGTTTAATTTCAAGCTATCCAACCTGGCTTGAAATTTACACCCTTAGAGGAGGCCAAAGCCCTAAAAGCCTTTTGTCACACTTTTAACACACTGACTGCCACACTAGAAAAAAAAATTTTTTTCCTTGGGGCCACGGTATTTTATTGAAGAAATAGAATAAAAACTTTGAAAACAAAACAATCCTTTCTAATTTAATGAAAAATTTGTTATTCTGCATTGTTTTCTGTGCCTGAGTTATGTGCAACTTGAAAAATAGCTCACCGCAGCTCCCGAGGTAGAGATGTGTGAGTTACATATGCTTCATGAGGCCCTGAGGTCAAAACTAGCCTGAGTTAAATACAACTCACATATCAGTTAATGTGTTAAAACAGATAGCGGAAGGGGCTCTCTTTATCTCCTCTAGCTTTTTCCCACTGGTCCCATAGCAGGCAGCAGTGCGACACTGGCCCTCCCTCCCAGGCTGTAGCTCTCAATGAAGTTTTTATAGTGAGATCAATTGTCCAAAAGTCCTATTCCTGCCCGCATGCATGTGAGACTTCTCATCAACATTCTCACCGGCAAATTTCCACATCCAAACATTTGAAGAGCCCGGAAATGGATTTGTCAAATGGTCACACAAACTATTCTGCCATCATCAGTCACCAGATGTTTCAAGCTACTCTCTCCGGCCCCCATGTCCTTACTTAGTGTCCACTTCCTGGAAGTTACTTGGTGGTCACCCCTGCAGAAGGAATGAAGTGTAAGAACTCTGCTGTCTTGCCACCTGGGTGTTTCCTCCTGACCAGCCAACACTCACAAGAAGACATCTGGGTAGGAACGTTCCAACAAATTTGAGCTTGGGACATTAAGGGACATCAAGGAACATCATAGCTAGAAGCACATAGAAGCTTTCTAGAAATATAACATAACTCTTTCCTATTCTGTCCCCATCTCTTGTCCTTCTTTCTTGGGGCTACAACCCAGTCCCAAGGGCTAGGAATGGAAAGAATGTCATATCACTCCCTTCATTTTCTTAATCTGTCCCCTCTCTGTTACCTCACCCCAAATCAAAATTAAACAGAAAAACCTCCTACCTTCTCTTTTATCAAATAATAGAAGCCCCCATGCCTTTGAACTCCTTCATACTTTTATTCATCTGTTTAGTTAGCAAGGCAACAAGTGACAGACAAGCCACAGAATGGCAAACCAGGCAAAGACATGGTCCTCTAGGTTTAGATTTGGGTGGAGATTTGAATGAGGGAAGAAAGTTCTATTCGCCAACCCTGCATGTAGAAGCCTCCAAACCCAAATTATGGCTCAGCCAAGACCTCCTTTTATACCAGTTTTTCAGAATACTTAATTTTCACTAAGGAAAACGCAGAGTCTGACCTAGTGAGATGAGGTTCAGCACAGATAGGTATTAAAAAATTGAAAGGAAAACAGAAAATTCAGTGTGGCCAAAGATCATCAGAGACTATTCCAGGCCCTTTACCTGGCAGGAAGGGCCAGACAAATGAAGTGAATGAATATCAAAAGAAGAGCGAGAGGAAAGACAAACTCTGGTGACAGCTTTGACGATGGCTTCACAATCCCTAAGGTTACATATGCGTGTGTGTGCACACACATGCGCATGTGTTACATCTGTGTTGGAAATGGAAAAATAGTGTGTGAAACACTTGTCTTTGTAGCAACATCGTGACATCTTAGGGTGACAGGACTTTAATTGTTTCACTTTGACTACATGTGCGGAAGAGAAAGCTGCCTGGCGAATATTGTATTACACACAGCGGTGAGGACGGGCTCTGTAGATAGGTAGGACGTGTGATAGGTGCGCAAAGCCCTGGTGGCGTTTGGCCAGCTTGCGGTAAGTACGTGGCACTGTGGCACATCTGCAGCATCACCAAGTGGTCTCTGATTTAGCAAAAGCATCAGAAAGATATTCGGTGTCATAAAAGTAACACTTTATTTAACCTTCCTGTACAAACTTTCGGAGCATTAATCTGTCACAGTAGGCTCTGTCGTGTACATGTAAATGGATAAGACTCTGTAATCAAATCCTAAATGTGTATTTGTAGCAATACAGCTTTTCAGAAGACTGTGTGATGGGAAGCAACAGACGGAGCAGGGGACAATTAAAGAGAGAGCACCGTGCTCGGCGAGACCTTTCACTCCCTGAATGGAGTTTCCCGGGACTGCGCTGATTTCTGAATTTTCCTGTTTATTTACCAGCCAGCACAACTTTATTGGGATCCCACAAGGCCTCTCCTACTCTATCACCTGCAAAGGAGACTCATTTAGGCAGAGAGAAACCTTGCAAGGATGTGATTCCAGGAGCATTCTAATTTCCTTTCAACACCAGTTCCAATTACGGGTGGCAGCTCTGTGTTCAAAATAGTTTGAGTCTGAGAACAGTCCTACAGAGAAAACGCTTTGTGATTCTTAGACGTGAAAAGGGCAGGCCTCGGCTTCAGGTCTTGGGATTTCTGCTCAGTGCTGTTCCCACCCAGATTGTCCCAGAGAGGTATTTGCATGGGCTGCCAGGCCCGTTGGATATTTGCCAGTCTGTTTGGAGCTTATGATTTATTGAGACTTAAATTTCAGTGACCAGAAACAAATTCCTCTTGACCAAACCCAGAAATCTTAGATTGCTTGTGTATAAAATATTCATTGTCAAGGGTTGGGGTAGAGAAGGAAGGAGAAGCTTTAGTTTTGACTTCATCTCAGAAGAACCAGGATACATTAAATGATATTGATGTGAATAATATCAGCACATTTTCTTCTTAAAAATCTTTGCAAGATTTGCATATGTATTTATTGTGCAAAGCATATGCATCTTGCCTGGAATATATTTCATTGTGTAGCATATGGTTCCTTTCAGCAAAGGATCTTAAATGACTTTAGCAGAAAGAATTCCTCCTTTCATTCACTCCCAGAGAGTAAGGTGCTATTTAAGAGGCAATAACTCTTTCCTAAGGGCTCCACTTAGGCCCTTAGTAACCAACTTGTAAGTTGCACTCCCATCAGTGTTTCTTCCTTCACTCTCTCTTGGCAGAGCAGGCGGGGCTTAGCTGCCCTGGGCAACCCAGGCTGTGCAGATCCATAATAGGAAGCAGAAATATCTCTTGCTCACAGTCTAGATGTGGGGTTCCTGAAGGGAAATCCAGAGGAATTATAACCTAGGACAGCACCGTCCAATAGAAGTATAATGTGAGCCACAAATGTGAGCAACATACGTAACTTTAAATTTTCTAGTACCTACATTAAAAAGAGTAGAAAGAAACCGAGGTAATTAATTTTAATAATATGCTTCATGCAACCCACTATATTAAAGATATTATAATTTTAACAGGTAATCAATATAAAAGTTATTAATGACATATTTTACATACCTTTTTTTTGGAATGAGTCTTCCAAATCCAGCGTGTATTTTATGCTTATAGCACATCCTGGTTTGGACCAGCTACACTTCGAGTTCTCAGGAGCCACGTGACTGGTGGCTACGCTATGGTATAGCCTGGTTCTAGGGAGGAGGCTAAGGGTGAACCAGAGAATTATACCCTAGTGGATATTATTGTATAGACCATGAGGCAGGTATCAGGGACTGGAATGATGATGATGATGATGATGATGATAGCTTACACTTACTTTTTTTTTTTTTTTTACTATTTACTACTTCTATTACCATTGTGGGCTATTTGAATGTTTTACATGTATTTATTCAATTCTCCAAAAAATACTAACCAGTAGGCAATATTATAATTTCCTTTTATAGATGAGGCACACACATAGATGTTGAAAGAATGTGGAAGAGTCTTGTGCATGAGAGCAAGGAGTAGCAGATGGCGACAACACGTGAATAGGGGCACAGTCTAAATTCAGCAGGTGAATAGCTCTGTGGTTTCACCCACTCTTAGGGTTGAGTTGGTTGAAAGTTAGGTCCATTGCATCAGCTCTGCTTCACTACATGGCCTCCGAGCCACTATAATTTTAATGCATTTCCCTAGGCATAAGGTTTAGAACTTACTGCCATAAAAGGTAAGCTGGTAGAGAAATCAAAGACAAAAAGTGTTGAGAGCAAGTTTACACAAATGAAGAAAATGAAGAAAAAAGTATATTTGGAGATAATATCCTCCATTCTTGGTCTTAAATGTAAATATCCTCTGACAATCTGTCCCAAGGCCACCAGTGGGCAGCTTTCTCACATACAATGTGATGTGCATTATGGCACTCGGAGTTGTGCCCTGAGCAACACTGCCCTGGGCTGCCAGGCTGTTCTAGTCTAGGAAAAGAAAGATTACTCCAAATAAATAAGGCATAGACCCCGGTGATCCCGTGTAGTGGGAAGACAGAATCTGTGCCATCTAGTTCTAATACAATGTGGTACGAGTGCATCTAAGACCCGCAAGTTGCAGAGAAGAAATCGGGGAGAAAGTTGGGGAGAAGGCTCAGTGTTGGCAGCCAGGTGGGCAGGAGTTGACAAAGAACAGCGGTCCTTAGGGGGCTGAGGGGTTCTCCCTGAGGCAAAGTGGGAGAGGCATCCCAGAGATGCTGTCCTCCTGCTTCATCTTATGCATGGTGCTGACCGCGCACCAGCACTTTAAATCTGAGCAACCTGAGCACACCTCCAGTCAAAAACTGAGTCATTTGTCATTAACAACATGTTCACGTGCCAAAACATGCCTGACCAACATCACTCTTTTGCACACCAAATATAAGGTATATTCACTCTAAGAAGCAATGAGGAGTGGTAAACTTTCTCTTCTTCTTTCAACAGCAGCACCCTGGCCCCACACCCAGCATTCTGTGCAACTCATACCTGGGGAAGATTAGAAAGGTCATGTGACATCAGTCCAACCCACACATTGGAAGTCTGCAAATTGCACACTGTTAATCTTGCAAAATTAATTGAGATGGGGACACTGACCTGGGAGAAGGTGTTTTGTTGTTTTTGCAACGGCATTTTGAGACATGACGTGAATATCCCAAAGTACACATTTAAGAATGTGAATTTGAAACTCAACAGAGAAGAAGGCAGAGAAACAGGTTGAGTGGAGGAAAGGGAAAAGACAGCATGCCATTCTTTAAGACGTGACTCTTAGCACCTCTATTTCCTTCCCAGAAAGCACTGAGTGTTGATAACAATTGCGAAGACTCTGAGTCCTTGCAGTATTTTGGAGATTATTTCGCAAAGCAAACTTTAGTCATGTAAAATGGGTAAACATGATGTGAAATGTATTAACACATTTGGTGAATTCTGCAAATATATTTTTACACAATTAGCCTAATTATTTAGATACATATTAAACCTTGCTTGCCTCAAGCAATTTAACATGGAATGTAATTTCACATATTATCAGAAGAAAAACACATTTATAGGAAATCTGCATCTCTCTTCATTCTAACACTTCCACCCATCATTATTTGAGATATAAATAGATAGTTTACATTGCAAGGATGATGAACACTGTATATTTCCAGAGAAAAAAGTGTCTCCTAACCTAGTGAACAAGTGATATTACATCCCACAGCCCTGAGTCCTGATCTGTTCATTTGCTGTATTGAAGTAGACCTTGGTACTGCTCCCTCAGTGATATTGTAACAATATCCAAAATAGGGTACCCCGTCCCATTGAGAAATTTAAAAATTTGCTTTATTTTGTAGGGACTTTAAAGTGCAGAGCAGATGGAACTAATTCAAAAAAAAAAATTGGAAAGAAGGCAGGGATAATTGTGGTTCTGCATATTTCCATACGGCAATAGTTGTTACTTCTACTTTAAAATTTCTGCCCAATAGCCATTTTTATTGTCATTTCATTAATATCTTCTAAGAACTGTGTGTAGTATTACTTCCTGAGAGTGCAAATTCTGTTTGGAAGTCCCGTGTTTTAGTCATCTTCCCAAGAGAAGAAAAAAAAGAGCATTAATGATAGAAATACTTTGTATGTGTATGGGGATTAGAAGATTTTTAGAGAGCTTCCACATACATTATTTCATTATGAAACAACTCGATGATCTAGGCAGTGTTGAGTATTGGCAATTTGCATTTGGAAAAACTCCATTTTACAAAGGGAGAAAATAAATCATAGAAGTAACTTGCCATAGTCACTTAAACTGTGACCACACAGACAGAAGTATTTTTATCTAATATGTTTTTGGCATTTTACTCTACGACAAGCAATAGCATTCTGAAGAAAAGCATACATATATGCATGTACACACACACACACACACACACACACGCACACATCTTCCCAAAATTATCCTTTTAATTCCTGGTTATGTAGATTTGATCTCAAAAGCAATTGCTTTTTCTACATTATGTAACTGAGGAGCTGCTGGGGGTTGTAGAGTGAGGAAATTCTCTGCCTGAGGAAGGGGTGGTCGAAGGGAACAGCAGAATGGTAGCGTCCCAGGCTGAGACCACTGTGACCTAAACAGCACCCCGCGGGCCTTAAAAGGTTTTCTTTGGGGGTAGAAACCAATCATACAGGGAGAAAGACCCTTGACTCCATTTGTGTTACTTTTCATTTAGAATCAAACTAAAGGGGATGAGAGAAATGTCTCTCCAGCTCCTCTGGGCCCGCGGCTAGCAATGACTCGAGGAGCCAGGCAGGACTCTATTAGGGGAAGCTGAGGGAGGCCTGCGGCCGCCAGGATGAAGAAATTTACCTCACAGAGGTGTTCAAAGCTCAGGTTGGCATTCACGTCGGTTTAAATCCTTTTTCACTCGACAGCCGAGCCTTGAGAAGGGGCTTTAGCTGCCAGTCTGACCGAGGGTTGATGCCTCAATTAGAAAAGCTTCCATTCGGTGAGGATCCAGGGGAGGAATCAAGAGGAAGCCACCTGCTGTCACACGCCCAGGGGCACTGAGCCCACACTCTCTGGAGGACAAGTCAGGGCAGCCGACCCTTCACATTCTCATCTTCAATGTGCTCGTTTCCTATGAACCAGAGGCCCCATGACTTGAGCTCTTTGTAACATGTTTAAAGCCCAATTTTAAATCATGTTCATCTGAAGGAAAAAGTCCCTTGGTCAGTGAATGAATCTAGCTGACAGCCCAGGATACACTCCTCACTATGAGTTACTCTTTCCTCCTCATCCAGGTACAGTATCTCAGAGGAAGAATTTTTTTTTTTAATCCCTCTTGGTGAAAAGTGACCATTGTGTGTGTGTGTGGAGGGGGGGCAGGGGCTGTAATCTTCCCTCGATATTCTATGTGTTCTCTTGCAGTTAGGCAGGGCCATGTCACTGATCTGATGAAACGTGTGTATAAATGACACGTCACTTCTGGGCTGCAGCATGAACAGCTGCGGGGGGACTCTCGGTTCCCTCTCTTCCCCTTCTGTGGCAACTGAGGAAGGCTTGTGCTCCGGGGGTGCAGCTACAAGATGGCTGAACTTCTGTCAGGCTGGATCCCTGAGTGACCGTGTGGAGCTGAGCCGCTCACTGACTCACACTGAATATGTCCTGTAAGCGGGGAATAAGCCACTATGATTTTAACACTATTTGTTACTTCAGGATAGCCTCACCTTTCCTAACTAATGCGATAGAAGAGCTAAAATGTTGGTAATGCTCTAAAGCAGTTAAATGACGCAATGAAAGTCCACATCAGGAGCCTATAAAAATATACCTGCGTTTGCAGATTCGATGTTTGGCCTTTTCTGTTGTAGCTTCTGATGGAAAGGACTTAACAGTGAAGAGACAGGCTGAAATTAAATGTTTATTAGCAGTGCTTTTTGGAAGACTCAAGACATCTAATTGGTTGCCAAGTCTTTCAACTACTAAACATAACACAAAGCTGCCCATTCTCCCTAATTCTACTGGCACTAGGCTGAAGCCACCTTGTCTCCTCCAGGCTACAACATCCACTCTAGCTACCCCCTAATCCGCTGGTCTCATTGCAGCCCAACTTCTTTCCACTTGCCCTTTAGAATGCATTACGAAGTTCCCACTGCACTCCAAATAAAGTGCACAATACTGAAGATGGCCCCAAAGACCCTACGTGATCGGATGATAGGGATGAGAGACGGGAAGATCATCCCACTTAACTTACCCTGAGGACACAAATGGACTCCTAGGGCACATTTGTCTACGGACTAATCAGCCACTCTAGGTTCAAAACAGAATGTTTGACAAAAAGCTACTTAGTGGCTACCAACGCCCATTCCAAAATTGAGGCTGGGGGAAGTGGCGTGAGATAAATATTTGGTTACAATGAAATGGATTAGCTAGCATTCATTTAGGTCTCATGCCTCTAGAAACTTTAGCCTTTTGGTCAAAATTGTTTTCCAAAAATTCATTTGAATCTTGTGATTCCCGCTGTAAGACTCTCTGCTAGTCCTTCTGTATCATTCAAGGCTCTACATGATCTGGCCCAGGCATTTCTCTTTGTCTCCCAAATGCTCCGTGCTCTCTCACAGCTTCATGCCTTTACGTGTGTGTTTGGGGGTGTGGCGGTGGGATATGGGAGATCATTTCCCCCTATTTATTTTCTACTAGCTTCATCACTTTCAAGGCCCAACCCCAATGTTACCTTCTTGTGAACTCATCCCTGACTCTCTCAGACAGTTAACTGAGCTTTCACAGTAATTGGTTGATAGTTCTGTACCAGGATTGACCATGTAGTATTATCATTGATATCATTATCATTATATCATATCATTGTCATTGTATGCATATCATATACTATGTTATGCCATATCATTATATGTGTTATGTGATATCATTATATACCCATCATATCATGTCATTTTATGTTTCTTTGTTCCTAGACTGTAGGTTGCATGAGGATAGGAGTTCCATATTGTCTAGTTCAGTATCTTGCTCTCTTCTTCAAACCCAGAATATTGAATGCACATTATAAACTCTTAAAAAATACTCTTTTCCTACCTTCTTTTGGATAGTATTAAGAAAGTATAAGCTATTGAAATATATATTAATATTTTTTCTTTATTTTTACTGTTATCCCAAATGATTACATCGCAAAAGCTTAATAGTAGGCATCACTTACAAATGACTTATTTCTAATAAAAACAAAAAGAAAAAAAAGTGATTACTTCACTCCTGGTGCTATTCTGAGGTTCCCCAAGATCCTTGAATGCCAGGAAGAGTCAAAGGACAAAGTGCTACTGGGTACCAATCTGAGCAATAAAAATGGTGCATCTGCCATCTAGTGGTCACGATGTGTAAATGCACTTGGACTTGATAAAAAGTCTCGGGGGCCAACCTAACAGTGAACAGGGAGTAAAACTAATACCTAATATGTATTGACTTCCTACTGTGTTCCAGGCACTGTGTTAAGTAATTTACGTGGATTATATTATTTAATGTTCAAGACAATTCTGTGAAGTGGACCCTATTTTTACACCCATTCTAGAGATGAAAAATTTGAGGCACTGAAAAGGTTTCTAACGCTGGTAGCTGGACTTCAGAACCCAAATTCTTAGAAACTACACTATAATAAATGGCAGTAAACTGAGCTAAGCTCTGTGCAGAAGCATCAATTTCTGTGTTAGTAGATGTAGTAATTATTAAAATGAATTTATAATTGTAGAGTTGGAAAAATATGTTTGCAATTTTTTTTACCTTTACAACAACCCCATTACTAATATCCTTGTGTTACAGATGAAGAATCTATCTCAAGAGAAATGAAATAATCACTTAATGTACCAAAGCCAGAAATTGACAGAAGTGAATTCAAACTCGAGTTTTAACCTAAACTCCATGTCATATCCACTTCATTGTATTTCAAGTATAGTGATGACAAAAGGTTTTTATAAGCTTATTTTTTTTTAAAAAAAGAAAAGGTTTTCATTCTTCAAATGTTTGGTGCCCCAGCTTCCTTGAAGGTTGAGTAAATATGGGGCTTGAAGAAGAGCCTGGGAATACCAAGACACAAACAACACTGAGTTGCCAACTCTCTTGTCTCCCAGATACTCCTGTGCTGAGCGTGCCCCCTGCCAGAACATTCCATCTACCCACAAATCAAATAACCAGCACCAGATTCCAGACCCAAGGAAAAATCTGTCACTCTCTAAGCTCGGCTCACTTACCCAGTTTGAAATATAGTGTTTTAGTTGTCTCGATAACCATGAAATCACTGATTGCCGCTTTTCCCCTACATTCCAAGTCTCTTAGAAAATCTGCTTAGACAGTGCTATAGTCAGTCAGTGGGGAAGCTCCGAGTGTCTCCTGTGCCCACTGGTGCTCAGATCCAGACTCTATGTAGCTTTGTAATACAAATCTGAGCTTCTAGTTTTAGAATATGTTTTTTCCCTTCATTGAAATGCTCTCTTTATTTTTACCACATTTCAAGCTTTTCTATCCTTTGTCTGTTTGGTGCATCATCTATTTCCCTTTAAAATATTTACTAAAATCCTATTATGTAGTCCTTAACCTCAGGGAGCTTGCAACCTAGTAGAATGATATATACAAATTAAATTAATAGACAATGCCAGGTGCGGTGCCGCTCACCTGTAATGCCAGCTACTTGGGAGGCTGAGGCAGGAGCATGACTTCAGCTCAGGAGTTTGAGGCCAGCCTGGGCAACATAGTGAGACCCTGTCTCTAAAAATACATAGGTAAATTAAATACTTAATAGACAGGATAATTATAGATTGGGATAAGTCACAGGAAGGAAATAAACAGCTGATGTGTTGGAGAGTAACAGTGCTGGAGAGAACCTGTATTTCTGCATTTCTGGCATTTGAGCTGAGATCTGAATGAGTAAAGGGAGGGGAAGTGGGTGAATTGCAATGAGTAGGACTGGCTGCTTGAGCCGTGCTCAGATTTACTTCCACGGACTGTTGTCTCTGCACTTGTGCCTCTGACCTCCTTCCTACCTTCGCATCGTCCCCTCTGTCCTCCTGACCTCTTGGCATCTGCAGTCTATCAGTACATATCCTTACAAAGATTTACACAACCCTGCCCCGTGGGTGCTGTGCAGCATGCTTACGTGTAAGCTCCTTAAAACCATGTTTTCTAAATTCTTTATATTTATACCTCTCTTGACTGCCTTGGTGTGGCAGGGTGGGTGAGAGGAAAATAGCAGTGAAAATATCTGAAAGAACTGATTCTGGATAGACAATGCATGTGAATATAGATGGCTGAGGGCTGGTTATATGTTATATGTTATATGATCACAACACTGGCAAGTAAAATGGTTGAAGAGCAAGAGTCTCAAGTGGTATGAAATTCTGTTCTCTTAGCACACAGATGATTTTGAATGACTTGCATTTTGTGACATCAGAAGAAAATTAAACTCTTAAATATTTTGCTGCCCATAGAAACCATTCTTCACGACAGCAGTAACGAGTGTGTGGATTGTTCTTTAGTGAGGCTCAGACAGCCTCAGTTACCATCCCTGGATAGAGAATGGATTATGTGAAGAACGATTCAAAGTGTCTCTACAAAAGCAGAATTTTCTCACTCAATAACTCTGTGCTCTGTGTGTTTTCAAGTCCCTTTCTAATCCCTCCCAAAATATACAAACAGTTTTAAAAGACCAAAAAATACTCATTTTTCTTTATTCTTCTTAGGCTAGTGGAGTCAGAAAATCCTTCACAGAAGAGACGAGCTAGATTATATTCAACCTCACGCACCCTCAACGCAGTTGTCAGCCCCGTAGCCTATTCATTACAGCGACAGTGTAAGAAGCAAAGTGAACACAGCTGGATTTTCAGATCCCAGGCTGAGTCTGCGGGGTTGACTGTTAGAAACATCATCTTTTCACTTATACACTGAGAAAATTTGATCTGGAAGTCATTGAGGAAGAATATGGAAGCCCCATGATGTCACTCTTACTGAGTGACTTTTTTATTTCTGTGCTTTGGTTCAATACAACCAGCAATATAAGCAAAATGATTATTAAAATAATATTTATAGACATACAATTACATAATGTTGGGAATTTTATAGCAGATATATTTCTTTCAGATAATTCATAGACCTGCAGTATTTTTCAAAATAATTAATTCCACACTTTAAAAATTTTATATATTCTTTCCTCTTCATTACTACCAAAAAAAAAGCCAGTGTTTTTCTTATATGGAAAACCACTGTAGCTAAACAAAACTCACCATGAAAGAAATGCGATTAATAGTTATAATAACAGCAGTAAAACAATTACTCTAATTGTTTGTCTTTTATGGATCTTCGGTTAAGGATTGAATTTTATTGTGTTTGTTTTTAAATGCCATATTTAGAATTATTTTGTTTGAGATCTTAAACAAGTGGACCTTTGTTTATGTTCCAGAAGTTATTGAAATGCAAGCCAAGGTATTCCATATGCTTCTTTTTTACTTAACTGCTTAATTAAACCATTCTACTGAAGAGAGAAGATAGTTTCATTCATTCTTTACTGCCTACTTAATTAATTGATTTCTCTTTGTAGAAGATATGGAATTGATGTTTTGAGGTTAGTTTCATGGAAGAAGAATAAATATGACATCTGCATGTATGTCTCCTTCCATCACTCCCACATCCTTCTCTCCCTCCCATGATATAATGTTATGAACAGCTGGTACTGACCCGGCAATATCACAAAACACACGTGTTATGTTCTGGACACCTAGATCAAAGCAGAGAGTCTCTGGCTTGTTTCTTGAAATCTCTAAATGTTTCAGTACTCCATTGGATGAGGTAGACTTTTCATGTCCTCTAACTCCCAGTGCTACATGATGGAAACATTCTTGGAGAAATATATTCTAAAACTGCAGTCCCCAACCGCCTGGGCCGCAGACTGGTACCGGTCTGTGGCCTGTTAGGAACCAGGCCACACAGCAGGAGGTGGGTGGTGGGTGAACAAGCGAAGCTTCATCTGCATTTACAGCCGCTCCCCACTGCTCACATCCCCACCTGAGCTCCGCCTCCTGTCAGATCAGTGGTGGCATTAGTTGCAGGAAAACGGGTTCAGGCCTCCCACGGATTCTGCATTATGGTGAGTTGCATGATTATTTCATTATATATTACAATGTGTATAAAGTACACAGTAAATGTAATGTGCTTGAATCATCCTGAACTCCCCCATCCCCACCCCCACTCCGCTGCCTCCACCCTCTGTGGAAAAATTGTCTTCCATGAAACCGGTCCCTAGTGCCAAAGAGGTTGGAGACTGCTGTTCTAAAACATCCATGCTGATTTCTCATACAACAGACCAACTAACTGAATCTTTCACCTTGAGCTACTGTATCCAATTCAGCCATTTTCATTTTATTAAAAGAGAAAATTTCTTTAACATATTTCCAATCTCCTGGCCTGCTTTATTATTTTTTTCTTCATTGAGTTCCTGTATTTGTGCAAATCATTATGAACCTTAATTAGGACATTAAAATTCTACACAACGATTCTCTTTTGTCACTGGAATAGAAGAGCTATCTCTTGCCACTTCCCCCACACTGTCCTTTAAAATACTTAAAGGCAAAAAACCGCATGCTCAGCTTATGCAATGTGCTTTATCTTTGCTGAATCATTATATAAGGGGCCAAATCTTCATATACTGTAAACTGTAAAACAGCTACAATATCTGGTAAGTCCACTTGCGTCAGTTGTCTATTTTAGAAGTTTGAAATGAAGATGCTTTAAAATACTCAGCCATGCATTGCCAAAAAATTAAGAAAACAGACTCAGAGAAGAAATATACTGCATCCAACAAAATAAAATATGTGACCCTTTTGATTTCAATTAGGCCTAGCCAGTCTGTTCTGTCTATGTGATTTTACTGCCTGGGGCCAGCCAGTCACTTACCTTAGCAGTGCCTCTCTCTCTCTCTCAGACACACACATACACACACACACACACACACACACACACACAAGTCAACAAGCTTCCTGCTCAAAGTTTCTGGAATCTGTGTCCCCAAGTGGTCACCAAATGCTCCAGATGATGCTGCAACTCAGAATGTCAGGGGAATGAATGCCTCATGTGTGAACGCTGACCTAGGAGTCAGGAGCTGGGGAGCTGGGAAGGTATTCTCTGTGCTTTATCCACTTCATGAACTGCTCTGAGGTTTTGCCATACAGCCTGTTCAGAGAAGTATCACGTGTGCCTCCGGGCAGATGTACCTGCTAAGTGACCTCGTGGGTCTCTGCGACTCACCATGAAGCAGAGGCTGAGCAGTTCTCTGCCGCACTGAATTGCTCTCTGTCCTTTCTGCTGCTGCTTTCTAGTCTCTCATCCTCATTTCCCTGGGTTTGTACCTTCCAAGAAGGCAGCAGCACTTAATCCTTGACTCGGGGGCTGCCCCATTTTAGGAAGCCCAGGCAAAAACAAATCCAATAAAAGCAATAGGCATATTTCTCTTTGACAATTTGAGGGTTTATGAAAATTACAGAGAAATTTTAATCTCCAGTAGCACCTTAACCCTACATTTATGAGTTTCAAAGTTTGACTTACTACTCTCACCTAGAACCTGATTTCATTTACTATTCACATTTGCAATGTTAATAGACCTATGTTTTGGTTTATGCTTTTAACAAATAATATTTTTAAATATATATTTTAAAACTGATATCACCTGAAAAAAAAAGTGATACCTTTATAGTAGAGAATCCTGGCAGACATCAACTTAATCAAGTGATACAACTTAACATCATCGATGTTGAAACAATCCAGAAACATCAAGTTCCTTCTAACATGGTGAAGAATAGCGCATCACTATTGTGTTATTTCTGACCAAAATACATTATATAAATATAATCATGAGCGAAAACAGACAAACCCAAATGTAGGGACATAGTCTAAAAAGCAACTGAGCTATATGCCAAGAAAAATAAAGAAAGGCTGAGGAGCCATTTCTAATTTAAGGAGGCTAAAAAGATGTGGCAACTAAATGCAGTGCATGCTCCTTCCTTGGATCCTGGAGCAGGGGAAAATCCTACGGAGGATAACATTGGAACAACTGATGAAATTTTAGTGTGAACTGTGGATTCTATAATAAAACCATATCAATGTTAAATCACACCCAAAGAGGGAAGATTGGGTAGAGCAGATCTCAGGAGAGGCAGAGGGTTGAAGAAAGAACAGAATGTTTGTGTGTTTACTACCTAGGCTAACACTAACTGCTATAACAAACTAAAAATTTTCAGAGGCTTACAAAACAATAGCTTGTTTCTTGGTCATAGAACAACCCATGTAGCTGCTTCTGATTGGTGGACAGCTTTCCTCCAGGTGGCAATTCAGGCACCCAGCCCTTTCCATCTGTGGCTGCAACAGCCCCTAGCGTCGCACAGTGCTTTCTGTTCAGCAGCACGGGGTGGGAAGGAAGAGAGAGGATAAGGCATGATTGCTTCTAAAGTCTAAAGCAGATAAGCCACTCCCATTCGCATTCATTGGCAAAAGTTAGCACACGACACACCTGGATACAAGTGAAGCTGAGAAATGTAGTTATTGGCTGGGTACCTGCCTTCTCCCAGCGACAAAACTCTATGGAAGGTGGAGCACAGATTTTTGGTGGATGGGGTAACAGAGGGAAAAAATTTTCCTTTTGCAATAAAATAACTAACATTTCTCCAGCACTGACTATGTGTCAGACAAAATGCTAAAATTTTCACGTGTCATTCACACAAAATTCCCATGAAATAAGAATGGTTGTCTCCATTCTACAAATAAAAAACAGAAGCTTTGAGATGTCGAAAGCATCTTGCCCAAAGGCACACAGCTAGTGAATGATGTTTTAAAGTTTGCCTTGCTCCCACACCCCAGTAGGGATCACACGCATGAACTTAGGGGGAAAAGTCTACTGTTCAAATCTCGGCTTTGACGTTTTAGTTCCATGACCTTTGGGAAGTTACTTCATCTTTGTAAGCTGCAATTTTCCCATCTGTAAGTGGGAATAATGCTGACCTCACAGGGCTTTTATTTTTTTTAAGTAATGATAATGCTCATAAAGTCCCAATCTTAGCATTTCACTAAGTACAGGGGATGCAAATATCAGGTGAACCCTCATTGAGGTCCGATACCTCTGCTGCTTAGTCCTGGGGCTGTTATCTCTCTCACCCTCTACTTCCTTACCTGTCAAAATCAAGGGATGGCTGTTAAAATTAAATGGCTTAAAGTACAAAGTGATTAGCTCAGTATGTGTCACATAGCAAGCATTTAAAAAGTGTTTGTATTAGTTTTCTATTTCTGCTGTAACAAATTACTACAAACGTAGTGGCTGAAAACAACATAAATTCATTTTCTTACAGTTCCAGAGGTCGAAAGTTCAAGATCAGTCTCTCTGGGAGAAAGTTAAAATGTCAGTAGCTGATCCCTTCTGGAGCTTTAGGGAACAATCTGTTTCCTTGCCTTTTCTAGGTTCTAGAGGCGGCCTGCATTCCTCGGTTCCTGGTCCCTTCCTCCGTCTTCAGGCTTCAGCACACTTCTCTTCTTTCTGACCTCTGCTTCCATTCTCACGTCTCTCTCTGGCTCTCACTTCTCCCTGCCTCGATTTTATAAGGACCACTGTGATGACATGAGGCCCACACAGATAATCCAGGGTAACCTTCCCCATCTCTGGTTCCTTAATTTCATCACATGTGCAAAATCCCTTTTGACATGTGAATTTACATATCACAGGTTGTGGAGATTAGAATGTAGACATCTTTGAGGGCCATTATTCAATCTACTGTAGTGTTAGCAGTAGTATTTATATAAATCAGAAGTTATTCCAAATTATATAAGGTAACACATAAATATAACTAGTACAATGCCTGGTATTCAGTAAGAACTTTATAAGGTTTAGATTCCTCTACTCTTGAAAAAATCCTTGACAACCTCTCATGCTTAAAGACACCATCTTGTTTCCCCCAGACAAAATAAAAAAGAATCAAAGTAATTATCTGGCCAATTTCATTCAAGAGAATAAAATCCTAATAAGAAAACAAGCAAATAAACATAGCTGATGTGTCCGTGTTAGTATAAAAATTCTGGAGGAAATTGAGATTTTTTTTTTTTAATTTTTTTTTTGGTTGGTTATTTTTTGAAAAATCTGAATATTTTAGCCTTAATCTATTTTTGTGGTGAAGACCTGGCTCGTCTCCTTTGTGTTTTCTTATAGTTCAGCCAGAACTATTTCCTCCATGGCTTCTTCTGTTGTGCAGTGAGCCTTCTGGAAGGTATTGGAAGACTGTGGGCCCTTAGAAGCCCTAAAGAGAGCTCACCCTTGCGTCTCCCCTGGGAGAAGCCATAAAGACACAGCAGGACTAGACATTTTTAGAAACTGCCATGTACAAGGGAGGATCCTCACTGAAAGAATAATAATTTTTTAAAAAGCCAAATTGTTCAGCTGAACCTACAGATGATCTGACTTTTAGTTCCTTGAAGGTATATTTTATGACATTAGAAACATGAGAACATGTGTTATCTGGCCTGGGGGGAAAAGCAGCACCCCTAAATTCTAATCATTTCTTTCACCAATCCAAAGGAAATCTCTTAAGGCTTTAAAAGGTTGGGTTAACAACACTGAAAATATTTTTATTTTTCACACTCCTCTGCTTTTCTTGGTTCCATCTGGGACCAGAAGCCAGCATGTTGAAATACCAGGAGAAAGGCAGTCCTCAAACATTCCCAGCCTGACGAGAGGCAGGAAATAGCAGAAAGCTCAGAAGGGCAGATTTTCTTTTCTGCCTACAAGATTTCCAGGCTAATTTCATGTGTTAACAAGTTTGCATAGGTATTACTTGATGTGACTTGGGAATACCCAAGTTTTGAAACCTGTTGGGGTTTTTGTGTTTCATAAATGAATATTCATCTCTACTGTCATCGTGCTATCAATATTTAATATAAGTTATATCATTTTAATTTATGTAAAAGTGTTTGTATGGGAACTCTGACATATTTAAATAACATGATGGTGGCAATTATTAGTCCTCAAAAGGTCTCATTAAGAGATCAGTGTGGAGATGAAGAGTTATGATTTGGTTTAAAAGATAAGCATGATGTTGGTTTCAGTTCACTGACAAATGCAGCTAAGTCTTTATTTAGTTATATGAATAAATGCAAGAAAAAGTAGGAGGAGTACCAATTGTTTTTTTTTTTAAACCAAAATGATTTAGCAAAGAATGTAAAAAATATCTCAATATTTTCTGCACATAAGTAAACTCACCAACTCTAAGTTCTCCAAATATGGCTCCAGAATGCTTTGGAGGAGCGAGAGCCAACTCTCATGAGTCAACAAAATAAAAATACCTTCAAGGAATGATTTAATAGCTACTTCCCATTCCTGGTTGTAATAGAATAGGCCTAATTTATTTATTTTTTTTTAAATCTACAAGACATTGTGAAATTGGGCTTTGTTTGATGCTTGGACCTTTTCATATACTGAAAAACGTGAGAGACTCCAGGGAAAAGAAAAATTGCAGCAGCAGCTCTTGGTCATAAGGGACTTAGAGATCCTGGAGATCAGTGAGACTAAGCTTTCACACGTTTCCAAAACAGTCCCAGAAGCACAGTGGGTTTAATTCATACTAAGCATACGTTCATGTGAAATTTGTCTACCGTTTTTTTAGACCATTAACAAGCCAAAGGCAGGGCTTGTGTCTGTAATGTGTCTTCTACAGCATCTCCAGGAGGTTCTAGTCACCATTCCACATTTGCAGAGTGGCCAGTCCCAGGTACCAGAAACTGGGTTCCATTAGGCTAGAACAAGGGCTTCCTAGCCATTTAGGATGACATGATTGATTTACTGATATCATCATCAAACATGTATTGACTTTTGACTGTATGCCATGGACTATATTCTGCTTTAGATATTGAATGATCTCTGTCTTTGTAGAGCTTATAGTGTCATGACAGAATGTAGACAATAAGTGGGTTGATGAACAAATGTGAAATCAGAAATTTCCAGAAGTGCTGCAAAAGGAAGGAACAGGAAACAAAGTGGGCGAGGAGGGGTCAGGAAAAGCCTATTTCTTTAAACAATAATTACTGTGCAATCTGAATCCATTCGAAGAACTGGTAGCAGGAGGTAGCTCCAAGGTAGCATGAGACACACCCATGTTACAGGCTAGCGAGTGATCTGGCCAGATCAGCCCCTGGCCCATTGATCAGAGCAACGGCAAAAGAGCATTCTCAGTCTTCTGACCTGAACCTACTTGGCTTCTCTGAGAACATTTTTCAGGCCCCTTAACTCAGCCTTGCTATGACTCACTCTCTCCCTAATCTCTCCCTCCACCACCCCTGCCCTAGGGAAAAGTCAAGCTATGTGTTCTAGCCAGCATTAGGTGCCTTCCCCACTGCCTCAACGATGCAGCCTCCCAAGCCCATGTTTGTAGGATGCTGTCTTTTCCCATCATTTCTAAGTCTCCTTATAATTTCAACAGGCATAGTTACCCTTTTTCTAATAAAACCATGACAAAAATTAACAAGTCTGGATGGAGTGTTTAAGGAGTCATGGAGTTCTCTTTCCCAGTACCCCTTTGTTCATCCTATGCCCAATGTTCCCAATTCATTTATGGTTCAATTCTCTTACCCTTGAAGTTGTGTAGGTAACCAAGGAGAAAACAAGGCTTAACCCAGGTAGGAGAGTGGTAGAGGAGTTGACAATGGGGTCTGCAGGAAAAATAAGACTATGCCCCGAATCTTGTTAATGCATTATTCTTTGTAAACTTGCTTCAACTACCTAGGCTAGGATTTCAAGAATGAAAATACTTCATGTAACTCTGGAATTTAATTTTTAATAATGTTAAACCAATAATTAAAAATAACATTTGTGATCAACTTTGAGTTTTTGACCTGCCAACTAATTTTAGGGCCAAATTTTACTTGTAAGGCAATAAATCGAATTAGGATTAATATGCCATATTAGGGAACCACCTGCCTCATTTAGACAGGGGAAATAAGCAATTGTAACTTAATTATAATGCATCTCTGAAAAGTTGGCACCAAAGAAGGAGAAAAATCTTTAAGAAATTGTGCTCGTCCAATCTTCTGATCTCAATCAAGTTCTTTTTTTTCATTGACTACACCCTGAAAACACTAAAGTGTTTCTCAAAAAAGAGTAGCCAAGCTAGTTAGTGACCTCACCCATCCACAAGAGTTGGTTGAATTCTTTCCCTTGTATATAGTTCCTTTGTGAAAAACATTTATAGTTATGCCTTTTAAGGCTTAGAAATAACCAGCTGTTTCTGTCTTTTTGCAGAACTCTTGTAAATATTTATATGGTTTAATATCTCAGTTCTAGGCCCTGAATTTTTGGTATGAGGGCTTTATCCATGCAAAAGGTATGTATTTTTAGGTGATTGATCATTCTCTAGCCCTGGGAAAAGGATGCAGAATCTTATCCTGCATGGGCATCAGTCCCAGAATTCCCTAAAAGAAAACAGTTTAATTTTATGCACTTCTAGTTCCATTACTTATTTTTTTTTTTGCTATTGAAGATTGTTATATTTAGCTTTGTTTTGTGGACAGGTGGTAACTAAGGCTGTGTCAATAAGGGTAAAACATTCACTCTTTATTTAACAAGCTTGTCTGCTCAGAGCTAGAGATACCAAGATAAATAATGCACAGGCCCTGTCCTTCGGACACTCACGACTAGTGGGAGGAGAGGCAAGGAAACTCAGATGCTGTGAGTGAAATGGAGGGTGACAGAGAAAGTTTCCCAGACTACATGGTCCTTGGCCAGAGTTCCAATGGATGAATAGGGATTTAATAGGCAGAACGGAAAAAAGAAAAAAAAAGTGAAGAACATTTCAAGGGGAAGAAATAGCATCATAAAGGAATGGAAGAATGAAAGAATATGGCTTATTAAGGAAAACGAAAGAGTGGTGTGGAGATAAAAGATGGAGTCCATATGGGGAAATATCTAGAGATAATGGGCAGGTCATGAAATTTGCGTGATGGGGCTAAGGAGCTTGGGTGTTTTAATGAAGCCACTGGAGAGTCATAGACTGACTTGAGGTAGGAGAGCAGTATGGTCAGATTTCTGTTTCAGAAAGATGCCCCGGGTGGCAACGTGGAGGAGGGACTAGGGCAGCCCAACTAGGCACGTATTGAACTAGGCTGGAGGGAAGGGAGGGGTTCAGGATGGAACCCAGGCTGGGGCGGCAGGAATGGAGGAGAAATACCATGGTATCTGGGGGATCTGGTGACTGGCCAGATGTGAGGTTGAGGGAGTCAGAGGAGTCTAGGGAAACTCCCAGAAGCTTGGGAGTCGCCTTCGATGTAGACGATCATGGAGCAATTTGTCAGTGGGTGCAATCTGTATTATGGCCAAAGTGGGTAATTAGAGCAATGCCCAAACTCCTTGCCAGTTTACAGTAATTGCTAACAGGCGGGGTGGGCTGGCTCTGTGCCAGGCACTGGTCTCACCGTGTTCTGCATGTACAGGGTAAGGATGAAGAACTCAGACTCAGGATCCAGACTATCTGAATTCACATCCCACAGTTGCCACTTCCTGATTATATCACCTTGGGCAAGTTACTTAGCCCATCTATAGCTCAGTTTCCTCACCCATAAAGTGGGATGATAATAACACCAACCTCATAATGCACTCGTAAAGATTAAATAACTTAATATAAGTAATTCACTTAGATGAGTGACTGGCATGTAGAAAATTTTCATTGAATGTGATTATTATTCTTGTTACCACATGTATTAGCTAATTTAAATCTCACAAAATCTATAGAGATAGGTAGTGTTATTTATATTTTTCAGGGAAGGAAATCGAGGCACAGAGAAGTGGTAGAGCTAAGGAGGTCAAATCAAGCAGCCAGACTCCAGAGCTTTCACTCTTAATTTCTTCACTATAGTTCTCTGTGGAGTGTCTCGGGAGTACAACTGAAGGGCATTAACTAGAAGGGTCTGTCTTAGGTAGAGGAGGAGAGAGGTAGGCATGGTATGGGGAAAGATGTCTCTGCACTCGCCGTTCTTGTCAAAGCCATACTTGAATTTGACACTCCCCTGGAAGTGCTGACACCGTAATAGTCATGTCACTGTGTTAAATCCATGAATCATGCACTCAATCCTTCCTAGGAGGGAGACAGACATCACCCTGCCCTGCCCTTTGACTGTTCGGCTGATTCCTGCTTCCTCATACCTTGCTCCACGACTGCCCAGACAAAAGAAGTGCCCCTCAGACCACTGCTAGACATTAGCTTAATTTGTTCCACTTTCACTGCTATTTTCTCTGTCTAAACAAGCAATAGCCTTTGCTAAATTTGGAGTTTTCAAACTATTTTTATGGAAAGAGGCAGTTTAGTATAGTGGGTAAGAATTTTGGCTTGGGAATAAAAATGACCTGTTTGGCTTTGCTAACAACAAGCCAAATTGATCAAATAAAAGTGTTGGACACTGAGTTAAATTTGCCTTTCAGATAAACAATGGATAATTTTTTTTAGTATATTAGCATGCAATCAGCCCGCATCTTCAGATTCAACTCACTGAGAATTAAAAACATTTTTGAAAAACCCAATAAAAAAACAAAATAATATGACAATGAAAAATAATGCAAATAAAAAATAAAGTAGAATAACTGTACATGGCATTTACATTGTACTAGGTATTATAAGTAATCTAGAGATGACAAAGTACATAAGAGGATGTGGGTAGGTTATATGCAAATACTATGTCATTTTATATCAGGGACTTGAGCATCTTAGAAGTTTGGTATCCTTAGGGGTATTGGAACCATCATCTGTGGATACCAAGGGATGACTGTATTTAGTATATTTCCTGGGGCATACTTTACTAAAAAATGTATCTATTGTGTAATTTGAAATTCAAATTTAACTGGGCATCTTGTCATTTATCTGGCATCCCTTTATGGGATTTAACTTCTTAGTGCCTCTGTTTTCTCACCTGTAAAATAGGGATAATAAATATAGTAATAGTGACAATGACTGAGATTTGCTATAAAGATTAAACGAGATAATGTGTGTTAAGCACATAGGAAATGCTCAATATGTATTCACTGGTGCCGTTTTTATACTGTGCTTGGGTTATGGAAAACTGGCATAAAGTATGGGGGCCTCTTTCAGCACTAGTTCTTTCAGTAACATTTTAAAAACCTTTATAATTGGGAGTGAGCTATGTTCTGTTCAAGATATCTTTGTGTGTCTGAAAAATAGAAATATAAACACAACTTGATTTTTCTGGTTTTTCAAGAGAAGCTGGGCAAATAACTCTAATTTCCCAACATAATTTTCATATTTTCTCCTAACTCTTTAGCCCATAAGATACCTGCCAAGCTAACTTTATAAAAAAGATGAGGTTCCAGGCTCTGAGGCCTTTATCATTAAAAATAAAGTGGAAGCAACATGAGGTAGTGTTCATTAATCTTCCCTTATTTCCTTGGGAAGAATTTGGCAAAAAAACAGATTCTACAAACTCAGCCAGCCATCTTTGAAGGTTATTTGCCCTGGGCCAATTATATATTACCTGATAAGTATACCCAATAATTAACTAATGAATTGGTTTCTTTGGAAAATGATCAGAAGTGTCAGGGATTGAAGAATATTTAGATTGTCTCTGAGTCTTGCTGAAGAAACATCTGGTTCTTTTTTCTTCAATCAACGTGCACCCTGAAGGGTCCCAAATTCAAAAATGATTATATTTCATGTCATTTATGTGCCTTACAGTTTGACAAATTTAACTTGTAAGAATAAGTGATTCCATGTTCAATTTACGTTGATCCCATTTTCATCCAAACATCCAAAGAGAGAGAACCATTATAGATTGATAAAAGCTGCTGATTGATCTATTGATTTCCAGACCTTAAATCTCCTAGGGAAGTCTTTGTAAAGTTCTTGTTCATAAAATTCTTGTTCTGCCACAAAAGCTCCCAGTGGATTGTGTTTCTCAACTACAAGGAAAATCATCAGGGACAAACCCAGAAAATGTTTCTTTAGTATACACTAGGCAGGAGGGCCTTCCAAATTCAGTCTCAATCTGGTTTCTTCAAAGGTTTATTTTTATTTCATTTTTGAAAACTTTTAATTTGAAGAGGGGGGAAAAAGCCCTTTAAAGCATAACAACCCGCAGTGATGTAAGTGCCTTTCTGTCTCATATATAATCATGTCTGTTTGGACGTGCTGGGTGTCATGTCCAGGGCTATGGTGCCACATTGAGAACAATATTGAACTAAATAGTTTTGACAGAACAGCCAGACCTTTTCTTGGGGCTTCTGCTATATTGCATATCTGCTTCTTTGTACACAACGGGGTGAGCGAGTGATGGAAAGCACAGAGTTCAATTGTGGTTAGAGTCCGCAAAAGAGCCATCAATGGAACCTCTTTACTGATTTGCAGTATCGCCTGGGAGACAAGAGTACAGATGACTGTATTTTCCAGGTTATCAGGTATAAGAAAAAGCGAGATCCTTTTTCTAAAATGTGTACTCTAGTATAATAAATGCTGTGAGTTATATCTATGCAGATTAGCATCAGCCTATGTAGGCAGGTGGAAAGAACTTCGTTAATCTCAGCTCCTCTTTTCTGTTGTTTTATTATTTAAAGAGTAGTTTATGGACATTGGGGTGTGTGAGTGAATTCAAGGTGCATTTGTCTCTGGGCAGAGTGTTGTGTGTATTTATTGACAAGGAGTTCATCATTCTGATTGTGTGATTTACTGAGATAATTTATTGACATTGTAACTCAGTAATATAATATTAAATGTTAATGCCCTCCTCCAACACCCTCACTCCACCCCAGAGGGTGGCTCAGCTTGTAGTTCTGTGTGTCCCAGACTACACATAAGAGGCTTTGTTTTCAGAAAGAACTGAATTGATCAAAGGACAGAAAGGGCTCAGAGAAGAGAGAAGAGAATCTACCCAAACTGGTTGATATTTTCCAGAAGAAAGAGAAAGAGGATGGGTTCTGGGGCCTTCATGAGTGACAGAAAGATTTGTATCAGGTTCCCAAGAAGGAGTCCTGAAATAGGTAAACCTCTACTGTGGGGGATGCCGATGGAACCTCACTCTGAGAACCCTGTCCTTTGAGGCTCCCTGCAGCATCATGGTGCCCGTGCTTGGCATGGAGGGAAGGACCTGCTGACTTTGTATTGGCCATACAGGCTTATGCAATGACCACATGGGCTTACTGAATTACTACAGCGGACTGAAGACTAAGTCCCATTCCACAGATAGTAGCACTCATCTTCCCCCAAATGTTATTTGATTCTGTCACCTTTTTCAGACATCTTATTGTCACTAGGAAAACTGGAAGTTCTTCATTCTGGGTCTGAGGTCTTCCCAGCAAATACAGTGGCCAAAAAATTTTAAATTAGAGGTTGCCAATTGGTGGCTTTTGGATACGTTCAGCCAGTAGTTATATTTTGTTTAGGATAGTGTTATTCAAATTTGAATAGCTTTACTTTTTCAAATCAGAAGATTTTTTTTATAAAAATATGGATTTCTGGGTCTTTTTGCAAAACATCAGGTAACGTGACATGCGTTCCCACTGTATCCATCTTCCAGAGCTGGATGGTGAATGTGACATGAGCTCTCTAATTTATTACAATTCTTTCCACTCTGCTGTCTACCTACTCAGGTCTGCTTCCCTTGTTAGCACTTGTGGTCTAGTCCTTGTGGACGTATTTGTTTACAGTATCCTTAAACTGAATAAAAATGGATGGGTAAACTGGAATCAGGGATAAAGGTCAAGGACATAAATGTGAAAAATCAAAATTTCAAGCAAAGACCATGACAAGTTAAGTTTAGATACTAACCGGAGCTAAAGAATGGAGATCAGAATCTAAGCAGAAGGAGATGCAGCAGTGTATGTATACACTAGTCTCCTGCTAAGGGTGACAAATTACCCCAACATTTAGTCACTGAAATCCACAACAATCAGTTTTGAATATGAGAGGAACTTGAGTCAGTTCTGGCTTGGGGTCTCTCCTGAGGTTGCAGTCCAACAGCAGCTGGGGATGGGGTCCTCTCAAAGGCTTCTTCACTAAGGAGTCTGGAGCCTGGGAGATGCCCTCAGCTGGGACAGCTACGGCTCCTGGGGCTTGGATCTCTACCTCCAAGTGATCTCTCCTCATGGGCTCCCCAGCATAGTGTCCAGGGCTCCCAAGCCACGTATCCTGAAGGAGACAGGCAGGTGGAAGTTGCAGAGAGTTCAATCGTAGTTAAAGTCCACAAAAGAGCCTCCAAAATCCCATAACCTCAGTTCTGCCGCACTGTATGGGTGGGAGCAATCGCAGCCTCCACCCAGTTTGGAGGGAAGGGAACGCAGACCCCTGATTCCTGGGGAAGGAACTTGGGTCACATTGTACACAGAGCACGTGGGGTGAGAGCTGTATATTGATGTGTCTGTCTATGGAAAATGCAGTTTGTCACAAACAGAAAATGAGAAATAAGATCAAGAATCCAGAAATTCTAAGATATAAAAGCAAATAATTCAGATTGCCCAAGAAGAACAGGAAAGAGAAGAATAGGAAATGCATATGCCTTTTTAAAACTGTGAATAGCTTTGAAAAATTATTATTCCTCTTTTCTCTCCATGTAAATAGAAAGTTTGACACAGAAGGAACCTCCGTTTTCTCATTTGCACGGAGAAACCGAAGCCACGGTAGGTAAGGAGCCTGTCCGGGCTGACAAAGCTAAAGGTTGGCAGAGAGGGGCACAGCCCACCCCTCCCAATGTGTGGTTTACAGCTCCTTTTGCCACTCGGGGGTCAGAATGGGTGAGCAGCCCACAGGCCTGCACAAGCCTGGCCAACAGATGTGCCTTGTGTGGCTAGCACACGGTGTTTTGTTTTGTTTTTAAGCCTTTATATAGGGCATGAACTCTACAGTTCTCTGCAGACTCCACTAATTTCTGTCACCAAATCACTTGCATATTTCACTACCTGTCTGGCCTCTGAAGGTATTTGAGTTTATGCACCACCTTCCCTATCCGCACCATGACTTCCTAAAGGGTAGAATTTTACTCAAGAATCATAGCTGACCCTTGTTGACAATTTACATGCATTGACCTATTTAATACTCACAGCTCCTCTAGCATTACCTCCATTTTATAGATGAGAAAACTGAGTCACAGAGAGGTTAAGAAATGTATCTACATTCTAACACACAGTAAAGACTGAGAGCTGGACAACAGAGATCATAATCTCAACCCCTCTGCTGAAGAAAGTCTAGATAGACAAAATGCAGTAATAATGAATTTGGGGGGGATCCAATTTTCTGAAGTAGTCATTATATTTTCAGATTTATAAAATCTATCTACTAGTTTATATTTGAAAGAGCATGATGACAGAGCATTCGTGCCCTAATGTGGCTCATATTCAAAATGAAATATTGCCCATGCACCATGAAAGGTGAATTTTGCTACCTCAAAAATGTCTACCATCTGGGTTTGATTTTTCAAGCTAAAACTCAAAATTTTAAGCATTTTAACCAAATCACCATCTTCATCTTTATTTTAGTCTCCAAATGTCTTTGTGGCTAGTGTAAAGATGAATGGAATTCGAAAGTGGCCATTAAGATTACTACCGCATGATGGAAACTAGAGTCAACTATATAAATCTAAATCCCTCCATAAATTTAAGGAAAGATTTACTATTCAAAAATAAAAATATAAATCATTTTCATTTTCTAAATCATTGCTGCTGATGATCATATCCAGCATGGTGAGAGATCACTATATTATTCTGGATATCGTACTACGTTTAAATTTACCAAGAAGTCTCAACTGCCCAGGGGATTTACTACTTCATGTTCTTGCCAAGATAGAAGGTATTTCTGCATAATTCCTGCAGCTGAACATTATTGATGCTTTAAATGCATGGAACATTTAATATGTGTAGCAAGTCCAGCAGGATCCGTTATTGAAATGAATTACGATTTTTACACCAAACCACTGAAGGCCCAATTAGAAAATTGATCACTTTTGAGGAGACTGTCTCCTTCATCTCTCCTGTTTACAGAACAGGATTCAGGTGCAGGAGCAATTCATAGTCGGATCAGATTGTGGCGGGTTTTAAAAACCAGACTAAACCCTTACAGATAACAGAGAGTCATTTAAGGTTTTTTGAACAAAGTGAGTGACATGATCAAAGAAGTATTTGGGGAAGGTTAATCTGGCAGTGGTGTGTAGAATGTTCTCCACCATGTGGTGACAAGAAAATGGACGTGTGGACAGAAAACAGTGAATCAACTCGTGTCAGCGTCCAAAGAACAAACCGAGTTCAACGGCTGTCAATCCAGACCAACGTGCGGGTCCATTGCCCCGGATGCTCTGATCACTTTCAAGTCACAAGCTGTAAAACTCTGGATCACGACTGACTGATGGACTCTGCAGACTGTATCTGGAGGTCTGGGGACAGAGAGAGGAGGAAGGAAACCCGAGACGCCGTGATCCAGTGAGAGGAACACCTCGTATGTCACAGCAATTGGCATGCAGGAGCACCAGTGAGCCACAGTAAGTCTGACTTTATTGGTGACCTTTTTCTAGGTCCTTGGACTGCTTCTGACTTCCTGTTTCCCTGAGCCGTGCCACTGCTTTCCAGTTCCAACCCTTTCTTTTCTGGTGCCTTCTGCAGCAGGTTCTCAGCCATTCAGGCAGTGTTGATTGCTTTAGACACTGGTACAACCTGGGCAGGCGCCCAGTCTCCTCACAGCTGGGTAGGTGGCACTTCTCAAGTTAACCCACTACTCGATTCTCAAGACACAAGGAGAGTCACCTCCTGCAATGCCACCCACAATGCATAATAGTTGACAAATCCCTCCTCCAAAATATATTTCTAACAAGTTTGGGTAATAATATTTTCTTGTTATTTATTATTGTATTTATTGCTACTACTACTATTATTATTTATTTAATTAATAATGCTCCATTGTTTTAGAAAATTCAACAGAACTGGGAACTGCTCCCACATTAAAAATCCCTGATGTTTTTATTTATATTGTAGCATGGAGATAGATCTGTCTTAAATACGGGGCGAGGAAACTTTTGTTCTCAGGACAGTCCCACCTTGAGATTTCTACTGTCTCCCAGCTCTAACATGGCCTGTCAAGAGACTTGAATAACCTGTCGAGAAAATAAACAGGCTGGGAAGCCGAAACACTTCTTAGCTAATGCTTATCTCAGAATAATATGAGTCTCTCCCCCTCACTTTTCTCTCTATGAACTTTCTCTCTCTTGCACATTTATTCAACAAATAATTATTAAACATCTATGGTATGCCAGATAGATGTGTTTGCATGCAGCAGTGAGGAAGACAGCAGGGTACCAGTCTTATTAAATAGACAAACAACTGAATACAGAATTATAAATTATGACAAGTGCCATGGAGGAAAAGAAAGGGGATGGGTAAGAGACAAATATTCAGGGCAAACCTACTTGAGATCGACTGGTCAGAGAAAAGTGCTTTGAAAATGTTATGTTTACACTAAAGCCCAAAGGATTAACATGAACTATTAATAGTTGGGTAAAGAGGTTGAGGAGGAAAGGCATGACTGAGAGAGGGAATAGGATGTGCAAAGTCCCTGTGGAAGAAAAGAAAAGGGATGCTGCTATGTGCAAGGAACTAAGTGACCAAGTCTCTCTCTCTCCCCTTGCCCCCCGCTTCATTATTTCTGTTTTTTCCTTGTTACCAGCATTTATCACATGCTTTTGTATCATAGTCTTTTTGTTACTACTATTTTCCCATAAATTATTGCATAAAACACAAACATACTTTTAGGGAATTGGGGCCAGAATTCCAACTTGTGTTTGCTATTTGGAAGTCAGGCGACACTTCTTGGAGGTCATCTGTATGAGCGAGGCCACTGAGGGAAAGGGTTACCCCCTGATTTTAAGTATTCTGGAACATCATAGGAAATACATCCACCCATTAATGAACGCAAAGATCTAGTGGCATGTCTGATAAACAGAGGGTCACAGATAGAAGCAGCCACATTGCAAAGAGGAACAATGGAGCCTCCGAGAGGAAACCATCAAAAGAGAAGAGGGATGAATTGGACACTTAAATGGAGAACTTGAATTCTAGAGAAAACCGTGGTTTATGTGAACTATGAGACTCTATGAGAACTTACTCTAAATCAGGTGTCCGCGATGCCTCTCTGCCTTGGGAATATGGGGCAGCTTCAAAGATTGCTACTTGTCTGCTCGATATCCATTGTCTCCTGCCTTCATGTGAAATGCCAGTTTTGCCTGGGGTGGTGTTGTGCCCTGCTAAAGACTAAATTTCCGGGCCAGGCGAGGCGGCTCACACCTGTAATCCTAGCACTCTGGGAGGCCGAGGAGGGAGGATCGTTTGAGCTCAAGAGTTTGAGACCAGCCTGAGCAAGACTGAGACCCCGTCTCTACTTAAAATAGAAATAAATTAGCTGGACAGCTGAAAATATATAGAAAAATTAGCCAGGCATAGCCGTGCATGCCTGTAGTCCCAGCTGCTCCAGAGTCTGAGGCAGAAGGATTGCTTGAGCCCAGGAGTTTGAGGTTGCTGTGAGCTAGGCTGACACCACGGCACTTTAGCCTGGGCAACAGAGCGAGACTCTGTCTCAAAAAAAAAAAAAAAAAAAAAACACACAAAAACAAAAAACAAAAAAAACTAAATTTCCCAGCCTTTTTGGTATCTAGGTGTGACTATGTAACTAAATTCTGGCCAAGCAGAAGTGTTGCATGGATGACTCCTTAAAGGAAGCTGACTCAGCCAGGAAGCATGCTTCTTTTGCTCTTTCCTCAGCTTCTTTCTTGGGGCCTGGAATGTGGCTGTGATAGCTGGAGCTCCAGCAGTCATATTAGGTCATGAGGTGACCTTAGAATAAAAATTGCCTGTTAAGAGAATGGAGCAGAAAGAAGCAGCTTTGAGGCCTGATGTCAATAAAACCTCCATACTAGCCCTGAACTACTTACCTTGACATTTCAGTTACATGAAGAAGAAATATACTGTCATGTTATGGAAAGTAGTGTTTGTTGTGGTTTCCTTTGTTTTATGCATGAAGGGTAGTTTCTAAGGTATGCAATGAAGCCTAACCTTGATTCAGGGTTGCATGCTTATTTCAGTGACCTGTTGCAGACAATAGGTCTAATTTATTAGTCCTAATTTATTAGTCCACATGATTCTGTGGGTCAGGAATTTGGCAGGACACAGCGGCACAATTCTTAGGCTTCATGTGATCCCAGATGGAGTCGCTCATGTAGCTGCGTTCATCTGAGAGCTTAGCCAGGGCTGGAACATCCATGATGGTCCTTCAGTCTTCAGAACTTCTCTCCGCGTGGCCCCTAATCACGTGGTAACTTTGCTTGAACTTCCTTGCAGTATGTCAGGTGGGTCCCAAGAAGAAGCAAAGAGAGCTGGTAGATCTCCTAAGCCTGTTCCTGTAAGTCCCAGAACATCAAGTCTATCATGTTCTATTGGTCAAAACAAGCCACAAGTGCAGACCAGATTCAAGAGGAGAGGAAATAGAGTTCATCTCTGTTAGGAGCAGTGTGCAAGAACAAGAATGGCTGTAATAGTTGGTGGCCATATTTGGGGACTATCCACCAAATTAGTAACAGAAGACTGTATCACCAGCCATTTGAGCCCCTCTGCTCCAAAATTGTCCACTGAGAGCTAGGGAGAAAACTGAAAACCTATTAGGAGGACACTGTGGAGTTGGTGACAACAAAGCTGCAAGAATGACAGAGAGTCTCCCTGGGGGAGATGAAAGGAGGTCACTGCCACTAACAGTGTAATCCGGGGTGTTTGTAAGTGACATCAATGTGGAACAAGAGACAGCTGTGGATAATGAGAATAAGAGCTAGAGCAAAGAGATTCCAGAGTCGCCGGGATGGGTTCAAATTATATATGAGAGCTTTCTCCTGCCTTTCTCCCTTCTTTCTTCCATCTCAGGGCTCAGCACAGACTCCTGAAGAAACTCAAGAGTTTGCTTCCTCTGTTTGGAGGATGATCAGGTGCACTGAGTGACAAAAACTGTTAAAGTGGCCTTCTTAAGATGTCCAAAAGACATTTAAGTTGCACAAGGGTACAATATTTGCATATCTTCCTTCTTAATTGAAATGAAAAATTATTATATATTTTTCCTATGTATACTTAAACATATACTATACCTAAATATGTACTTAAACATAAAGACATGTAATTAACTATCTTATGTTTCTCTGAGAAAAAAGGAAAGTTCCTTCTCACTTGTGAGTGGGCTTTAGTTAATCATTTTACAGCACACTGGTAGTCGCCATTGCTAGGAAGGGTCCTCAGTCTTGCTTCAGATCTGCTTGGTGTAATAGCAACACTCCTGCACAAAGCTTCACAATCCCAGGATACATATCTTAGGTGTTTCAATGCCAAAGATTACAGAAATTTCAAAGGAACAACCCGAAGTTTGAATTATTGAAATGCTAATGAAGACACGTCCTCAGAGGAAATTACAGGGAGTCTTCACAGTTTTTAAGGCTTCATCTGCAAGACCTTTGCAGAATAAACATGGTATTCAATTTACGTTTCTCAAAAGGGCTGCTGGAATTTGAACTGGTGCTCCCAGAGAGTATTTTAAAAGCACACATTAGAACACTAACCAGTATAATTTCCATTTGGCATCCACATGATCCATATGTTCCAAATAAGAATTTTTATTTAATTTCAAAACAAATTAATTCACTTAATTAGTTTATAGACGTATAGGATGTTGAATGGAGTGGGTTGGCCAGAGCAGGAGGAATAATATACTGCTAGGAAATGTTACAACATATTTACATAAAATGTTGGCATTTCTACATTTAAAATAATAGTGCTTTTAAAAGATGTCACCTTCCAAGGAAGTTAAGCTTTTGTATGTTTACTATCTAACTCTTAAATGTCTGTGGCAAAGGCGATTATATGTCTCCTCCTTTCTTTAAAAAGCCTATAGAGAACCACCAGACATGGTCAAATGACTGCAAAGTTAGCTCTCTATATATTTCAAATATTATATATGTATGCATATGACTTCGTGTGGGTGTCCGTACAGACAGATGGAAGGAAGTATGGATGGATGAATAGATGAGGTAGGTAGATATCGATAGATATTCTATACACAATATTCATAAATGTGCACAGGCTTTTAAGAAACACATTTATTAGGCAAAAAAAAATATTACCCATAACCTTAATTAAAATGTCTCCTTATAGATTAAAAATTATGCAGATTTTTCATGTTCTCTTATTAGTTTGACCTCTAAAATTGTTTGAATGCCATGATGTAACAATCAGAGAAAAAATTCAACCTTTTGTGTGACTTTGTGTCACTCCTGGAACACCAGAGAAGAGAGATCAAATGCTTTGACCCTCATTACTGATAGTTTTCATGTATAATTAAATGATTTTCTGAAAAAGTCGTCCTGATTAGAAATGTGAACATGGCAGCCTGATTCACACGTGGTGTACTTGGGAAGTCACATGTTGTTGCACACCTATATCTATGCTGTAGCCTACAATAAATTCTACAAAGGAAAATTCTTGAAATACTTTAAAGGAAAAACAGGAGGAATTACAATGAAATTAGAATCCCATTAACGACCTAAGGGGAAAAAAATGGCTAGTGCAAATGCAATGCATAGGGCTTCTTATAGTTTGCTGTGTTTTGCGCTGATTCAGTGACCACACAACATAAAATTGTTTGTGGAACAGACTATCATTTACATGGTATGGAACATACGTTTACTCAAACTTTTAGACTAAAGTGCATCCCCAAACCCCAAGTTAGGACTGAAATGATACTGGTTTCTTAACATGATTCTTTACCCAACACAAACTCAGAAAACTCATTTCTAGTCTTGCTGAATGAGCAGTTTCCATAATTTTGTTCTTAGTTCTGTTATGGTTAGATTATTGTGATAAACAAGTAGCGATTAGAGAGAAACTGACAACACAGTTTGTGCAAAAACTCTGTTGATAAGATTCTTTGATCTAAATTTATAGATCCAATATATGTTTCCATGGCAACTAAAGTTTAATAGCAGGATGACCACACACATAATAACCACAAGGTTCTGACAGCTTGATATTTTGAGTTTTCAGGCATTATATTCCAGAGAAGAGAAAACAAATGTTGTTATTTCAGCATACAGAGAATATGAAGCAATAGGATCCCAAGTCTTATCCAAAGACTCACGCAAATCTTATGTGTTGGTGATTTCTCCAGCACTTCATTTATTGATCCATTCATTCATCCATTAAGCATAACATTGAGCTCTGAGCTAGGCAGGGACTTTAGTGAGCCCGGTGAAGGATACAATGAAATAGAAAACAAAGCCTTTACACTATAGCTGTTCACTACTAGTGCAGGCAACCATGTAGTAAATACTGAGATATATATTGGTGTTCTGACAGCCAGAGGAGAGAACAACCTAAATTTGCCTGGAAGAGCTGGGAATGGCCTCAGAGTAGTGACGTTTAAAACAGAATGAGTAGAAGTTCGCCAAAGAAGGGTGCAAGAAGGGCATTCCAGGTGCAGAAACAACAGAAATGTGGATGTTTGAAAGAAAATAGAATGAAGAGAGCAATTAACAAAGTGTACCTAGGGAGAAAGGTAAAGGACATGAAAGTAGAAAGGAGCTACTTAAATTTATTTGGACCCAAGTGGTATAGAGTAATTTAAAAGATGATAGCAAAATGTCATTTTGGGCTTCATGATAAAGACTATTGCACATCACAGAGTTTTTCACTCCTTGTAAGGTAGATAGATGCATTACAGATGTGTTGAAATATCAGTCTCCCCAGCCCTCCTTGAGTCAGCTAGCAGAGCCTGGGTTGTCACCTCTGCTGAGACCCCAGGTCCATCACATCTGGCTGAGAACAGTCTCTTCCATTTTCCAAGGTGCACTCTAAAAATATTATCATCTTTTATAGCTGACATGAGGTGGAAAAGACTGCGAACCACTGGCATAGCAAGCTAAAGAGTATGCGTTCTAGGCAATAGGGAACCCCTCCCTCCAAGATGTTATGCAGGAATGTGGTGGTAGGGGTGTCACGGAGATCAGAAGCAGACCTCAGAGGCTATTGCAGTAGCCAAGAGAAAAGAAGGCGAAAATCTCAGAAGCTTTTTTTTTTTAGACAGGGTCTCACTCTGTTCCCCGGGCTAGAGTGCCATGGCATCAGCCTAGCTCACAGCAACCTCAAACTCCTGGGCTTAAGCAATCCTCCTGCCTCAGCCTCCCAAGTAGCTGGGACTACAGGCATGTGCCATCATGCCCGGCTAATTTTTTGTATATATTTTAGTTACTTGGCTAATTTCTTTCTATTTTTGGTAGAGATAGGGTCTCGCTCTTGCTCAAGCTGGTCTCAAACTCCTGAGCTCAAACAATCCACCCGCCTCGGCCTCCCAGAGTGCTAGGATTACAGGTGTGAGCCACTGTGCCCGGCCTCAGAAGCTTCTCAGTGGAGTCACTCTTGAGCTTCCTTCATCTCATTCTATGGAACAGAACTCGTGTGTGGCAAGGCTTGCCTTAGAGACATAGAGACTCTGGGATATCAGGGGAGAAACTGATTGTTGTAAAAAGGCCTCCAATTGAGATAAAAGAGAATATTTAGGTCTAACAATCAGGCTCTGGTCCTTAATATTACTACATTGAACAAAGAGCCAAGCCTCTTCCCAGCCATTTGGGGTTGGAGCATGTTTCGAACAGTCAGCTTCCTGAGGACCGAGAGCCCCGCTAGCATATGTCTCAGCCTGTGATCCGGCTGGTTATCCAGAGACCAGAACGTAAACTCCATGACGGTAGGAAGTTGGTCTGTCTGGTTCATTGGTCCCCACTGCCTAGACTAGTCCTGTCACTTTCAGGCGTTAAATAGGTAATTGTTGAATGAGGGAATGACACTACTATGTTGGGTGTTGACATGTAAATATCCTCCGGCTCAATTTCTGGGGAATGTGTTTGTGTTTTCTCAGAAAAGATTATGAACTCAAAGGATAGGCAAGCTGGAATTAAGTGTGACAATTTTTATTTTACATAAATACATATATGCATACTTTTACATATATCTAGAAAGAGACAGAGACAGAGAGACAGAGATAGAGGTGCGCGTGCACACACACACACACACACACACACACGCACACACACACGCACACACAGATCGATTTTATTTACTCAGACTAAAACACCTAAGGAATGAGAGGAACAATAGAACTCAATCCTACTTCGCTGATGGCCGTGGCTGCCTCTGAAGACGTGTCTGGGAGTGAAAACATCAGCTAAGGAGTGACTCAGTGACAGCCAGGAATGATGAAATCTAGGAGGCATATTACCAGCACAGCCCTTGGCAGCAGCCGAGCCACACAACACATTTTCTAGGTAGATCGTAAGCTGTTGGCATCCCCAAGTTGGGCAAGGACTTGAGGCTGGGAGGAAGGTGGGAATCCAGGAATAACAATGCAATAATGGGCGAGGACTCCGAAAATTGTTATTATCCTTCACGCTCACGGGTATTCTCCGAGACTGCTGGCATGGTTCTGGGAAACAAGGGTTACACGTGCATTCACAGTGATCTGAATCTGCTGTGCTCCAGCTGTACCGACACAGAGCCAGGGAAATGGACCATAGTATGGAAAATATAGTGTGTGATTTACTTCTGTCAACTTGTAAAGCCGTGGCAGATCTCTGCAGCTGCATTGGACAAGCCGAGATCCATTGAGCTCATTAAGGTGTCAATGACCAGTCGTGTGGACTGTGTTTTCCTAGTTCCACAACTCCATCCACAATTCTGAAGTCCAGAACCTTCTAGAAATCCAATTAAAAAAATTTTTTTTTTTTTTTACAAATGTGGTGATTGAGCGGATAGAAGGCTATTTTCAATTTTTCTCTCACTGTGAATAGCCATACGTTTTGCTACTGAAATTTAATGATCGGGTGCTGCCCCAGACACTACTGGAGGTGTCGCTGAATGTATGGGACAGGTACTAAATTACCTTTCTGCAATTCTAAACTTTTTGAAATCTGAGCCTATCTGGCCTCAGGGGCTTTAGATAGGGGTTATGTACCTGTGTTCTATTTTTCTCCCATACAGACAGTCTTATTTTGTACTTAGAAGCATTTTGTAGTAATTCTTCTTTTTATTGACCCTTTCCAAACATAGAGTTGTGTTTCTATTTCTAAACTCACTTGTAATCAAACATTTCCATACCATTCCAAAATAAAAAAGTAACAATAACAATAGCTAACACCAAGTGCTTACTCTGTGTAAGAGACGCTATGCTAAAAGCTTTGGATTTCTTTTCTCTTCTTTTTCTCCTTTCTTCCAAACATGTTTTTATTATTTTTTTGCCTTTTTTGTCTTTTTTTTTTTAATTTCAGCATATTACGGGGGTACCAATGTTTAGGTTACATATATTGCCTTTGCCCCACCCAAGTCAGAGCTTCAAGCGTGTCCATCCCCCAGGCAGTGCACAATGCACCCATTAGGTGTGTATATACCCATACCATCCTCCTCCTCCCATCTGCATGATACCCAATGAATGTTATTACTATATGTGCACTTCAGTGTTGATCAGTTAATACCAATTTGATGGTGAGTACATGTGGTGTTTTTCCATTCTTGTGATACTTCGCTTGGTAGAATGGGCTCCAGCTCTATCCAGGATAATACAAGAGGTGCTAGATCACCACTGTTTTTTGTGGCTGAGTAGAACTCCGTGGTATACATCTACCACATTTCATTAATCCACTCCAGATTTGTTTTCTCTTAGTGACAGTGTAATTGGCCCTAGGCCCTGGCATCTTACTAGAAGTACCAACAACACATGCTTACATTCTTCTCGGTCCCTCACTGACTCCTGTCACTGACCCTTCTCTAGACCTTGGCCTTAGTGTTGCTGGATACCTCCAACAGCTCCTGCAGAGGTTCAAACCCAACTCTGTGGGACTCCTGAGCACCTCTCACAGCACCCTGTCCTTTCCCTTCATAGCATTTATGGCATTTGTAATTGTGTTTTTTGTTTCTCTGTATAATGCCATTCTCCACAACCCCCCAATTAAGCCCCCATGAGGTGAGGGCCATGTCTACTTTAGTCACCCTGGTGTCTGGTATATAATAAGCAGTTTCAGTTCATTATTGCTATGTAATAATGCACCACCCCAAAATTTAGTGACTTCAAAGTATATTATTTTCACCATTCTATGGGTAATTGGGCATCTCCTCTGCTGGCTTCACTTGAGTCCACTTATCCAGCCAGATAGTCATCTGGGCTGGAAAGCCCAATGTGGCCTCACTTACGTGTCTGGCAGTCAGTGCTGGATGCTGGATGCCGCCTGCAGTGGCTTCTTGTGTGATGGTCTCAGGGCTCCAAGAAAACAACGGTGGAAGGAACTGTCAAGGCCTCTTGAGGCTCAGGCTTCACAGCTCACACCTGTCTCTTCTGCGAAGTTCTATTGGTCCAAGCAAGTCACAAAGGCAGTCCAGATTGAAAGGGATACAGAAATAGATCCTGTCCCTGGATGACAGAGGCAGCCAAGGGGCATGTGTACTGGGAGGGTTAGAATTTGAGGCTATTAAACAATTTACCACATTCCACTCTCTAGCCACAAATGACTTACCATTTTTCCACGTGGAAAATATGCTTATTCCTGTCCTAGTACCTGTGAAAGTCTCATCCCAGGTATTGCATCAGGCTTGAAATGCACAAGTTTGTGCTTCATCCCTGGTCCAGATATGAATGAGGTTTCCCTGTAGAGCCCCCCAGTTCTTGTGATCCAGAGATCTGTGAACCAAAACTATAAGGTATCTGCTCTCTCTCACGCAAATATCTAACATAAAATAGTGAGACAAAGAAAAGATAATTACAATGAATACTCCTCTAAAAAATAAATAGCTGAAAGCACTTGGCAGTCACTGGTTTGTAACAATTGCTAAATCCAAGCAGACAAGTACATAGCCAGGGACAAGGAGTTTTCCCTGACTAGGGCCTATTCCTTATCCCTTGGAGTGGGACTCTAGTCCATTTTTTTCCTTGATTTTGGGCCCACACTCTGGCCTGCTTGCTTAGGCCCTCCGAGAGGTCCTTCCTTTTTATAAGAGATAGTCCATGGTTGCATCTAAGTGGTTCTCTCAGTCTACTTTGTGCTTATAGGAAGTTGATGGCCTAGTGCCTTCTTGAGTTTTCTCTGTCCCTTTTAATCCAAGTCAATATGGTTCCTTTAAAATTCTTTATGGGATTTCTATGGATCAAATTAAAGTCTACTCTATTAGACAACAGCCAGGCTCACTATTCTTATCGAGACAGGCCTCTCTCTAAGTCGGACGGTGTGTCAGATTTGGATGATGTGTCTGGATTCATAGAAGATCATTGGCTTAGGTGAGAGATCCACCGGGCACTACCTTAGATCATTCTGAGGTCTTACAACAGGGTCTTACAGTCACGTCCTTCTATATAATCTTGCCCCCTAAGGCCACATTGTACTGAATGCGTACTAGAATTAATTTTTTACCTACATTTTAATTTTTCTTTGATAATCTTTCCCAACCTAGCGCATCCTGGGTCTTCTACGTTTTCTCTAAATTCTGCTTGCAAATTAAAAATATTGTTTCTTTAGTTAATCTCTTTCTTCCTGTACTTTATTATACACAGCTATAAAAAGCTGATTCACACTTGTAGCATTCTTCCTGGAAATCTCCTAGCCAGATCCACGCATTTGTTAGGAAAAATCTGCACCTTCCAAGCTGTAGCAGGTAACAATTTTGCCAATTGTTTCGCTACTATATAACAAGGGGGTCCATTTTCCACCCTTCAATAGCAATTTCCTTATTCATCTCCTAGCATCTACTAATCATTTCCTCACTACCTCCTTAGCCACCAATCACCCCATCACCAAAGCCAATGCCACAGACTTTAAATTTTTGTTATGACAGCACCCATTCTCTATGTGTTAGTTAGATATTTCTGGTAACAAATCATCCTAAAACCCAGTGGCTCAAACAACAACGATTTCTTATTTCCAGTATAGTTCTGCAGGTTGGCTTGGCTGTTTCTCTGCTGGCTTCATGCACTTATTCAGGCTGGAGGGTCATCTGAACTGGGAGGTTCAAAACAGCCTCACTCACGTGTCTGATGACTGGTATTGACTATTGTCTGGGGAGTCTCCATTCTCTTTGATGTGGTCTCTCATCCCCTTGTAGGCAGACTGGCTTTTCTTAATGGTGGTCTCAGGACGTCACGCTAAAAGAAAAAGGACATAATCTCCAAGACATCTTGAGACCCAGGAGCTGGAACTTGTACAATGTCACTTCAGCCACATTTTGTTGGTCGGAGAGAGTCACAAGACTAGTCCAGATTCAAGGGAGTGAAGAAACAGATCTGACTCTGGATGGAAGAAGAGCAAAGTTACATTGTAAAGGGATATGTGTACTGGAATCGGGGGGACTTGTGGCCATCAAACAACCTATCAGACTATGTGTCTGTTGAATGAGGGGATGCTTGTTATTTGGAGTGTGAACTTGACCTTAGTTTCTGATGTCTACTTCTTGACTCTGCCTACAACTCCGTGGCAGTATATCGGTGCCGAGCTGTGATATCAGACTCATAATATGAGATTTCCCAAATGACTGTGTATTCTCTGATCTCCCCACTTGCCTAATCCTTGTCAACAATGGGGCCTAGACTGTCCCACTCCTGCTGGTTTCTGTGTCATATCTTAGCCCAATCTAAGGAACAGATGGACCTGGTTTTGAATCTTGGCTTTGCCATTTAGCTATTGTGTGACCTTGAAAAGGTTATTTAAAGTGTTTAAAATATCTGTCTCATCATATTCATAGTATTAAATGGTATAATGTATTAAATTTCCTGGCATATAGTAGTGGGTTAATGAATGTCAGTTTTCTTCCATCTTTGGTATCACCAGATGGTAAAGGATGTATCAATATATTATAATAATATATAATATATAACAATATAAGATTAGAACCATGAATTTATGGGTAATGTTTGGCCTTTGAAAGTATGTAAACTAGGAATTTACAAAAATATAAGCTGTTGGGGAATTAAATTATCAGCTATATGTGACTTCCACAGTATACTATATTTTTCTACATTATACATACAATTTCTGAGTTTGTGAAGAAGTATATTACTATCATCCTCACACAGTGATAGGTTATCCAATTAACCTCTAAAGATGTGTTTAGGACATTAGAAAATTAGATCATTGAACAAAAATTTTAATATTTTATATTTGATGTTTTTTTAAAAAAGGGCATTAAGATAGTCATCAGAAAAAAAAACCTGAAACTTTGTCAGCATTTCCCATACATATTTCTTTTAATTTTGTGTTACTCTTATTTTTAAATACACAGTACAGAAGATGCTGTTGTCCTCCCAGTGCTTCATGCTGCTGAGCCTTTACCCCATGTACCAGATAGAATCTGAAGCTCAAAGCAGTGATACTGGAAAAGAAATGGAGACTAAATATGAAACACATTTCATAATAAGAATAAATGATAGGTCTTGGTTGTTTGTGGATTGTTAAGTTCGATGGCAAGGGAGAAGTCAAAGATCTCACTACAACCATCATTCAACAACAATTGCACACCACCCAAATCCTGTATGCTAAGTTAAATAAATTAAATGGCTTGACCTATCTTTGTAAACTCTATTTTACAATGTATTATATATTGAGTTTTCTTCCCTCTGCTTTTTTTTAGCACTAAGTCTATTTTAAACATATTCTATTTCATCCTCCGATATTTGAAGAAAATGACAAATAATAATAATAATAAATGCTGCCATTAATGATGCAATTGTCCCAATGTGCCACATTTCTCCACCTCTTTCCTAACCTCCATCACACTCTGTCCCCAACCCTTGAAGAGCCCAGGAAAGACTGAGTTGCTGGGGACAGAGATCGAGTTCCGCAGGGTCAGGATTAGGAAGAACCTGGCAGGTGGTGATGGCAGTAGCAGAATCAGGGAGTAGTGAAGGCAGAGACCTGGAGAAACAACAGAGTCTGGGGCAAGAACATGCAAACACTGGGTCCTGAGGGTTGCAGCAGGGATAACAATAAGACCACAGAATCAGGAGTTTGGAGGCAGGTGGAAGCACGAAGGAAGCAAAAACAGTGCTAAGAAGCAAGGTTGGCCCAGGTTATTTTTGGTTAATATATGTAGCTCCGTCTTATAGCAGAGGGGTGGGGTCAGATCCTCAAAAAGCTCAGGGTAAATCCAGAACAGAAATTCAACAGATATATTTTTCTCCTACTATGCTTGACATTGTGTGTGGCTCTAGGGTTTGAAGACTTTTACGAAATTTTCTGTGTCATCCTTTAAGATACTTTTACATTAGTAAAACTCAAGGGTCAGCCCTGAGCTCACAGCAAAATTAAAGGTCTTTTCAGTTACTTATTTGATAGTTTGGACACATCCCCATAAAGGCAGTGGGAAGAATGAGCTAGTCCTTTGGAGAGTTATGACTCAAGTGAATTTAACTATATGGCAGAAGTAAGATTCCAATTTTAAGATTTGCAGTGAAGCCCTGGAGAAAATTCTATAAAATGAAAAGCAAACAACTATGAACCAGGTGCATCTAGAATTCTCTAGATAAGATATACAGTTTGACTTTCTATAAGGTATTTTATCCAAGTGAAATACATCAGCTTGGTCCCCCAGTTTGAGCTGCATATGTTCATTCAAATAGTGGTGTCCTCACCTAAGAGTAATATCATCAAAGTGGTGTTTTTCTTTTACACATTTTTGAGGCCAGGAAACCTTTCAACAGTGTTTTTAATGCCCCAGAACTCCAAAACCTGTGGGACCTGAAGCTAATGGAGCAGATACAAATGAAACATGTCCTCTGTGACCATACTTTTCTTTCAAAAACCCCTAGAGATTTGAAACACGGTTTGAAAACCAGTGGACTAAGACAAAGAATTAAAACATCTCTTCTTTTCTCTTGAGATGTGGATTTAACTCTAGTGTAGGAATCCAAGGGAGACAGTGTCAACTGGTCTTTAGATATTTACTGCAAGTTTTTTTATTTTTCCAAAGAGCAGATGAGTTTACAGAAAAGGCACAAAACCCCGGTGTCTAGACTCTGGCAAGTTGCTTATTCTTCTGGACCTTTCTCTGGTAAATTATACACCGTTGAAATAAAAGTATGATGTGAGCTGAAGCCATATAATATCCATGCTATTTATCCCAGGAATGACAAACTTTTATGCTATCTGTCTTCAAAAAACACCTGATCATTATTTCATTCTTCTTCAGATAGTTCATCTACAAATATATCTTTTGGGGTGCAGGTAGTATTCTGAGGCATATCAGTTATAATGTAACACAGACAAATTTCTTCTCTAATATGAAGCTCAGCCTTGGATCCCAACAGTAATTCAGCAGTAAGAATCCAGTATAAGAGTTATTAAGTGGGCCACAGAAACCTCCTCTCGATAATTGCTACCTCTTCTTCCTCTATGCCTTGATAGAAGAACATGAGAAGGTCCTGTACTTTGCAATTTGAGGCAATCAACAAATGTATATATGACCTATTTAACTCTGAATTTAAAGCAATATTCTACATTGTTTTCCTAGGGTTTCATATCCAGATATATTAACACTTTTTAATTGACCTTATGAAACTCAACAAAAGCTATTATGCTTGTTTTTAAAAGAAAAAAAGAGAGAAAGAAAATCCTCCAGTGAACATGTAATAGTGAGTTCTAGAAAGCCAGATAATTTCTTTGCTTAATAATAGTTTTCTTTCCTCTTGGCTGCAGATTCTCATAACTAGCACCATGCCAAACATTCGAAGATTGGATTATGGCCTGTCGTACTTGATTATTTTTGTCAGCATGCTGACCCGGGGTGCCCTTTTCTTGTGTTGTTCCTTCTGTTTCCATTTTTCATGTCATCCAGCTTTTCATCTTGTCAATCAGCTTTTGACTTCCTGATTAAAGTGTCTGTCACAGGAGCAGCCTGGTCTCCAGTCAGTTGTTTAATTTGTTCCTCATGGCATCCAATTGAGTTATTCATCTGGCCCAGCTGTTCCCAAGTGCTTCCAGCATCACTTTTTCATGTGTTTGGGTTTAACCTCTATATCTGTGTACAACAGTGTGAATTGTTCCATTCAGACTGTTGACTGGGGATTGCTTTGCCTTCCTAATGCTTTGATGCTACTAGGCTGGCTGCTACAGTGTGGCCAAACCAACTGAGGAGAAGCAATATTTCAATCTGATGTTATGGTAACGAGTACAACTAAACAGACTAGTTTTCAAGAATTATAGCAGACCCGCTTTTTAACAATTAGGACGATGTAATGGAAACTCTGGACTGTTCAGATTCAGATCCACCCAAAAATAATGTTGATGGTGCTTGGCAGAGAAAGGAAACATTTGTCTGCCAACATTGCGGATATCGCCACAAATGCTCCGGGATCTATTTGTTGCATTAGGTGTCATGAGATACTCTCTTGGCCTGCGCTGATGCAGATATCCAACTGGAAAAATGAAATGAAATAAATCTGCTGAGTTTGCAATGCTAAAGCTTGTCTTCTAGCGGTAAGATGATTTATATTATGCAACATTCAAGAAGCCACATAATGCAACAGGAAACTGGAGGGAAAGAAAACTAGGGTACATTTCCCTACTCTTCCATTTTAGCCACTCAAACCTAATCAATTCAAAATTCCAGTAGATTGTTTATGAGGGAGCCATTCCTTCTTGCTATTCCTATCATGTTTCTCCCTACCTCCTACAAACTTGAAATGGTAATTCCATTACAGCAGTCATGAAAATAGCCAGAGACCATGTGCCTAGGACTCAAAAGAATGTTGAACAAGTCTAATGAGAATCAGGCAGCAAACTTAACACAACTTCACAAACTACCTCCCATTTTAGTTTGGTTTTGTGGAGATATTTGTAAAGAATTTGGCTGCTCCTATAAGAAGATGCATTTATTTCCTTAGGTTAATAATATAGATATAGTAAAATGATGTAGAAGTCCTGGACAAAATAAAAAGTTTGTAGCATGATGTCTGGGGAAGGCTATTGCCAAGTAAGCAGAGTAAATAAAAATAGTTCTTCTGACTACAGATTTTTTCAAAATACTTTTCATTTTCTCTGTGAAATATTATACATTTACTAATTCATATTGTTAATAATAATAATGAAACTTACAGAAGTTTAATATATTTTCTTTTTAATTAGGAAAACTATTACATGCAAATTTTGACTTCAACTGGTAAAAATGATAAAATTAAGGGGTCATAAATCATAGATAATAATGTAGTTTGAAATGTGTATTTCTGGTTTTATTCTGGTCAATAGGTCCCCCAATGAAGGTTTCTCTATGAAGAATTTCACAGGAAAATAGTTTTTTTAATCTTTTTCCTGGTAGGTCTCCCTTATTGTCTTGGGTGGATTCACTTTTCCAATTTTTCCAAATTCACATCTCTGAAGGAATATCCCCCATTAGTCTTTCCATTACTATCCCCAGTGAAATGAATACAGTGAATTTGTACTCAATATTCATTCCTTCCTACTTCTAGTGTGCTTTTCTGTGCTGCAGAGGCCATGAAGTTAAAAATCACATTTGTTAGACTCCTTTGCAGCTAGGGATCCTGATATCCTTAGGTTTGTCACATCACCTATACTTTTGAGAGTTTCAGAAAGTGGAAATAAGGCAAACGTCACTATTTTACCATTTCTATTGACTATGTTGGCAAGCTCAGCCTTGGGAATACTGGGTTTTTCTGTAGTAGTGTTAGCAGATGTTCTTGGTGTAAAGAAGCAAGATGAGCACTGATCATTGTTTGCCAGGAAAGCATGATTATGAAGCCAACAATTGTAGATGCAACTCCTTGACCTGAATCACACCTAAAATGTGTGCCCCTGGAGCTACAGTCTGGGTGGTGGATTCCTGGTTCCCTGCCTTTCTTCTGTGGCTCCCTGGTAGGCCAGTGCTATGCTATTGCTCTGTGAGTTTTTCCTGGAGTTCTAACCAACAGCCTGTTCTTGTAGTCCTTCCAAACTCCTATTGCAAAATCCTAATTCCCTGTATTAAATCCCTTTCTGATTTAAAAAAATATATTTTTAACTGAAAATTCATTATGATTGATAAGATTTCTTTCCACTTTTTCAAAAACCCATTACTTTATTATCAGTGGCGTAGTGCAAAGAGTGGATGCTTTATAGTCATATACATCATTAGTTATGTGACCTTGGATATATTTATGAACTTACCTGATCCTCAGTTCTCTATTCTTACAAAATGAGTAATAATATTTAAATGCACAGTTGATATAAGGAAAACATGAGATAATATATGTCTAGTGCCTGGAACAGTGATGGAACCCTTGTTTAAATTTGAATAGTCAGTTCCTGACATAGTATTTCACACTAAGCCAATCAAAGATGGTATTTAGTGAAGAAAACAAAAGCTCTGGGACAATATTTTTATTTCTTTAAAGGCATATTCCTGTGTCAATGTGGATCCAGTTAACCAACTACTTGTGAATATGGGTACTGAGTTTTCTACAGGGAACCAAAACCACTGAGATTCCCAAGTTGCTATACTCAACTTTTTGGAAAATCAAATAACATAAAATTTTATATATATTCCTTGGAAGTAAAGAGTACCAGGTGCTACATATGTACATGCCATGAAAAAAAAATGAGGTGACCTTTAATCCAAGGATGATCAGGTTAAAGATTATAGTAGAAGTTTAACCCTACCTCCTCACCTAATCCTAGGGACATTTTTGGATCAGTAATCAGTAAAACAGCACTCTCATTCTTTCAGACAAAATAACTGAATTCTTATCTGTCATTTCCATTCGGAAGGAATCTATTTTAGCTGCACGAGGCACTAAGCTATTCCAGAATCTTTCTCAGTCTCACAACAGAGGAAAGGTGAGGAAAAATACATAGACATATTCAAACATGCAAAAAGAGAAATACTCAGATGCTAGAAGTAAAAAGGGACCTAAAATCCAGCAGGTACATGTGTTAGAAGAAGCTGTTATGGCCTGGAAATCAGGGTATTGAGTTTAAGATGCAAGAAATGTCATAAAGAGAAATGAAACTTTGGGTATACTTGAGTACGAAGGTAGAAATGAGAATCCTACAGACCATCAAGACCTTTATCCTCAGTGAAAAGAAATACTGGAAATACATACCCATTGACCTAGGGAAATGATAAGGAACCTTGCCTCTGTTTGGAGATATGGTCCCAGAAAAAAATTTCTGTGGAAAATTGATACCATGATCAGTGAACAAACAGAGCTTGATTTTGCACATTATGGAGGGTCATGGAAACCATCAAACCAGGAAATATACAGAAAAAAATTGATCCCAGGCACCTTGCATAAACAAATGCAAATTCAGGTCTCTTCTCTCTCTCCCTCTCTCTTTCTCTCTCTCTCTCTCTTTCACACACACACACACACACACACACACACACACACACACAATCCTTACTGCTTATGATCTCACAATCAAATATTTTGAAGAACACACAGGGAAATAATCTCTTATTATCAAGATTAAATAAATATAACCCCAAACTTGAGATTACAGAAAAATCTGGAAAATACATAAAAATAAATATGATTAAAGTGATAACAAAAGGAATAGAGACCATAAGGCAAGAAGAGACACTATGAAAAATCAAATCAAAAAGAACCAATGATATCAACAAGTAATACAAATAGTTATTGAAATTAAAAACTCAATAGACAAGTCTAAAAGCAGATCAGATGTCAGTCAAAAAATTATTAAAATGGAAACTAGACCTGATGATCTCATGGATAATTTGCATAGAGATACAAAAAAATAGAAATTCTAAAACGTTAAGATAGATGAAGAATAAATTAAAGTTAAAAAAAAAGACACCTAATACAAGTTCTGGGACAGATTAGAAGTAATGGTAGCAGGACATTTTTTTAAAAGAAAGTAGTTAGGACTTTTTGTTAATGATGTATATCCTCAGATTCAACAATGATGACTAATGAGAAGGACAATAACAACAAACAATAACAATTCCCCTTTGTATAAGACACTGGAATGCTCTGCCTATGTTCTCTTCATCTTCTACTCCCATATTGGCTCTAGATGTGCCTTCAATTCCCAACTCCAATACCTGCAACTTTTGGGCAGAGGGCTTTCCTCATGTTATAAAGCCTCATTGCCTCTGTTCATGAGGACCAGAGTACCAGGAAATTCACATCCTATCCCTTTAAAGAAAACCCTTAACCTGTCATTGATAGTTAGGCATGTAGAAATATTAATAGGATCTCCACCATGCATCATGATTGAGACAACACTGAGGTTTGACCCAAATTGATTCCCGTGGAAAAACAATTCCTGGGTGATTGAGCCTCAATTACCCTCTCTGGAACTTTGCTAGAAGTTACACATTTTCTTGGCATCCATCTCCTTCTTGTACTGCAATTTTACTCCCCTATCCATTTTACTTTGGAATATTCCTTTAAAATAAGATAGAACACTACCACACAAATCCATACCTCCATCTCTGCTTCTGGGGAATCCAATCTAGGTACAGCCTAGACACACTGTAATAAAACTGCAAAACTTTAAAGACAAGGATAACATCATCAGGAACAATGACAATTATATTTCTTAAATTACCTACACAGAAACAATTAGACTAAGAGCAGACTTCTTTCTAAAAGACTCCGAAAGAATGATATCTACTAAGAGAAAATAATTCTCAACCTAGAATCTAATACCCACTTAAAATAAGAACAGGGGTAAAGTACGGCTATTTTATAAGAAAAAGAATGATAGAGTGTATAAATTACAATTAGTTACAGAAGAAATGTTAACTACATTTTTTATGAAGAAGGAAATTGAAATAAGAAGAAAACGATCTAAGAAACAATAAATAGTGCGTGCACACACATGCACACACACACAAGCCAAACAAGAAGCTTGTAGGTAAAACTAAATCTAAATTAATCACATAAAATAAACAATAATGATTAACTGAACATATACAAACAATAGGGAACTAGACTTCTGCAGAAAAATGCAGTCTAAGATCCTGGGAATGAAGTAGAGTGAAGTGGGTACAACTTGTGATGATTGTGATGGGATTAAAACATTCTAAGATTCTTGTATTGATTGGGAGGAGGAGAAAGCTACTGATGAACTTTAGATTTTCTAGGTCAAGTGTAGAAATTAAAATTCAGAAACTGCAGTGGGTATAGAAAAAGAATGGATATTTAACATATGAATCAACAAAGAAGAAAGGGTAATAAAATAAAATCTGATCAATAAAAATCAAGAAGAGAATTCAATAAAGAAGCAAAGAAAATAATAGGTAATAGAAAAACTACATAAAAATGTAAAAATATATTTAGATGCATCAGAAATCATAATAAATGTAATTATTGCTGGATTAACCCTGCCAGACAAAAAGAAGATGGTTCCCAGAGGTGGTGCTTTTCAAACCTGTGTGTTTCTTACTGAGTCATATATAAATCATAATAATACAGCAAAGCTAAAAGAAGAAAACATAGAAATAGTACCAAACTAATAATATCAAAAAAGCCTAGAATAGTCACATTTATATAAAACAAAACATACTTTGAGAAAAAAATTACTAGCAATAAAGAGTATTATTTTCTAATTATCAAGGAAAGATTTTCTAGGACTATATGATCCTGAATGTATATAATACTTACCAAGGAATGTCAAATGTATAATGCAATGATTTCAAAGATCACAGAGAAAATTAACAAGTTACTTGTGTAGTGTTCAATTTTGACAGACTCTCATTAATAAATCAAGAAGATAAAAGATTAATATGAATATAAAATATAAATACAACCTAATTCACAATTTTAGTCTAAAAGACACATATAGAATCCTACCAGAAAATCGGAGGATATAATTTAAAATATGCTTAAAATTAGAGAATATTCTTTTTTTTTCAAGTATACATGGAGCCGTATGAAAATTGGACACAAAGATAGAAAAACCAAATTATTTCATGAAGTAACACATCAGTAAGATATAGACCCTATTCTTTTTGTGTAATTAAAATACATTGAGATGTATTTTTAAAAATAAGTTGGAGGGAACAATACTACTAACCTTTCAGGGAAAAAAGGATTAGAAGGGAATATCATGAATAATCATACCAAAAAATTAGACAGTCTCAATGAGATGGGCAAATTCTTAGAAAAATACACACTGTTGAAACTGACTCATGAAGAAATAAAAATTCTGAATAGAACTATAAAATGTTAAGGGACTGGATCAAAATAATAAACAAAAGAATTTCCACAAAGAAAAGCCCAAGACCAGGTGGCTTCACTGGTGAATTTTTCCAAACATTTAAAGGAGAATGAACACTACTACTTCACAAACTTCCCCAAAACAGAAGAAGGATAACTTCTCAACTCATTCTATGAGGCAAGTATTAACCTGATACCAAAACCAGACAAAGACAACATAAGAAAAGAAAACTTCAGACTAATATCCTTTAAAATTAGAGATTAAAAAAATGCTAAACAATATATTACCAAACTGAATAGAGCAAGACATAAAAAGAATTATATACCATAACCAAATGGAATTTATCCCAAGAATGCAAGGTTAGTTGAACATACAAAAATCTATCCATGTGAAACACCGTAATAATAGAATAAAGGACAAAACCCCCAAATAATTATCTCAATAGCTGCAGAAAGAGCATTTGATAAGCTGCAACACTCTTTTGTGATAAAAGCACTTGGAAACTAGGAGTAGAATGGAACCACCTCAACATGAATGTTCCACAGCAGAATATTTATGAAAAATCCGTAACTAACCAAAATTAATGGTGAAAGATTAAAAACTTTCTCTCTAAGATCAAGAACAAAATAAGGATATCTACTCTTGTCATCTGTCTTTAACATTATGCTGGAGGATCAAGCCAAGGCAATTAGGTTAGAAAAAAATAAAATAGGCCAGACGTGATGACTCATGCCTGTAATCCTAGCACTTTGGGAGGCAAGGATTTGGGAGGAGGGAGAATTGCTTGAGTTCAGGAGTTTGAGACCAGCCTGAGCAAGAACAAGACCCCATCTCTACTAAAAACAGAAAAATTAGCTGGGTATGGTGGCACTCTCCTATAGTTCCAGCTACTCGGGAGGCTGAGGCAGGAGGATCACTTGAGCCGAGGAGTTTGAGGTTGCAGTGAACTATGATGATGCCACTGCACTCTAGCCCAGAGTGATGGAGCAAGACTCTGTCTCAAAAAAAAAAATATATGGTAAATAAAATAAAAGGTATTCAGATTGGAAAGAAAGCAGTAAAACTATCTCTATTTGCAAATGGCATGATCTTTGATATAGAAAATCCTAAAGAATCCAATTAAAAATATTAGAACTAATGAACAAGTTCAACAGGTTGCAGGATACAAGACCAATACACATAAATCAGTTTTATTTCTGTACACTAGCAATTAGAAAACTGGAAATGGAACTTTAAAAATCCTGTAACATTAGTGCTATGGTTTGGATATGGTTTGTTTGTCCTCATTAAATCTCATGTTGAAATTTGATCCCCAGTGTTGGAGGTGGGGCCTGGTGGGAGGTGTTTTGGTTGTCGGGGTGGATCCTTCATAAAAGGCTTGGGGCCACTGTCATGGAAGTGTGTTCTCACTCTTAGTTCCTGTGAGAACTGGTTGTTGAAAAGAACCTGGTACCTCTTCCTCTCTTTTTCTCTCTCTTGCTTCTTCTTTCACCATGTGACTTCTGTACAAGCCAGTTTTCCTTCACCTTCCACCATGAATGAAAGCAGTCTGAGGCCCTCCCCAGGAGCAGATGCTGCTGCCATGCTTCCTGTACAGCCTGCAAACCCACAAACCAAATAAAGTTATTTTCTTTATAAATTACCCAGCATCAAATATATACATATGTACATATATATATATATATATAAAACCACAAAAGAACTAAGACAATGAACATCAAGAAGAATAAGATATTTAGAAATAAATTTTAAAAAGAAGTGCAAGTCTTTACACTAAAAATTAAAAACAAAATTGTTGGAAGAAATAAAAAATGACAAATACATGGAAAGACATTTCATTTTAATCAATTGGGAGACTTAATTTTGTTAAGATGGCAATACTCTCCAAAATGATCTGTGGATTTGAGCCATTCCCTATTAGAATACCAGTTGCTTTTTTTTGCAGAACTTGGCATGGAAATCCTATAATTTATATGAACAGGCAAGAGAACCAAAATAACCAAAATAATCTTGAAGAGGAGTACAGTTAAAGGACTCACATTTTGTGATTTCAAAACTTACTATGAAGCTATAATACTCAAGACAGTGTGGTACTGGCATTTGGACAGACATTTAAACAAATGTAAATGAATAAAGAGTCTAGAAATAACCTTTTACATATATGACCAAGTGATTTCTGAGAAGAGTATCAAAATTATTCAATGGGAGAAAGGATAATTTTTTAAAACAGATATCCACATGCAAAAGAATGAAGTTGAACCCTTACCTCACATCATGTACAAAAATTAACTCCAAATGGATCAAACACCTTAATGTAAGAACAAAAACTGTAAAACTCTTGGAGAAAACATAGTTGTAAATTTTCTTGACCTTGGATTAGACAACAGTTTCTTAGAATGGCATCTCAAGTACAAACACCCATAGAGGAAAAAAATAGATAAATTGAACTTTATCAAAATCGACAAACTTTGTGTTTCAAAAGACACCATTAAGAAAGTAGAAAGAGCCAGGTGCAGTGGCTCACATTCGTAATCTCAGCACTTTAGGAGGCTGAGGCAGGAGGATTGCTTGAGGCCAGAGATTTGAGACCAGCCTGGGCAGCATAGAGAGACCTCATCTTTACACACACATACACACACACAAATAAAAATAAAAGGGAAAAGATAACTGTAGAATTTTGCAATTTATAATCTGATAAGAGACATATATAGATACCTAGATGGTGTAAGGAAATATTACAACTCAACAATAAAAAAAACACAATTAAAAACTGGGCAGAAGATATAAATAAATATTTTCCCAAAGAAGATATATAAACGGCTAAATCAGTAAACAAAAAAAATAGTCAATATCATCAGTGATTGAGGAAATTAAAACCACAGTGAAATACTACTTCACAGCCACTAGAGTAGCTGTAATAAAAAAAAAGGATAATATAAAGTGTTGACAAGAATATGGAGAAATTGGAAACCTTATGCATTGCTGGTGGGAATGTATAATAGTGAAGCCACTTTGGAAAGCAATTTGGCAGATCTACAAAAAGATAAACATGGAGTTACCATATGACAGCAATTCTACTCATATACCCAAGAGATTAGAAACATATTTTCACACAAAATCATGTACATGAATATTTAGAGCAGCATTATATATTATAACCCCAAATAGAAATAACACAAATGTTCATCAACTGATGAATAAACACATTTTGTATATTCATACAATGGAATATTATTTAACCATAAAAAGGAATGAAGTACTGATACATGCTGCACTACGGATGTACTTGAGAATATTATGCAAAGTGAAAGAAGCTAGACACAAAATGCCACATAATGGATAATCCCTTTTTCGTGAAATGTCCAAGATAGGCAAATACATAGACACAGAAAGTAGATTAGTGTTTCTTCTAGTGAGAAGGAGAAATGGAAATGACTGTTAATGGATGTGGGATTTATTTTGGGGGTGCTGAAATTGTGCTGAAATTAAATATTGGTGAGCTATATAATCTTGAAAATATACTAAAAATCACGAAATTGTGCATTTTAAAAGAGTGAATTTTAGGTTATGTTCATCATATCGTAATTAAAAATCAGAAGAAATAAAGAAACTATATAATATTAGAAATTTTAAAGCATTTAAAAATAATCTATAGATCTCAATAAAATAATCATGGAAATTAGAATCGCACTTAGAACTAAGCAACAATGTTTTTGCTTGAGGAAGAGACCTTAACTGTATTTATAGGAAAATATACAGCCTTCAAGGAAAATATTACAAAAGACTGAAAATTAATGAGCTAAGCATTCAACTAAAGAAATTAATAATTCAATAACATTGCAAACTCAAAGACAGTAAAAGGAAAGAAATAGTAAGGCTGAAAAAAATGAAATAGAAAACAAAGAAACAAAAGTAAAATAAATAAATACAAAACTATAAAATGTAAACTTGAAAGTTGCTTTTGATGAAAAATTAATAAAATAGAAAATCTTTTTGCAAGACTGTTAAAAAAATACAAATAGTCTTGAGAAAAGAGATTAAAAAAGATTTAAAATTTACCAATATTTAAAAAAATACTAAGAGTATACCATGAATGTCTTTATGGAATAAGTTTATAAAGACTTTAAACAAATTGAAAATTTCATAGAGAATTATAATTTATAATAACTGACTCAAAAATGAATAGAAACCTTGGGTAACTCTATAACTAGAAAATAAATGGAATGACTAAGGTTTTTTCCTTTCTTTAATCTCCTTAGAAAAACAGATAAAATGAGATTTTTATATTATGGCCATGATGGAGTAACTGGGACCAGACTCTCCTACCTAGTAAACAACTAGAAAGCAACTTCTTTCATGCATTGGGCAATGGGCAGCGCAGGATCATATGCATGAGAGAAGGGAAAGTTAGCCTAGTTTTCTTCCTATGGATGGTCTCTGGACCACAGTGTATGGAGGATAAATGTAAGCAGAGTACAGCAGTCATGAGGAGTTAAGCAGACAGCAATTGGAGGTGGAGGAGGGTGAGTTGGCTGGAGTTTTTGAGACAGACATCTTTAGAAGCCTGCGTAGGAGTTCCCTTGAGACTTTGCTGAATACTAAACTGTAAATGCATATATGAAATTCCACAAAGCCAGACAAACTATAGCTACTTGAAAATAATCTTAAAAAATCCTAAGACCAGGGAAGTGTGCAAGCTCTGTCCAGCCAAAGAAACGAGACTTTAGCAAATACCTGGGACATTAGGTAGAGACCACAAAAAGGCCAAGTCTTAGCAGTGGGACTAAAGTAATCCTAAGGTAAGGGATATTCTACACCCATCCTAGCAAAACTCTATAAAGCGGGCCTTAAAAGAATCAAGCTGATCTGCAAGAAGCTTAACTGCCTAAGCCTTCCAAATAGAGCTGGAGCCCATTCTACTAAGTGAAGTATCAAAAGAATGGAAAAATAAGCACCACATGTACTCACCATCAAATTGGTATTAACTGATCAACACTTATGTGCACATACAGTAGTAACATTCATCCGGTGTCGGGCAGGTGGGAGTGGGGAGGAGGGTATAGTGGGTATATTCACACCTAATGGGTGCATTGTGCACTTTCTGGGGGATGGACACGCTTGAAGCTCTGACTCAGGTGGGGCAGAGGCAATATATGTAACCTAAACATTTGTACCCCCATAATATGCTGAAATAAAAAAAATAAAAAATAAAAATAAATAAAGAAAAGAAGAACAAAAAACAAAGCAACAACAAAAACCATCATACACACTTTAAAGCAAGACAATAAAACTCAGACATTTACCTATGTAACAAATCACAATGTCTACCATTCAAATAAAAAATCACAACAAATCAGAAGCCAGAAAACATGACCAATAACTGAGTAAAAATTAGGTTAATAGGAGCAGACCCTAAAATGACAGAGATTATGGAATTGGCATACAAAGACTTTAAAATAACTCTTATAAATGTACTCAAGAAGTTCAAGGAAGACTTGAACATAGTAAGATTGGAAAGAAAAATAAAAGGACAACAAGCTCATTTAGAACTGAATTATAAAATATCCAAAATCAAAACTCACTACATATGCTTAAAAGCACATAAAGAAGAAAATAAAGCACACAAATACTTTAAATAAATAGACAGTTTCATAGAGAATTATAATTTATAATAACTGACTCTTCATATAGAAGAAAAGATCAATGAACTTGAAGCCACAAAAGAAATTATGAGAATGAAGTGGGGGCGGGAGCTACAGAAAAGATAAAGGCAATTAGCAAAAGGACTGAGTCTCAGAGAACAGTGAGACAACATCAAATGATTTAACATAACTGCAAGTGGAGTCAAGAAAAGGGACAGGAGGATATTTTAAGAAGGAATGCCCAAAATAATGGCACCAAATTTTCCATTTTGATGAAAAGTATAATCTACGTCTCCAAGAAGCTCAGAAAACAGCAAGCAGAATAAATCCAAATAAAGCCATTCAAGGCACAACTTAAAGGAAAACCTTAAAAGCAGTCAGAGAAATAAAAAGACATACAGTATTAAATATAGGGTATCAAAGACAAGAATTACCACTGACTTCTTGTCAATAAATAACGCAAACCAAAGGACACCAAATGATGTTTTTAAAGCGGTGAAAAAAAAAAAAAAATCTGTCCAACCAGAATTCTACCCCCAGCAAACTGTATTCTTCAACATGAAGGTAAAATACTTTTTTTCTCCAGACAAAGAAAAGCTGATAGAATTCACTGCCATCAGACTTGCACTAAGGTTGAAGAATGATAGTTAATAAAAATTCAGAATCACACATAACAATGAAGATCATTGAAAATGGCTAATATAAATTATAATACTTTTTTCCCCACATAGGAGACGCTTATGAGCAGTAGTAGCTCTCAGGATCAGGCAAGCACAGGGTCAGCACCCGAGAGTGAGTGTCTCCTTAAATTTTACTACCCAGGTCCCTTCTTGCTGCATTCTAGTGCTGATCCTTAGTCATTAATTGAGTAATCCTGGGGCAGGCGTGATAACTCACCTGCATTTCTGGCCTGCCATGCACATAGGTTAAAGCAGCCTTTTTGCAGAAATCATATATCTGAAAATACATAGATACTGACAGAACTCAAGGGGCATATGAAGCAATAGTTTGTAGTAAGACCCAAGGAGATATAGGTGGGACACTAACTATGTCTACTACAGCGGGTGAGCAAGAAGTAGTAGCAAGGTCCTTGGACTCTACAAAGACACATGTTCCAGAAGCTGGGAGGTAAAGTCTGACTTGCTTATTAGTTGACTCAGAAGGCTCCTTAGTTTTCAGTAGGTTCCGAACAAAAGAAGACTCTCCAGGAGGTGCAGACTATGTTACAAGCTGCCTTGACACTCAGGCCACATGACCTAGGACATTCCTGGATGTTAGACATATCTGTGGTAGATAAGGATGTTGTGCTCAGTTACTAGAAAGACTTAGTGCAGAGAACTAGTCACTGTTTGAAAAGCTTCTCTTGGTATATTATGGAGCCATTGTAGACACTGGCATCAACTGTATGTAACTATAGCTGCTCTCCAAGAGCTGGGCATTGTCAGATCCATAAAGCCATGCTATCAGGCATGGAGAGCCGCAATTCATGGTAAAATGGATTTAGGATTTGGACCCAGGCAGGTAACTGGTGGAAGTTTGTGTATAAATCACCCAGCACTTTCATTCCTTGAGTGAGGTAATGCTAAGATGCCGTAATGCACTGACTCCCAGAGAGATTACACTCCTATTACAAACAATGGTGGGAATATCTTGCTTATTATCTTCTTTCCTTCTCTCATTTCCCCATTCCTCTACCCATCTTTCTGGAGACACTTCTCAAATAAACTAATAGATCTTGAAACCCCATCTCAGGGTATTCTTCTGGGGAACCCCAAACTGAGACACAGATGTGGTTAGCATCATGTTATCGATATAGTAGACCAGCATGATATTCTATGTAATGTCAAGATGTTGAAGTCCCTGAGGATTATATTGTGAATGAGCAACACATTTAATACAGTGCTTAGTCAACACTATGAATATGCTCTGCTGTCTGTCCCGGGGAAATGCAAACTACTTTTGATCCTTCTCCTTGATGGGCATTAAAGATTACCCATTCACCAGATCAGTCACTGCATACAAAGTTGCTGAGGCTGGACAGATCTGCTTTAGTAAAGATACCATCTCCAGCACAGCAGCTATGATTGTAGCTACACTTAACCAGGTTTACAGTAGTACGTTTCACCTACAGTGATTCATGCAGTTTTTGCCGGAGTCATACTTGTGAATTAAATGAGGAAATAATGAACATCACCATTTCCACATCCTTTGTCTTTTAGAGTGGCAATAAACCCTACCATTCCACCCAGGATATAACATTGCTTTTAAATTATCATCTTGCCTAAGGGGAGTGGGGACATTTGTGAGCTTCCACCTGGCCTTTCCTACCATATGTCTGTTACTCCACAGGCCAGAGAATGATGTTAGGGTTCTGCCAGAGAGATACACTGGGTGTCCGTACTATGCACTAGGCGGTTGGGGAAATGATCGTAGGATGTGACCAGGGACTCCCTGGACCAGTGCAAGGTGAACTTGGTCCAGGATTTAATTTATCATTTAGCCTCTGTATTTACACTGTCCATCAGCAACACCAGGATGACATTATGGGTCCCATGGTATCAGTGTCAGGTTATACACTGTGTGAGAGATCATAGTTTTCCATTACAGTAGCTGATAGATGTCTACCCATCAGTTTTTAATTAATTAATTAATTTTTGGCTTATATAAATTAAGCCATCCCCTCATTGTGTGGCCATCGATCTTGCACCTGGGAACAACATGGTGTGTTAGCCATTGCCACAAATCCCAGAGGGTCTACGCATCTTGGCTGCCTTTTTGGCCTCGCTGTCTTTTGCGGAAATTATGTCCACTTGTCTCTAAAAGTTAAGTGCTACTATGCAGCCTTTGAAGCTACAAACTTCTCTCATCCCCTCTGAAATTGAGAGTGACTTTCTAGAGCAGCATCTGCTGTTGTTAACCTCAGCCTACAGAGGACAGTCACACCTGAGGTTGTCAACGATGTCTGTGTCATTTTCACTAGCAGAGCAAGAATCCTCTGGGTCCTCCTAGGGAAACTTCTGCTGGGAGTCCTGTAAGAATTATTAGAACATATCTCAGAAGTGTCCTACCAAACAGTGAAGAAGCTGGGAGTACTTTCTACAATTCCCATCTCCCATTAGTTACAAAAGAATTGAAAGGAGAGTCTTGAAAAGAATTTGTACACCTACATCCATAGCAGCATTATTCGCAATATCTAAAACACAGACACAACCCAGTGTCCGTCAATGACTACGTAGATGAGAGCATTGAAATAGTACAATGGGATATGATTCAACGGAATAATACAATGGAGTACTATCCAGCCTTAAAAAGGAAGGAAATTCTGCAATGTGCTACAACATGGCCGAAACTTGAGGACATTATGCTAAGTAAAATGAGCCAGTCAGACAAGAACAAATACTGTATGACTCCACTTATGTGAGGTACTCAGAGTAGTCAAAATCATAGAGACAGAAAGTACAACAGTAGTTGCCAGGCCTGGGGGAGGGGAAAATGGAAGGTTATTATTTAACGGATATAGAGTTAATAGTTTTACAGATGGAAAGAGTCATGGAGATGGATGGTAGTGGTGGTTGCAGGGCACTGTGAGTGTACTTATACCACTGAACTGTACCCTTAAAAATGGTTAAGATGGTAAATTTTGTATTATGTATATTTTACCAAAATTTTAAAAATGGAAAAAAATATGCATGCCTGGATCCAACCCAAGGAAAATCAACTTCAGTAGTTTTGGGACAGGGTCCTAGAATGTCTTAAAAATTTCCTTGAGTAATTTTGATCCATATTCAGCTTCGAGAACCACTGCCTTGATATACATTCCTTTCTCTAGCAAATGTAAGTTACATCCTAGTTTTTGGTTCTATGATTAGAAGTTAAGCAATTCACTTGTAAATATTTTTACGAAGTTATAGCACAATGATATGCCCTTTGTTTTTGAAACAACAAAGAAATCTTTGGGATTTTCTGTAAAACCATTGCTGAGTACATGCCAATTGTGTTATTCGTTATCATTTATAAACTGTATCTTATATGAAATGACATTCACACTTTGGATGCCAAGAAAAAAAATTCTTTCTGAATAACTGATATTTTCCCTCTTATCAGTTAATAATTGTTGTATAAGGAATTATAGATAAATTTTTGCCTGGGAAAAACTCAAAATGAAATTGAATACTTCTGTTTTTAAAAAACTCTTATTCCTATTCTAACGGCTTTCATGTAGTTGTGTCTTTTAATGAAAGCCATCTCAAATATTTTGTAAAACCAGGTTTGATGTGCCATGATGATGATGATGATGATGATGATGATGGCATCTACATTTTGAAAGCTCTTACTGTGTGATTGCATAAATTTAGTGTTTAAAAAATTTAGTCCTCAGTTCAACCTCATAAGGTAGAAATTATGGTCATTTTACAGAAAATAAGTTAATTAACAACATAGCTTTTCTTCACTGATTATTATAAAAAAATTATAATTGCCAAAAAAAGGAGAACTTACAAATGCAGACAATAAATTACTTCTCCATGAATCTACCTAATGACTTCCATTAGTCTGTAGTGGATAGTTTTTTGTTTTATGACAGCAATTCTCAATTGTACACTCTTTAAACACAGGAGATAGGTAATGCTTCAAGGATTCCCTCCAGTTTAATGTGGTCTAAATCATGAAATTTGTGAGGTTGACTCTGGCTAACATAGCAGCGCAGTGGCTGAGATGGAGGGAAACTGTTTTCCCATTTCCTTCATTTTTCCCAGCAGAAACCAAAAGTGTGGGCAGCGTAAAGATCTAGGGACTTTGCAAGGACAGCCTGTTAGCCATTAAACTATGTGAACATTCTCACTCAGCATACCTCCCCCTGTTCTCCTCAACCCAATCTTAGTTGTCTTCAAATAACATAGAAATGGATTATGAATAATAATAAAATATGTATTGTATTATTAAATTTGTAGATGAAAAGCACTGTGTAATCAAAACATAATTAATTCAAGCTGGACACCCATCAAGAGGTCAGATTCCGGCTTGAAACATTATTCCCCATGATCTGTCCAAATATTTGTTATTTAAAATAATTTCAATACCATTCACTTCTTGGATTTTTTAAATGATTATGTCACAAAGGTTCACACCTCTTTTAGTTTGTCTTGTTTATACTAAAGGATAGAAAAACAGCAGGTTGCATTAAAGAATATTTTTAGAGGACCCTCTTGTTTTATTTGTTGATACATCCGTGTCATAAAACCATTATGTCTTTAATAGCAAATTTATTCTAAGGAGAGCCAGAATAGGACTGAAGCAGGCCTGAAGGCTTGGATCCTAACATGCTAGGTGATGGTACCCTTCTGATTTTCCTGTCTTTATAGAAGTATCTAAGAATTTGCTGGGACTGTTTTTAGTTAATTCTGCTTGGTGATGAGACAGGCATATCACAAGAGCCTTCAGCACATTTGGGAATACTAGGAGGTTATAAAATTTTATAGGAGATCAGCAAACAGGATTTTCAGAAAGAGCTTGGTAGAATCTTTTCCTGATCAGGTGGTATCATTAGCAGCTGAACACTTCTGGGGGAACCTGCGGACCACAGGAGCTTGCCCGTCTTGCCTGGAGAGCTTCTGGGGCCCTTGCACCGGGTAACCATCTGTGTGAGGAAGTTGTGCTAACTCACCTCCTTGGAAGCAAGTTTGCCCTTCGTTGTTCTCATTAGACTGTGAGTTCCAGCAGAGCAAGGGTGAGTGACTTCTGTGTGTCATTCATGGAAATTGGTACAGCTTTATTGAGCGCGTAGCTCTATATTATTTTTTTCTTCAAGGAGTAAGTAAATATAGGAGTTAGAGCTAGGTGATATTTTCCATGCATTGGATTTTACATGAAAATTTGGACATTTCACTAAATCATCTTGTTTGCTTTAGGCTCCCTCTTTTACAATTAATGGATATTACTTAATTCCTCTCTTTTTCTGTGGCATGCCATAATGCTTTAAAACTTTAAGTGTGGACCCTAGAGGTGTGTTACTGTTGCTATTAGATCCACTGATAACCTTGAAGTTGACTTTGTAGCCTCAGCGGAAATGAATGCTGGATCTAGAGATTTAGAACAAGGGACAGTGACAATAGAATCCATGTACTGTGCATCATATATTATGTGCTCAACTTTCCTCATGCCTGATGATTAAGCAAGAGCTATTTTGCTGAAATTATGGGGCAAGTAAGACACACTGAGGGAATGTGAGGAGTGAGTGAGAAATGAGGAAATAATGGCATTGCGTATAGGTAACTCTTTGACAAATTGATTCTGAGGTTAGGAAGAGAAATAGGATGGCATCTGGCAAGGAATAGGCCCAGACCCAGCATGGTAAGAAGCCAACAGGGGAAACAATTAGAAGGATGTTCACTGCAGCATCATTTGTAGTGATAAAAAGAAAATGGGGGAGATACATTAGTATATTCATTTAATTAATACATTAAGGAAAACTAGAATGTATTAGAACTATATGCATCAACATGAATATATTTCACAACATAATATTGAATAAGAAATCAGACACATGCAGCATGATGTTATTTCTGAAAACATTTAAAACTCACAAAGAGGTGCTAGGAACAGGAAGAGATGGGGAAGAATTAATAATTGAGAAAGGGAACACAGAATATTTGTTTTATATATTTTTTATAAAGTAAAAATCTGAAAAAATTAGAAAGTATTAACTATTTGTTAATTCTGGGAGGTGGGTAAATGAGCATTTGTAAAATTGTACTCTTCAATACCCTGCATTTTTTAAGCAAAGAAACCCAAAAGTCAATGGGCAGGACCCAATTGAAAGAGAGAGACATTGAATCAACAGAAGTGAGAAAAATTAAATGTAGGATTTCTCAGAAGCAGAAAAGAAATGGGATCCAAAAAAAATCTGGAATTATTAACCTTAAAAGAAGGCTAGATGTGGAGGGGATAGATTTGGTAGGTTATTTGCTTGGTTTTAGAAAGATGAAGGAGTTCCCACCTGCTACGGAATGGCAGGAAATAAGGGAAGTAAGGTTGAGGACCACAGAGAATGTTTTAAAAAATAATTTCAGGGATTAAGTGCGAGTTAACCAAAGAAATGTTGCAAGACTGCCAAGCAATGGAGTTTCATTTTTGCTGATCCTGAATATCTGGTGAAACAGATCTGTCCTATTGTGTGAATTTCCCCAGCACTGTCCAGTTGCCAGTGTGCAGGTCCAAATAAAGCAGGTTTATCCTTTTTAAGGATTTTCTAGATCCTTGAGGTCACAGAGTAATGATGATGGCGATAACTGAACTGATTGTTTAAATCAGAGGTTTGAAAAGTAGAGTGATTATAAGTGCTGACAAGGGTTGGTGATTTGGGCCAAAAGGAGAGGTATCTAAAGTGTGGTGGGAGAGAAGGTCATGAGGATGAGACGTCCAAGGGCTTAAGAGGCTATTGGATCAGCAGGGCCATTCACGCAGATATCTAAACCATCCTCCTTGAATACAGGGCTTACTTACTTTTTCACTGTAGCAATTATAGCTCCTTCTTTTCTCTACTTTTACTTCATCTGCTGCCATTGACACATTCTGTTTCTTATTGTTCTTGAAGAGGAGCTGTCTGGTTCAGTCAGTCATCATCCAGTTTGAGGTTCCCTGTTTGAGAACCATCCTGGCCTAGATCACTGGCCAGACTATAGAGGTTGTCTTTGAGTTAGTCCTGGTCTAGTATGTCCAGATTACATTATATGGAGCAGGAAGACCTGGGCAAAGTCTTCAGAAGGAAGCCGTGCACATGATGAATGCAATAATCACCGTGTGTGTGTGTGTGTGTGTGTGTGTGTGTGTGTGTGTGTGTGTGTGTGTGATGTGATTATATCACATGCCATTTCTCCATATACACTTATGTCTGTATACGTCAATTCAAGTTAAATTCAATGAAAATACCTTTTAACTTCTTCCTAAAGGTACTCACTGATATCTTTCCCCTGGAAAACCCAGGGGAAGGAGAAGTATTAATAGCTGAGGGCACTTCAAGCCTGCAAGGCTTAAGAATTACCAGTCAGCAATCACACAAAGCAAGCACACCTTCCTTTCAAAGGTGTCCAGGATCCAGGGACTGTGGGCACATTGAAGAGCAGAGGGTAGGGCCTGGTAAAACAAGGGCAGCTATGTGTGTAGTTGGCCAGAGCTGTGGTTAGATGCCCAGTGGCACTTATTCAGGGCATGAGGCACCTACCTATATGCATGACTGATTTAACTAATATAAAAAGTTCTTTCTTATTTTTGCACCTTAAGTGCCATGAAAAAAAGAGGCAAAAGAAATCCAAAATAAATGAGTAAAGTCAATATTATTTTTTTTGCTGGAAAATACGAGCGAACTATGCAGTAAAGCCTCACAATATTTCCATCTGCTAGGTAGATGAATCAAGAATAGTTCTACATTTATAATTACAGAAGGAAAGTGTGAAAGACCCTTATTCCTTTTTTTCCTTCTCTTAAAAAATGGTGAATAGGTCCTTTAGTACCCAATCTTAAATGAATGTTGTATATTTTGGCATGGTGTCAAAATGTTAACAGAACTTGTACTATGGTCTTCTGAGGGGAAAAAACAAATAGTTTAACACTGAGGTATTTTGAAGCAGGTGCTCTGGACAATTAAAGAACTTTGTGGCTTTTGAAGGCACCCTTCCAAGAACTAGAAATCTGAAAAATGAATACCACACTGTCACTTTGATAAAATATCTGGGTTTTGCTTCTTTGGGGGAAAGAAATCGAAACTCAAAGAGCACAGAGAAAAGTTATGTTTAGTAAGGTCTGATGCACAGGATGCTTCTTGAAAGCTGCCAGTGGCCCCAGAAAACCAGTACACACTCCTCAGTTATTTGGGTCCAACAATAAAACATCAATACTTTAGCTACTCTTCAGTTTTCAACTTATTTTCACCATAACATGGACAGGAATGTATAAAAATTTCAATTTGGGGTAGATGAGGCTATGACTGAAACTAGATTTTTGCAGCATAAAGCAAGGAAGAAATAAGTGTAAGAGAACAAATGACATAGAATTAAAGGAAAATAGGAGAAGAAAAGGAGAATGAGAGAAAACTAAGTGGGGGAGGGAGGAACCAGGGAACCTGTAGGACAAATGTTAAGTGAAAGAAAATGGAAAGAGGCATCGCTTGATTTGCTTAAGAAAACCCAGGTTCCAGACCTGGATATTCTCAACAGAATCTGGCCTATTATTTGCAATAAAGAGCATTTTTAAAGACTTTGGGGAACTCACTCAATGTTTGGGAACATCGGTTCATTTTATTATCCATAGGTTGAAAGCATAACCTCTGCTCTGTATATCGTACGTGACTTTAGTGAGGCTCAAATGAGAAAATAATTGCTAAAGCTCTACACAAATACCAAGTGGATATTTTTGTGATGGTTCAGCACAGAATCCTGTGAAAGGAGGCAAACAGTAGTCTAGAACAGCACATCAAAACTCTGGTGGACTATGACCTAAGAAAAAGGAAATCATAACAGCCCAGCAAAGGATGCACGGTTCCCCTGGGGGGAAAGCTCTGAACTGTGACTCATTCTTAAAATGAGGGGAATAATGACCTCAGGCTGTGCATACTTCCTTCTGAATGTGGAAGATGATACAGCTGGATTAGTAACTCATCCCAACTGCAATGTCTTACTGCGGCCCAAGCAAGTCTTGGTCCTATGGGTACATAGATTATCCTTAACTGGATAGATAATGGTGCAAATATCTATTTCCACTGCAGTATAGATAAAGCCTTTAAGTCATTCAACCCATTGGACTTGCAATAACTACTACAGCAAGAAGAGAATTTAAAAAAATTTTTTTTAGATTAGAAATTTCAGTATCTATGCTCTTAGCTAAAAATTAGGGGGGAGGTACTAAATTCATTGCTAAAATTCATCTGGAAGTTAGAGTTTAAATGTACGTTTGCAGACTCATGCATTTTATTATTTTTTATTAATTTCAATCCCTAAGAAGCTTTCTGGAGGTTTATTTCACTTTGTATCTTATTCTCTATGTTTCAATTAAGTATTTGCATATTTATCTTCATTATCATATAATTATATTATATAACATTTATAAGTTTAACTTTTCTCTATGAAACTCAAGGCAGTTAATGGGTTTTGTGTCATTTATCTTCTTCCCACCCCACTGAACTAAGAAATTGGGAAGCATCGTGTAGCCCCCAATTCACTGATCAGGGGTTGGCTTACTTCTTTCTCAAATGCTGGTCAAGACTCCATGTAATGCGAGATTTTGTTTTCCAAGACCAGTAGTCCCTAACCCTGGCCTCACCGAATCACCTGGTGAGCCATGGCCCATGTCCTACCTCAGACCAGTTGAATCAAGACCTCTGATGGTGGGTGGGTCTGAGCATCAATCAGTATTCTTTATAAACTCCTGTGTGATCCTAAAGGATAGCCAAGGGGCAAAACAATTACTCTAAATCAGTGCCTTTAAAACTTTAATGTGAGTAGAAATACTAAGAGCATATTGTGGAAATACTGACTCCAACCCAGTAGGTCTAAGGGGTGCCTGAGATTCTGCATTTTGAAAACACTCCCAGATAAGGCTAATGCATCAGAACACAGAAAAGTATCTGAGTGACCATTTTCTCAAGTCTTCTGACAACAAGGACCATTCTCAGTCCATTGGAATGAAGTTAGTTCATCACATACAATGGACTCCTTAGGACATTAGCAGAGAAATTCTTACAAAATCTGAGGTGAGAAGGGCTGTTTATCTGTGGACAGAAATAGAATTATGAAGATTATTCAGTGCCTTTCATGTCTTGATAGCACATCTTGGTCATGTTTACCTTTTAATTTCCACTAATTAATTGACTAACCTGGAATTTTCTAGATTCTCAGGGCATCAATACTTCCTTCATCCACTTCCACACTTGCATCCCCATCTACTCAAATTCCATTCACTTCTCAGATCCCTAAATGTGGCCTCTGACCCATGACCTCACTGAAATCACCTCCTCCAAGATCAACAACAACCTCTTTGGCTAAATCAAATAAACCCTTCTACCTCCATCTTATTTGGATTCTTTTTCATGCTCTTTTTTATACTATGGATGACCTCACATTTGAAAGCTCTCCTTCCTTAGTTTCTGGGCTGCTGAAATCCACTCCTACCCCTCAGTTCACTCTTTCTTCCTTTGTCCTGTCTTCTTATTTCTCTCTTATGCTCTACTTCATAAGTGTTTGCAGTCCTTGAGGTTTTACTCTTCTCACTTGATCCACTGTCCCTGAGGTATCTTGCCTAATCCTATGTGCTTCGTCAATATGCTAGTGCAGGAGTGGGGAACCTTTTCATGTTGGAAGCCTGCATTAATTTAGCTGTAATCAAATAAGGCTGCATTCAACAAACCAATTAGGTATACATAAAAATGGAAATTATTTTGTCAAAATCTAACTACTATGTACTTAATAATTTCAACAATGAAAACTATTTGTTAATTTTAAAGTTAACTAACCTTTTAAGGACCTTGTTGTGTCTGCTTTTTGTTGGAAATATTTGAATATTTGGTTGCAGAATGGAGGTCCGCAGTTTCAGTTGATCCTCTAGATGGGTATCAGCAATTGGTAAACTTAAGGAAGTCTTGATTTGGGTTAGGTGGGAGAATGTAGATTTGCAGCAACAAGTGGTTGAAAACCAAGAAAGCATTTTTCGGGCATGTTGCCGCAGGTGTGTGTATTCTACTCCATTTTTCCATATTTCAGTTGGATCTTCCTTAGTATCAAACAATGACTTTAAAATGTCATCTACTGGGAGCTCAATCAATTCCATCTGCAGTTCCTGAGGTGCCTTGGTGATATCAACTAGGTGAGGCTGAAATGCTAACTTGAGGGTGACGTCATGATTCTCAAAGTCAGTGAACCTTTCGTTGTATTCTCCAATTAATAGGTCTATAACATCTACATATTCTTCAAATGATTCTCATCTATCATACTACTCATCAATGACCTTTGCTAACTGGGGAAAATGTTCAACCGAAATTTCCTTTTAAAGAAGCATATTTTGAAAGATAGCTTTTTCCAAAATACTTGGATTTTTTTGCCACATATCATATATAGACTTAGTTTCATTAATACATTGCAAAGAAATATTCAAGTCTTTTTGGTTTGACATGATATAACACAAAAATGCTGCATTCGTATAGAAATCTTCTCTGAAGAATTCATATTTCTGATTCTGTTCTGCATAAAATTTAGCTATCTGTTCTCACAGAGATAAAATTTTGGCTAACACACGTCCCTGAAATAGCCAATGGACTTTAGAATGATATGACAAATCCACACTGAAGACCTCATTCTTCAAATTTGACATGTTATTAAACTGACAATTCCCTGTTGCATTTGCAGGAATATAGTTAACAATACTTATAACTTGTTGCAAACTGTCACTTAAAGTAGTAGCTTTAGCACAGAGATTTTGCAATGCAAGATACAATGAAAAGAAATGAGAGCATCTGGATCTGTTAATATCTTTTTATCTGTGCAATAAACCCTTCATGTTTTCCAGTCATGGAAGGTGCACTGTCTGCACATACACTCACTGAATTTACCACATTCAGTCCAACTTCACACCATTTATCTTGAAAATTGCTGAAGATATCTATTCCCTGTGTTCTGTTTGCAAGAGTACCAAAATGAGTAACTCTTCCTAGCAAAGAAATCTTCTGTTATGACCCAAACGAAGTATAAAACCTATGCCGAGTCAGTAGTATCAGTTGATTCATTCAAAGGCATTGAATAATATATATTTTCCTTTTGAAGTATTGCTTGAAGTTGTTCTGTTAAGTTGAAGGGTAATTCATGCTGCTGATCAGTTATGGTTCTCCTTGAAAGAAGCAGTTGTTCATACTTTGAAATGTTACCAGGGTCTAAGCATCCTACAAGTTCTTCAATGCATTCTTTCACAATTTCTACATCACTGAATGGCTTCCCTTTTTCCCCAAGCTGCTTCAGTGGCATTATTTCCAGGTCTTATTGCTGCTTGAAAGAATTGTCTTTGCTTTTGCTTTTCACCTTTTAATTTCTGTAATACAACCTTTTGCACCTCTCCCTCTAATTTAAAATATTTATGATCCTTATAAGTGTTATAATGCTGAGGAACATTGAATTTCTTTAATGTTGATATTGCAATATCACAAAGCAAGCAAATTATCTTATCTTTAGCAGAAACAAAATAATATTGTCATTCCTAATCTTCATTAAAAAAATCTGTTTTCTTCCTTTAGTGTTCTCTTGGTCTTTTTTGACATGATGGGCTGTTAAACAGACAGAATTCAACAATACTGTTGAGCTGAGCAACTTCCACTTCAAAAAGAAACACAGTGTACTGTTGTCAAAAGCTGATAACAGACTAGTGTACTCAACCCCCATAAACTCTCACTAACCAGCCTCATGCGGTAGTGGCTCCAGTCAAGCAGGGGGAGTTAGAACTAAATCATGAGGGCAGCAGCCTTCAATTTAGCTCTTATGGCTTATGAATGCCCTAATTGTGACTGTCAATCTGGGAGGGTTATTTTTCATTGAAATTTCTTTTATTTTATGGTATTTTAAATATGTTCATTTTAAAAATAAAATAAAAATATAAAAGATGATCAAAAATATATTAATAAAAATAAAGGTTTTGTGTAAAATTTGGATTCAGTCAAAAGTGTACACTTAGGGACACAGAAGGCCACATGTGGCCTTAAGGCTTCCAGTTCCCCACCCCTGTGCTAGTGCCTTTCAAGTCCATGTCTCCAGCCCAGAGTAATTTGTAGACTCATGTTGCTTGTTACATCTCTTGGCCTGAATATCAAATCCTTCATTACCCAACCACAACCCATACCAACATCCACAACTCCCTTTCTTGGATCCTATATAGGTAATATTGTAAATAGTACAAATGAAAAATAAGTGAGAAGCAACAGAGAGGTTGTGCCACCTGGGGAAGGATAGGTAGCCATTCAGTTAAGTCCCATTAGGGAGGCCATACCTTATGAGTTTCCCAAAGTCTAAATTCTGACCTTACAGGTTCAGAAGGCTTATTTTACCAGGGGCTGCCTCAACAAAACCAATATCATCAAATCCATGTATCAACTCCATAAGCCCAGTTATTTTAATAAATTTTAGCTCTAATATTCCCATCAATATGACCAGGACAGGCTTTCCCTGTAGAATACCTACATGAAAAATCAAACTATAACAAAATGTTTGCTTGACAAACATGAAAATAATGCAGGGAAGTTGTTAGTTAATTCAAATGTATAATAGAATCAGGCTAAGATTCAGGACTTCATTTATTCTACAAATAATTGAACATAGTGACTGAAGTCTTGCTATAGATTATAATTCTTTAAGTTTGTCATCCAGTAACCCCTCACCCAGGAAGCTGCTTAGAGTAGCTTTTGTGACACTTTTTTTCTTGTCTTGTGGCATTGATCAACCCTCTTCCACCTCTTCCTCCACCCATACTGCCTGGGTTATGTGTTCTTGCTTTTAATCTGCATTTAAATTCCAACTACAGCAACTTGCTTATCCCTCATCTTCTCTCACTAAGATTGCTGCTGTAGCATCTCTGGTTTCCTGCCTTCAGTATGGAACTCCTTCAACCCATTCTCTACAATTTTCCAAAGCTTAGAAGAAGAAAATGCTATTGTAGGGATAATCCCTCCAGGCAACAATAGCTAAGCCTGAAGCTGCTGGATCTAACACAATGGTTCCCAATCAGGGGGCAGCCCCCTCTCTCAAGGAGTTATAGGCAATGTCTGAAGACATTGTTGGTTACTGAAACTTGGGGGACACTAGCAGCATCTAATGCACAGAGGCCAGGGATGATGTTAAATATCCCACAATGCACAGGACTGTCTTACTCATTGTGTGAAGGAGTAGTAGATGGATACTCAACCAAGATAAAACAGTGCCAGTTAGCATGTGCTCCCAGATCAATGTCCCAATATCATGAATAAGATTCACTTTTCATTTTTTGTTCTCCTTCTGCTAGACATAAACTCATTGAAGACAGGGCTCTATCTTATGTTTTTGGCATGCTTACCCCCCAGTATAGTGCCTCTCAGAGTGGACTCTCAATATGTGTAGGATGAATGAATTACAGTGAGAAGAGCCTCCCTTATGTAGCTTTTATAGGCAATATTGAGGGACACCATCTACAGATTTGTAGTCATTAACAACCACTCTCATCTAGCTGCCATGTTTATTTTCTAAAGATTATACCAATGGAAATTTTTGTAAAAAAAGATTCCTCACTCAATGGTAAAAACACTTAGAAATCCCAAAGAAAATTGTTTTCTCTGTACCTTAGTATAGAAATATGAAGCTATCTATTATATGACAATCTTTAGATACAAATAATTTTTTGTTAAGGAAATTATTATAAATAAATAATTTCAAATAAAATCATAAGCAATATATATTTAGAACATTTAAGAAGATGCCTACATGCCCCTTTTCCACTTCTCATGTTGACAAGGCACAAACTGTGGTTGAATCATGTAGATTACTAACTAAAGCAAGTCCTGACCCATGTTTCTTTGGTTAAAATCAAAGGTAGAATATTGGAAAGAATTTCAAAAAACAAGAGTTTTGAAAGTGTTCACTTAAAAATAATATCTTACATTTTTCTAAGTTCTTGTGTCTTTTTACAGCAATATCTTAAGTGGATTATATTGACTTCTGTGGCTGGTAAACAAATGTCACATATCTTCATCTAGGCATAACTATTTTAAATGATGAGTGATGTACATATACACAGTAAGACAGAGTGTTGATAAGTTGATTCTTTGGAATGAAAGTCATCATTTAAGTTCTGTGATTAGAAATTCCCTATTGAATTTTCATTTCAGATCATTTGAATAATACTTTCTATCATGATCAAATTAAAAGTTCTGTCATTAATATGTTAAATCCCTAATTTATTCTAGCCTTCAATGTCAGTATTGGATTTAAAAATTTTAAGTAAAGGATAAAAAAATAAAAACCTGAAATGATCTTCTGATTGTGTTTTCACAATTAGGGTCTACTCAACCCTACCGTACCCAAAATTATTGAACTATCTGCTTTACTACAAGTAATTCTTTACCCCACTGTCTTCTTCCTGATACATTTATTAAGGAAAAAAGTGACAATAACCATTAACTATTTTATTTAACAAATATTTGTTTTCTATGTTCTAGATTTCAAGGATACAATAAATAAGCAAAACAAAAATAGACAAAATCACTGCTGAAATGGAATTCATATTTTAATGGAAATATTTGAAAAAGGAAAGAAGCCAATATAAATATAGTGTCAGTAATAAAAGTGCCAAGAGGAAAAATGGGGCATGTAAAGAGGATAAAAAAATGATGGTGATGGCTTCTCTGAGGGAGTGAAATTTGATCAGATACTTGAATGAATTAAAGAAACAATGTGTGCGAATATCTTGGGAAGCGTGTTTCAGCAAAGGGACCCACACTACAAAGGCTTAGGGCAGGAATACGTTTGCTGTCCTCCAGGTAGAGTAAGAAATCTAACAGGGTTGGAGCAGCGTGTCAGGGGGTGGCCCGTAAGGCCAGGTCAGAGACAGCCAGAGGACAGATAGTGAAGGGTCCCCCCGCCCCCGGGCCACTGTGATAGGACATTGAATTTTGCTCAATGTTGAGAGGAAGCCGTTGGAAGATAGAGTAAAGGAGTGACAAGACATGATTTTGGTTTAAAAAGGCTCACTCTGGGTGTTGTGTGATGACTGGACTGTTTTGGGTGGAGGGAGAGAAAGCAGAGACACTAGTTAGTTGGAAAGCTGCTTGCAGTAGTCCACATGAGAACAATTACACCTTGGATGAATGTGGGTATATTATTCAGGGTTCTTCAGAAAAACAATACCGATATAAGAGGGAATTTATTATGGAAATCGGCTCATGCAATCAATTATGGAGACTGAGAAGTCACAAAATATATCCTCTGCAAACTGAAGAACCAGAAAAACCAGTGTTGAAATTCTGTAATCCCGTTGTACCTGCATCTGAGTCTGAAGTTCTAACTGCCAGATGAGTTGATGAGCTAAGTCCTGGAGTCTAAAGGCCCCAAAACCTGCAGTTCTAATGTCTGAGGGCAGGAGAAGATGGATGTCTCAGCTCAAGAGGAAAGGAAATTTGCACTCCTTCCACCTGTTTGCTCTGTCTGGACCTTCAAGGGATGGGGTGGTGCCTGCCCACATTGGTGAAGGCAGATCTCCTTTACTTAGCCCACTGATTAAAATGCTAATTGCTCTCACAGACACACCTAGGAATGATGTTTTACCAGCTATTTGGGAATCTCTTAACCTAGTCAAGTCAACACCTAAAATTAACCATCACAGTGGGAGAGGTGTTAAGTCAGGGGTGGGGAACCTGCAGGCTAAAGGCCACATGTGGCCTTCTAGGTCCTTAAGTGCAGCCTTTTGACTTAATCCAAATTTTACAGAATAAACCCTTTTATTTTTATCAATACATTTTTGTCCATCTTTTACATTTTTATTTTATTTTTAAAATGAACATATTTAAAATGCCAAAGAATAAAATAAGCAACAACAAAATAAACCTCCCAGATTGACTGGCATAATTAGGACATTAGAAGCCATGAGGGCTAAGTTGAAGGCTGCTACCCTCATGATTTAGTTCTAACTTCCCCCACCTGACTGTCACCAATACCACATGAAGCTGTTTGGCCAGAGTTTATGGCAGTTGAGTACACCAGTCTGTTATCAGCTTTTGAGAATGGTGCATTGCATTTCTGTTTGAAGTAGAATTTGTGAATAGTTGCACAGCTAGACAGTATTTTTGAATTCTGTCTGTTTAACAGCCCATCATGTCAAAGAAGACCAAGAGAATGCTGACAGAAGAAAACAGATTTTTTAATGAGGATTGAGAATGGCAATATTATCTTGTTTCTGCTAAAGATAAGATGATTTGCTTGCTTTTGCAATATCAACATTTCAATGCTCATCAGCATTATAAGACTCATAAGGACCATAAATATTTTAAATTAGAGGGAGAGGCGCAACACGTTATACTGCAGAAATTAAAAGATGAAAAGCAAAAGCAAAGACAATTCTTTCAAGCAGCAATAAGACTGGAAATAATGCCACTAAACAGCTTATATACTTGGGGGAAAAGGGAAGCCATTCAGTGATATAGAAACTGAGAAAGAACACACTGTCAAAGTTGTAGGATGCTTAGATCCCTGATAATGTTCCAAAGTACAAACAACTGCCTCTTTCAAGGAGAAGCATAACTGATCAGCAGATGAATTAGCCTTTCACTTAACAGAACAACTTCATGCAATACTTCAAAAGGAAAATATATATTATTTAATTGCTTTGGATGAATCAACTGATACTACTGACTTGGCTCAAATTTTATACTTCATTTGGATCATAACAGAAGATTTTCTTAGCTAGGAAGAGTGCTTTGGGCATTCTTACAAACAGAACGCGGGGTATAGATATCTTCAACAACTTTCAGGATAAATGTCGTGAAGTTGGACTGATTTGGTGAATTCAGTGAGTGCATGTACAGGCAGTGCACCTTCCATGACAGGAAAACATGGAGGGTTTATTGCACAGATAAAAAGATATTAACAGATCCAGATGCTCTCATTTCTTTTCATCATATCTTGCATCAACAAAATCTCTGTGCCAAAGCTACTATTTTAAATGACACTTTGCAACAGGTTATAAGTATTGTTAACTATATTCATGCAAATGCAACAGAGCATTGTCAGTTTCATAACAGCCAAAGTTGAAGGATGAGGTACTCAGTATGGATTTGCCCTATCATTCTGAAGTGTGTTGGCTAACACCTGCTAGCCAAAATTTTATCTCTGCAAGAACAATACTTAAATTTTATGAAGAACAAAGTCAGCAATGTGAACCATTAAAAGAAGATTTCTATAGGAATGCAGCATTTCTGTGTGATATCACATCAAATCAAAATGACTTGAATGTTTCTTTGCAAGATGAAACTAAGTCTATATATGATATGTGGCCAAAAATCCAAGCATTTTGAAAAAAGCCATCTTTTTTCAAAACACCTCTTCTTTAAAAGAAAATTCTGGATGAACGTTTTACCCAGTTAGCAAAGGTCATTGATGAGCAAGATGATATATGCAAATCAGTTGAAGAACACACACCTGTTATAGACCTATCAATTGGAAAATACAATGAAAGGTTCATTGACTTTGAGAATCATGACATCACCCTCAAATTAGCATTTCAGCCTCACCTAGTTGATATCACCAAGGAACCTCAGGAACTGCAGATGGAATTGATTGAGCTCCCAGTAGATGACATTTTAAAGTCATTGTTTGATGCTAAGGAAGATCCAATTGAAATATGGAAAAATGCAGTAGAATACACACACCTGCAGCAACATGCCTGAAAGTGTTTCTTTCTTTTCAATCACTTATTGCTGTGAATCTGCATTCTCCTACCTAACTCAAATCAAGATGCCCTATAAGGTCACAAATGACTGATATCCATATAAAGGATCAAATAAAACCGCTGCCCTTCATGCTGCAACCAAATATTCAAATGCTTGCCAACAAAAGCAGACGGAACAAAGTCTTTAAAAGGTTAGTTAACTTTAAAATTAACAAATAGTTTTCATTGTTTGAAATTATTAAGTACATAGTAGTTAGATTTTTACAAAACAATGGACTTTTTAATTATATCTAATCGGAGTTTCTTGAATGTGGCCTTACTTGATTATAGCTAAATTAATACAGCTTTCCAATATGAAAAGGCCCTCCTCTGTGTTAAGTGGTTAGAGGTGACCTAGCTCAAATATTTTAAAAATAACCCTGACATGGCTTCGGATAGATTGGATGCAGTGTGTGAAAGAGACATGCCAAGGTTATTTTCAACTGGTGTTACTTACTGAGAAGGGAAACATCGGTGGAAGAGCAGGTTTTGAGGTGGGAAAGAGCAGGATACTTTGAAGACTTACTGGCTGATACAAAACTGATGTGGGACATCACGCCACAGATTCAGGAAGCACTATGAACCTTTAGCAAGACACACAAAGAAAATCACTTTCAGGTACATCAGAGTTAAAAGAAAAATCTTAAAATTTGGTAAAATGAATTAAAAAGATTATTGTCAAAAGAACAATATTTATACTGACTGCTGCATTCTCAACAGAAACAAAGCCAGAAAAGAATGTAATAGTATCTTTAAAAGCCAGAAAAAATATCCCCTCATCCTAAAATTTTGTACTGAGCAAAAATATGCCTTGAGAATACAGGTAAAATAAATATATTTTCAAAGAAATAAATCTAAAAGCATTTGGCATCAGAAGAATCACATTAAAACATATCTTTAGACAAAAGGAAAATGATCTCAGAAGGAAATCTGAAGATGAAGGAAAAACTAAAAAGCAACAAAAAGAGTAAATGTAAATAAAATGGATATGAGCTTTAAAATAATAATAATAATTTCTTACACAGTGTAATGTACACAGAATTTTTAAAAAGTGACAACAATGTCATATATGTCAAAAAAGAATAGATTGAGTTAAGATACTTTAAGTTTTTGTGTTGTCTGGGAAGAGGTTAAAAGTATCATGTAACAATATATTTTGATACAAAAAAGATGCACTTAATAACAGGATAACCATAAAAAATAGTAACAGTACATAACTTCCAAGTAAAATGAGAAGGGAGGAACAGAATAATAAAGATTTACAATCATTCCAAATTCAGGCAAACAAGGAAAGTGGAAAAAACATTGTAACAGGTAAGACAAACAGAAAGAAAAAATATATAAATATTAAATTAAATGTAAACTAAATATTCCAATTAAAAGGAAGTTTGACTTTTTAAAGGTGCAGTTTGAAAGATACATACCTAAAAAGTAAGTATACAGGAAGAAACAGAAAAAAGTAAGGATTCCTATAACTATTAAGGAAATTGAATCCATAATGTAAAACTGACCACAAGGAAAATTCCAGACCTAATGGAATCACCTGTGAATTCTCCCAAATGTTTAAGGAAGGAATGCTGTCAAATGTACCCAAACTCTCAGAGGATAGAAAAAGTGGAAACACTCCCAATTTGTTTTATGAGGCTAATATAAACTTAATATCAAAAATCTGATGAGGATATTTTAAGAAAGAAATGCTTCAGTCCAATATCACTCATGAACATAAATGAAGCAGTACTAAACAAATACTAGCATACAAATATAATAATGTGAAAAGAGAAAAATAAAACTTGACAAAGGATTTATTTCATGAAGGAAAATTTCATTTAACATTAGAAATTCAATATTTCACCATATTAATAAAATAAAAGATATATAATACCCTTCCATGGGAAAATTCTGGCAAAATAAAAGTTTTTTTTTCCTAACCTGATAAAAAATATCTATACAACACTTAGAGCAGATGTTACACTTGATATTTGATGAAAACTTTCCCTATGAGAATGGGGAATTCAGCATGATTGACATTTTGAAAACTCTCCCTCTGAAATTAGGAAAAAGATAAAGATGTCTACTTACTGCCCTTTCTTATGCCATGCAGTAAGACATAACAAAAAATATATAAGGACTATAATAGAAGAAAAATTATTTTCTTATTTTTCAGATGGAATGACTGAATATATATAAAATTCAAATGAATCTACAGATAATTTTTTAGAAATAATATTTTAGCTTAATAAGGTGGCTGAACTAAAGGTGATCAGAAAATGATGTTTTTTAAAAAATGCCATTTACAATAAAATCTGCAAAGAAAATATCTAGGAATAAATCTAACAAAAGATGTGTAAAATTCTTATGCAGAATTTCACCAAATACTGTTGAGAGAAATTAAAGAAAACTTAAATAAATATTCATGGACTGTAAGACTCAATTGATCTATAAATTTAATGCAATCCCATTAAAAATCTCAAGAAGTTAGTGTGTGTGTGATTTGACAAGTTGATTCTCATGTGTATATAAATTGAAAGAATCAAGATTAATTAGTCACTATTGAAAAAGAAAAACATAGTAGGAAAACTTGCACTACTAGATGTCCCTTTAAAGCTACAATGATTAATACAATGTGGTATTCTTGCAAGAATAGACAGATCAATGGAATAGATTAGAGACATGCATTATGAACTATTAATTTGTGAAAAAGGTAACAAAAGGGCAGAGCAGTGAGAGAAAGAGAAAAAATCTGACTGAGATAAAAAATACTGACCATCATTCCTACTCAAGTTATCTACAAAAATCAAATCCATGAAGATTATAGATCTAAATAGCAAGGAAAATTAATAAAGTTTCTTGAAGATAGCATAGAAAAGTATTTTTATTCTCTTATTGTGGGAAAATAATTCTTAAACAGGACGCACACAAAGGTCCTAACCACAAAGGAAAAGATTATTAAATTAGACTATATAGTAAGAGTAGAACTTGCAGTCACAAAAAGACACCAACAAACAGTGAAACCACAGAATGGGAAAAGTGATTTATAAAACATATAACTTACAACAGACTTGGGTCTAGAATATATGAAGAATTTCCACAAATGAATAAGACAAAAAAAAATCCCATAGATAAGTGGGCAAGAGGCTTGAATAGTGCTTCACAAAAAAATATATTAAATGGCTCTAAAGGTATGAAAAAGTACTCACTTGTCAGGAGAATGGAAATTGAAACCAAAATAAAATATACTACAAAGCCAAAGCGCCTAAAATTAAACAGGCTGGTAGCGACAATGTTGGCAGGAATTTAGGTCAAACCGAACTTGATGTTGTGATATAATAAGAAATATTATATTTGCTCTCTGCCCTTGGTTTCTGACATTGAGCTCCTGAAACCCTGTAGACAGGAATACTAGGAGAATCTTTTGTTCTAATATTTGTTTTTTGGCCCCACCTCCTGAAACAGAGCTCTTAAAGTAAGACCTTTGTAATTTCCTAAGTGATAGGAGCATCTGACACAGTGTCCCTAAATCCCTTGAAATTTCCTGGGTATCACGAGCATCTTCTATCCTAAGGAGGCAACTCTTGGTGGACTCCTGGATAGCCACAGGGTGGGGGCTGATTGTCAGTGAACCCAACCACGTGATTAGAGGGTTGGAACTTTCAGCCCCACCCCTGACCTCTGAGGAGAAGGGAGGGGAGGGGCTGAAGGTTGAGTTGATCACCAATGGCTGATGATGCAATCAATCATGCTTAAGTGATGAAGGTTCTAGAAAAACTCAAGGGGACAGAGTTTGGATGAATTTCCAGATAGCCCAGCACGTGTAGGTCCTGGAGGGCAATGATGCTCCTGTCTCTCCACCCCCAATACCATGTCCTATCCATCTCTTCATCTGGCTGTTCATGTATTCTTTGTGATATCCTTTATAATAAACTGATAAATGTAAGTAAATGTTACTCTGAGTTCTGTGAGCCATCTTAGCAAATTAATCAAACCCAAGTAGGGGATAGCCGAAACTCCGATTTATAGCTGGCAGGTCAGAAGTATAGGTGACAACTTACTACTTGTGACTGGCATCTGAAGTGGGGGGCAGCCTTGTGGAACTGAGCCCTTGACATGTGAAATATGACTCTAACTCCGAGTACAAAGTGTCAAAATTGAATTAAATTAGAGGATATACAGTTGGTGTCCTGGAGAACTGACTGTCAGCAGGGAGAAATTTTGGTGACCAGAGGTGAAGTATTGTATTCTGCAGTGAGTGGTGTGGAACTGGGAAAAACACTTTGGTTTTTCCTATTTCTTATAAGAATGTGCATACATTGCTGGTGGGAGTGTAAATTGATACAAACACTGGAAATAATACTGTATCAGTTAAGTCAGGCCACAATAATGCTGTGTGTCAATCAAAACTCTCTTAATGGACATACCAAAACACACTGATTTAGCTCACACGTCTGGAGGCTGGGCTCACGCTATCTAGGCTGGACTCTGCTGCATTGTTGCAATCAAGGCAGGACTCAGCGCCTTGTCTGCAGGTGAGTTAGGAATCAGTTGATCTGTGCTGGGCTTAGTTGGGACAGTTCATCTGTTTGGTTCTGGTTCCATTGTCTCTCCTCCTTCTGGGAGTATTATCTTTCCTAATGAAATTTATCTTTGTCTAGTGAGATCTACAGTGAGGGAAGATTTAAGTTTGTACTAAGAGCAAATAGAAATTTGTGTTGGCTGAATATAGTTATTTGAAGAAAGTATAATCTCAGTTCTTTAGAGCTATTACAAAATATTTGACAGATTTGCCAGAAAAAAAAAAAAGGGCATGCAAAAGAATAAAGATTAATCATTCTTATTTTGGTAAAAGAATGTTAAATACTTAGTCTTTTCCTCTTCCTTCTAGAAAAGGAATAAATAAACATTACATCCTTTTTTGTTCCAAGTCCTTCCTTCCTCCCTACTGTTTACCCATTTACTGTACATTTTCTAAATTTTCTAAAAGTGTTTGAAGGGAGGACAGAATGGGTATATTTGCACCTAATGGGTGCAGTGCTCACCATCTAGGGGATGGACACACTTGAAGCTCTGACTTGGGTGGAACGAAGGCAATATATGTAACCTAAACATTTGTACCCCCGTAATATGCTGAAATGAAAAAAAAATAAAAGTGTTTGAGTACTTTCTTGAGATTTTACACACATTTTATCCCTACTCTAAGCTATATCTCTCTTACTCATTTCATTGTAATTACCAAAATGCATGACTACAGCCAAAGTTTTTTTGAGTTAATTTTCTTTAACCTCTTTTTCCTCAGTCTTCCAGGAAAGAGGGAGAAAGCGGGAGGAAGGTGAGAGCTTGTGGCTCAGCCTGGCTCTTACTCTGTTCTAGTGATGTCTGAGGTTTTAATCTTGCCTTCCCTTTTAATCTAGGTAATGATAATGGGCTGTTTTTCAATATTGTGTCAGCTTCATTAACATGTCTGCTGTCTGCTGTAATTTCTTTTTCCTTCTAACCGTGCTTTGAAGCTAACTTTATAAGCCTCGCTGCTGCTTCAGGCCAAACTTTGACTTCCTTTTCAACTCTCATGTTTTCTCTCCACTTATCCCCTACGTTTTGTTTTATATCTCACTGTGGCTCCTCGATCTTCTATTTGCTGCTCTAGTACTGTTCTTCCTAATCACCCACATTTTGTGTTTTCTGTCTTTCAGTATCTCATTTCATGCTTATGAAAACTTTGTAGTGGACTTTAACAGTAGTAATTCTCAATTAGGTATTTATTCAAGTCCCACTTATCTTACGAGTGCTTATCCTATGGCTGGCACTGGCCTAAGACTACCTTGCTTACTGCCTGGATGACCCAGTACCCCTGCCTCACATGAATGAAGGATTCGAGGATATCACACTGATGTCCACCTTTGCTGGGTACCTGGCACCTAAGCTCAACCTGCTTTCCCTCTGCACACCCTCCCCAAGCTGCCCTCATGCCCACAAAACCCCTCATTGTCCCACATTCTCTAAAGGTAGAGCAGCAAGATTTTGGGATCTCTTTAGACCTCATTCTGTGATGCACCAGCTGCGATCTAGTCCCCGCATCTGCCTTGATAAAATGCTGAGAGATTGAGGTTTTCACAGATTATTAAGCCAGTCATTTGCCTTTAAGTCTTCTTGATAAAGCTTGCTTTGTGCTTGCATCACGTACGGTAGGTGTTTGTCTTCACCTACAACCTCACAACATGGAATAAACCATGTTGACCAAAAATATGCCTGTCTTCATGGAACCTTAATGGGTTAGAGATACTATGAGAATAGAGATCAAATTTGTTTTAGGTCCTCAAATATCATTTTTATTTTTAATTTTTGCTTGGTAGACTGGTTTGCATACTTCTAGTTTATTCACATCCTGGTCCCTTAATCCCCATTCTGATTCTGTTCCATGATCATAGATGACATCTCCTGCCAAGTCACCCACCTTGTGCACCTATAGGCACTGGAAGAAGCAAGTTAAGAAAGTAAATAGATTAACTCCAATTCACGAAACCATTGACTAATAAAATATCTGCAGCCAGTAGTACCGTCATCTCCTTACATGGGAAGCAAAAACTAGTATTTGCCTCACTGAGACTTCCTTTTTTTCTTTTCTATCTAGTTTATAGGAATTATAATTGAGAAGAGGCAAAAGGGGTTCTAAAACTTTGATATATAGAAACTGATACATTTGTAATTATTTATTATCAGGCTACAGTTTTCCAATATAATCTCCTAACTAAAATAATAAGCACAGAACAGATGAGATTAACTATAAGTAAAAATCTTTTCAGGAGAACTAAGATATTCATTCAATCACTTATTTATTCATTGATTCATTCGTTAAACAAATTTCAAGAAGGAACAACTGTATAAGCTAAAGCTGAAGGAGCTGGGCAAGGTTAGAGTGAAGAAGTGGTGGCAGGAAAAACACAAAGATCAATGAAACACGTTTCCTGTCCTCGGAGAGTTCATAGCTTAGGCCAAGGTGCATAGAGGAAGCACATTACTTGTAGTATATTGTGACAAATGCCATAGTGGAACGTGCAGTACATTTTTACAATTCTAGTACACCGTTATGGGTTGTGGCCTCTCTTAGGTTAACAGGAAAAAAACAGTAACAGCAAACATCAATGTAGGTTATATGTTTTTAAGATAAAACATTTACTGCAAGATGTTCATCCACAGTGTGAGCATAACTCTGAGTGGAAGTTTTATAGACATTTATGATAAAGCCCATTCCTAGACTAGAACATCCCTCCATTCTGCACCAAATTTGGTTGGCTCTACTCTCATTACAGTAACAATCTGCAACCCATAAACAATACTGGTGCTTCTCTTGGTACCTTGTATACATGCCATGAAACTATCAGCGCCGCAAAATTCCTCCTCTGGTGGTGGTTGGTCCTGCCATCTAGGTGTAGGAGTGAAAATACTCCACTTCCATCCTCTTAGGGTCTCAGCTGGGTCCAAGAATTAAACTGGCATAACATAGATTAACAGGAGAAAAGCATAATGCAAGTTTTACATGCCACAGAAGCCCTCATAAGAAAATGAAAGCTCAAAGAAACAGAGTCAGTTACCTATATACAGAATTGGACAAAGAATTGTCATGACGAAGCAACTAAGTTATGTAGGGAGAGTTAAAAGATAAGAGTTGTTTTTAATAAGGTCTGTATAGAATGCTCTCGGTTTTGACTTCACGTCCTTGAGGATAAGAATGATTCATCTTTTTGGTATATGGAGGGCGTTTTTCACATGGGAATTTCATCTTTTGCATTTAAGAAACAGCACAAAGGTCAAAGTGATCTTTTTGCATCTGCTGCTTTTCAAGTGTCTTTAACTTAAATAGCCAATATGCCAGAATAGCATTTTTTAACCCCTTCTCAAGCATAAGAGCTGTGTTAGATTCATTCCTGTCCATCAAATATCCTTTCTCCACTGTCAAAGTTAAAGCATCCCAAAGATTGTTCATAAGTCTCCATAGCAAGCAAGAGGAGTGTGAAGAATGTCAGCTCTGATTATCTAACTGCACTTCTGCTAAACATTCTAAGATAATACAGGATGCAAGATGATGAGGGTGTGGCTCTAATCACAGGTAAATGAATAAGAGATGTTAGAAAAATTATCACTTATCATAGAGGGTTCTGTCCAAAGGACCATAAAGGAGAGAAAAGTACACTTGACAAGTAGAGAGGCAGAATTACCCTGATGCTAACGAACCTTAAATTTCACGACCTCTCACTGTCATAGGACCCTCCAGGGCCTTGAGAGGGGCTTTACCAATGTGTTCACTTTGTCATATGTAAAAATTGCCAATTTGTGATATTTTAGCAGCACTTGTTTAAGACTGCTATCTTTTTCTCTTACGACTGCGTCCTGCACACATTTCTTCATTCTTTGAGTGACTTTGGAGTGATTTCAGAAATTTGGAGGATCTGCCAAATGGGAAGATGAGTTGGAGAGTGTGGATTAGGTTTGTAAGGTTCACGAGCCCTGCCGTGTATCTAAGCCACTGCTAGCCACCCTGGCATAGGGACAGTCCAGGAATACAAGGGCTGTCTGGAAAGTAGCCATCCATTATCCATGATTTTCGTAATTTTTCATATTACATGGCTGGGTACTTTCTGGGCAGCCCTTGTACTTCTGAGAGCCCCCTGGAGTGTTGCTCACCCACTATTGTAGACAAAGATAATCTCATTGGAGAAAACAATACCTCAATAATACTTGAAGATGTTGGCCACTTTGGTATTTTGTAGAAGTTATGTTTTCTACTGGGTTCTTCTCATAGTGTGCTAATTCTAACCACACATGCCAATTTGAGTTTTTCTTAAGTGTGAAGAGATGGTCTGCCCCTGATAAAGCCGTTCCAGCTTTGCGACAATGGGTAAAATGACATTTTAGGGGCTCTATAATATATTCAGAAGATTTTAAAGAGAGTGCCAGATATGAAATAGTTTGCAAAATTATAATTTAAGAAGTTTATAAAGCTTGAATACAACATTTTAACTGTAATTCAAAAAGGCATTTTGCAACATTTCAGTAAAATAAGTGAGAAATTTCAGACTTCTGATTAGGATGTACATGAAGTATACCTTCTTTCTCCTAAATTTAGAGAAAATTAAAATACGATAATTAATGAGCTAAGAACTGAAAGTGATAGATATAACTAATAAAATCTCTAGAAAATATTCTAATATAAAAAAAGCAAAATTTTAACACAAAATTTTTAAATCATTTCAAGGGCAGTAACTCCTCAAGAAAAAGATAATTTTGGACAGAAGTAAAGTAGACTCTTGGATAGTTGCTAGTCCAGTTAATGAAGTGCTATGGATCATATAAATACATCAGAAAAATATGGAAATTTTTTCTGCAATGATACAAAGTACTGGCATTGATAAATTTATCATAAAAATTATAATGTGTCTATTAAACAAAGTTATCAAAGACAAACTGGTAAATAAATGCTGTTAATTCGGAGTGTTTGAAATCAGTTACTGCTCAAAAGACCATTAAGTGGCCTGAAATCTTAAGCTAACATATGAAAAAACTTGATAGAGCTTTTGACAAAAATGACTGCAATCTTTCAAATGTATGAGATAAAACCAAACACTAGTTGTGAAGCTGAAAGGAATTTTTCCAAATGTTCAATAAAACAAATTCAAAATCAAGTTTACTCAACAATAATAGAAATGATTATCTTTTTTCTCTATGTAAATTATATTTAAAATCAAAGAGTATACAGCAGAAAAATTAGAAAATAAAGTATTGTAGAGGTGTATAAGGCATTTAATAAAAACATTGTATTTCAGTACTGGTGATGTTTGAAATGTTAGTGTTTTAAAACTTGTGAATTTTTTGTGATGTATTTTCTCAATCAAAATAAATATTCACTATTACACCAAATTTTGTATATGTAATTATGTATTCTACTTGTTAAAGAAAGCTCCCATCCCTGCAAATTATATGAGCTTCAGACTTTGTGAAATCTTGTTCTGCCTCTAATGTGCTGTGCATTTGGGAACAAATGAAGCTCAGCTCCATTTCTTAGCCTGCCAAACGTGTGTTGCTGTAAGAGAGGAAGCATGTGACTTTGTGCCCCTTGAGTTAAACCTTGAAGGATAAAACAAAGTTTCCTAGTTTTGGTAATTCTCAAATTTAAGCATGCACCAAAATCACCTGGAGTGCTTTGTAAAATATAGATTGCTGGGCTCCACCCCAGAGAGTATGATTCTGTAGATCTGTGGTGAGGCCCAGGAATTTTCTAACAAGTTCTAACAATTTTCTAATAAGTTCCCAGGTAGCCAATACTGCTGGTCTGGGGCCCACACTTTGAGAACCACAGCCACAGTAAACTCAGCCTCTCCTACGGGAGGTTAGCGCTTCTACTTAGGCTCTTGGTCCCATGTCTCTCATTCACTGGGGGCTCCAAGAAGTCTCCCCAGTCTCACAGTATCTGTTTCTCTGTCTCTACTGGGCAATTCTCACTGGTTTATAATTTTCACATCATGAAATCTAATAAGCTTTCATCAGTTCTCACACAATGTGGCCTAGCAGCAGAGAATTTGACCCTCTTGATGCCTCTCTCCTTCTAGAAACTCTGGATTTCTATAGTACCATGTGCCCTCAGTTACACTGCTAACTCCGGGGTCACTTACTGTTCTCCTTTGCTGGTTTCCTCCTTCTACTCACCCCTAAAATGTGGAGTCCCAGGTTCCTCCCTTAAATCTCTTCTCTTCTCTAACATGCACTTTCTTCATTAGTGGTGTAATCCATGAATTTATATACCATATTCTTCAAACTCCCAAATTAATATCCCCAGTCTAGAATTTGTCCCTAATATTTAAACGCATATATCCAAATACTTGCTCACCATATCTATTCTCGAAGTTAAAATGTCACAAACTGAACTCCTTGTCTTCCCTCTAAATATTTTTCATCTGCCGTCTTCTTTATCACAGTTAGGGGGAACTCCATCCCTCCACGTGAAAGTGAAAAACCTTGGGGTGATCGCCTTTCATTCCTTAGAGTTCCTAAAAACACACCTGGAATCTCACTACTCACCGCCTCCACTGCCCCGGCTCGGTACCTGCCACTTTCATCTCTCCTGGAGCATCGCATGTGCTTCCTGCCTGGCCTCTGCTGTTCTCAACAAAGCAGTCAAAGTGATCTTCAAAAAACTTAGACCCGATCATGTTATTTTCCTGCTCAAAACCCTTCGATGTTTTTAAGCTTCAGTTAGGATAAAAGCCAAATACTTGGATTTTTAAGGTCCTATATAAGGGCCCCTCACTCCTCCAGCCTCATAACACATTACTTCTCAGTAGAAGACCTCATCTTCCACTGATTTTCTGCTCACTCATTTCCCTATAGCCCCTCCAGCCTCCTTGCTATCCCCTTGGCTGTATTGCTCTTCCCAAGTGGCTCATGCTCCGTTTCCTTCATGTTATTCCTCAAACGTCCTCTTAACATTGAAACCTTCCCCTACTGTCCAATTGAAATTTGCAAACCACTTCCCCAGCACGTTCTATGTCCTTATCTTGCTTTATTTTCTTCACAGTGTGCATAACTTTCTAATATACTAAATGATACACTTTGTTTATTATTGCTCTTCTTCTACTAAAATACCAGCTACCTGAGGGCAGGTATTTTTATCTCTTTGTTCAGTGAGTTACATACAGACATTGTAACAATGCCAGGGATATGGAGGGACAGAAAGATTGATAATATTTGTTGAATGTATGAACGGTCAGACAATTCTAGGTACAGGGAACAGTGCATAACCTTAGAGTATGTATTATAAAGCCTAGGGTATTAAATGAATGGGAGGAAGTTCAGTGTCACTAAGGCATACTGAATGGAGAGCTGAAATTGGAGGAAGCAAAGAATCAGGGGCCATGGAAATGTGGAGGTACAAAGGGGGAATAAACTGAGAGCACGCAGGAATCTGTGGATGGATTTTGAGAGTGTCACTCAAGCTCTACGGGGAGCTGGCCCTATAGCATATGAGTGGATCAACTGGAAATGAAGGTGTAGGGCTTGGTGCATGTGGTGGATAAAGGAAAACAGAAGAGGCTGTAAACACGGGCAGGGACAAGATACTGAGCATAGGTCCAGTGTAACTCAAGGTTCTGCTGCCTGGATAACTCCAAATCATCAACCTTTAGGGATCATCCTTTCTTTAGAAATTGATAGCATAGCTCCAGTCTCCGGTTTCCATATGCAAGAAACCCAGCACTTCCTCAGGCACTCCATGGACACCCAGGAGGCTAAAGTTAGCCCTGGTGACCACTGCTACTATTTTCTTGGAAATTCCTTTTCTTGATAGTGAGGAAATTTTAAAGGACTTCAAGAGGATGATAACATGATTTTTTTTTGTAGTTATTAAATTAATACTGGTTGAAATGAGGAGAGAGGAGGGTGGATTTTGAGCAGGTGAAACTAAAGGTGGGGGAATCATCTTGTATAAACGCTGCAAAGTCAAAACACAGAGAAGGTAATGCTGATGAACAAAAGAGCCCAGAAAGGGCCCATGGCAAAGGAGGGAACACACCTGCTTCATGTAAAGGAAGCAGCTACCAAGTAGTCATGCACTTGAATGTGGCCAGCACTTGCTCCTGGAGTCACACAGGACAAAGCATGCTCTGCCTTATTTGGAGGCCTAGTTCCAGCTAATTTTTGCCATGAAAAAAATACAGGTCCAGGGTTTCCAGGTACTCCAAATTTGCAATGTTTCAGGACAACTGAACATCTGACATTTTATGGAAATCAATTTCTAAACAAAGGCAACACATTCCATTTTTGCTAAGCTGTCAACGTTAGTTTCCAAATAAAACACTCCCTCCAGCTGGATTTGACCTGCTGGTCACCAGTCTGCCACCCCTGAGCTGGAACCTGCATGCAGCTATCCAGGTGAGATATGATGGTGGCCAGATACAAGCTATGTTGGTGGGATTAGAGTGCAGGGCCACAGGGAGCCACCAAGCAGGCTACCTCAGCTCCTAAATTCCTGCAAGGAACTGTGGTACCCCAAAGACGACTGCAATTCTTAATGGGACTTATGGGAAACGAGTTGTAACAGTGAACATTGTGTCAGGAAACAATGTCACCAAGCCTGAAACTTCCATTGGCCACCAAGCACTATTATTAAGCAGGGGTGCTTAGAATGTACCCAAGTGTTTTCTCCACTGTCCAAGGGACTGAGTGCACTAACACACAACTGAGGAAGTGCTGGCCTTAAGAACAGGTTTCCCACAGTGGCCATGGTGGATCAGGCACTTCTAGACACTCAGCTCAAATTTACTCTCATTCTATATTTCCTAGGCAAGCATTTTTATTATCTAAATTTGGTTTCCAAAGAGATTTTTCATATGAGAAAGAAGTTGTATTCACCAACTCACAACGGAACTGCAAGATCACAATTCACATGTAATGAATGGTCATTCTGATTTATTTGTCATGTTATTTTAAATTTGGTTACCATGAGAAAGTGAAAGAAATTGAGTTCCTCCTTCTGCAAGTCTAGGGGTTAACAGTATAAACTGCATCCATGCTGCCTGGGTTGAATCCCAGCTTCTCTGTTCACTAGCTATCTATCCTCACCAGGCAAATTTTATAACCTCTCTTTGCCTTAATTTCCTCATGTGTATAAGAGAAAATAGGAGTACTTACCACATGGAAATATTGGGAGAAAATGAGTTAATGTATGTAAAGTGCTAAGAAGAGCACCTAGTACAGTAGCACTACAAACGTGCCAGCAATCCTGATGATTACTCTACATACCTCAAAGGATTATTCAAGGAGTAAATAAGATAATGGACATAAATATACTTGTCATGAGGGTAAGGGTTCTGCCGCCTTAAGGATCATGTTAGACCAACTGCTTAGCTCTTAGCTGTGACAACACCCGAAAGTAATAAATTTCCCCCAAACCAGTTCTCTGTAGACCTGGCTAAATTTTTATCTGTACACCGTATTGAGATAAAATTAAAATTTCTTCCAACAACAGATTATGTATCTGTATACACATACAAACATACACATATACAGTATTACTCATAAACCCAGTAAGATGAAACATTATTTATCAGGACTTTTACAAAAGCCCATCTTGTTCTGTGATACTTTTTGTTATGTCGTTGAGATCACACAAATCCAAGACTTGCATTCAATATACCTATGTATGTGTTCCTTCATTTTTATAAAGTTTGAGTATTCAATGTGGCGTAACTTAAAAAGTATTTCCAGAATGCCCTCCTTTTTTGTACATTTTATTATTGTCCGTATTTCCCCTCTTTCAATTTTAACAGATTATTTCATATATTTGTTTCACATTTTACCAATAATATCAAACTTACTATGGAACAGTGTATATAATCTATTTGGTAAAGTTAGAATAGGTTTCTTTATTTTTTTAATGAGTTCCACAATATGGATAAACTACTATAGTTTTTTTATATACTGATATGGATGTGCATTAGAATTGATAATAATACACTGTTAAATGAACATGCTTTATGCTGTTATTAAGTGGTCAGACAGTTTCACCTGTATACCACAATTATTTTTTGCTTAGTAAAATTTTTTTTTAATATCATTCCACTAATTTACAGGAAAACAATACTCTTTTTGATATCATTATTTTTCCATGATAAAATTTTTAGACAGCAATTTAAAAAAGTATAATGACCCGTAAAGTATTAGAAATATATATTATAAATGTGGTATTAACAATTTAAATACTTTAAGACTATTTGTAAGAATTTTAATGAAACTATAGGTTATTGAATCTCTAATACCTTCCTACACTATATTAGATACTATTCAGTAATTCTTTCAACAACGCTATGAAGTAAATATTATCCCAGTTTTACAATGACATGTAAGTCATTGACACTCTGAAAAATTAAGCTAAATTTTTATTAATGTCATTGAAATTAGATGAGGAAACTAAGAATTCAGAAAATGTAGTGATTTTCCCAAGACTGTGTGCTCAGCCCAGAGTAGCTCTAGATTCAAAGGGCTCCTGGTCATCTGTGCTCTGAGTAGGGGTACTAAGATTGTTATCCTTTAATTAGCAACCATCTATTATGAACTATTGCATCTAGAATCTCTGGTGCTTCTGTTTTTATTTCCAGAAAACTTGCCTTCATTGAATTCTTGGGAAACCCAATTATATTGTAGCAAATATATATTTCTACATTTAAAAAATCTGTACATGTATTTCTTTTCTAAACTCTTAAATCTGTAACACATAAGAAAACCCAACTCTGTCTAGGGTTTTGTAGCCAAAGCAAAGGCTGAATGATCTTCCTGGACTTTTGAGATTAGCCCTGATCTATACTCTCACATCATTCCAACACCAGAAAAATCTCTGTTACAGATGTGGATACAGGAAAGATGAGGTTATGATGTTCATTGGAATACAGATGTTCAGTGGGTAGAAAGTCTGCTGATGTGGATTGGATGCAGATAAAGGAAAGTCTAACTGTGCCTCACTCTACTAATTAGCTCCTCAAAGACCATTGGAGGTAGTGTGAAGAAGCCTACTCTGCTATTGCCTATGTTGGCTAATAAGAAGTGTTTGTAAAAGGTTAATAAAAAGGTTAATGGAGAAGCTAGTGAAGGTCTTTCATCATCAATTCAGAATAAAGTCTATAATATTAATTTTTTCTGATGTTTTTTTTTTCTGTTATAGGTGCACTTCCATATAACATAGATGAAAAAAGTCATAATTTGATGGTAAAAATATGTTTATTAGAAACTAACATTAAGTTCCCACATTATCTGTAGCTATTCTAATTGTCATCCCATTAAATATTTAAATGCCATTGAAATAATGAATTTTCTTCTCTTTAAAATTGTGGCTTTTTAATTGAAAGAAAAATGTACAAAGGCATTGGGATATTTTATTAATGGCTATCCAACTTCATTGGAAGTTTAGAGCCTTATTTCTTATTTCTAACTTTCCTCAGTTCAGGAAGATGTAGATTTTCTTGGCAACAGTTGCTGTGTAAAATATTCTGAGATAGAATTTTTTATCATAATTAATAATAGATGAAAATTTCTGAGTTTTTGATGTTCTAAACTCTATGCTGTTTGATTTATGGTGTCTTTATAGTTGTTTTTCTAGTAATTCACAGCCTCTTCCTGTTGGTATAAAGGTTAGTCATCTTTTTCTTTTAGATGGATCTGATATATTTTTCCTTTTCTTCCCCGTATCTTCATGTCTTACTTGTGTATATATTTTAATAACACAACCAATTCTACCATAATGATACTGGGCTGCAAGTTTTCTAAGTTTCAAGTGGAAGTTTTAGCATGTCAGTAGACAACTACCAAAATACTCTTGCTGTATGCATCCTTGTAATTTAAACACTACAGGGGACATCACAGGACTTTTAAAACTTAGTTCCAAAATAGGCACCCACTCTTGCGGCAATTATTAAAGTGAATATATAAACCTCATTAATTGTAAAGGGTTCAGCACAAGTGCTTGCACAATATCATCACTACATTATCTCTTTTATTTATTTAATTTTGGGACAGTTATTTGGGGCCATTTAAAATGGGCAGTTGAGATATAGTTGCAATTCATATGACGCAGATGAGGATTTTGAAAAAGCTTTCCATGGAAAAGCAGTCATAGAGAATATGGCCCCTGAAATGTCTTTCTTTTTTTCCATGGAATCTCTCTCTTTCTTGAAATATAGGCTCTCTAGCAGGCAGCAACAATGTAGGTTTTTATCACGCGCCCTTCCCTGTGTCTTCTCCCTTGCTGATGTCTGCGATCTGACTGCCAATTTGCACTTCTGCGATGGAATAACTTTATTGTTTTGATGTCCAATTATCAATTTGCACTTATAAAGACATGCAATGTGTGTTACATTTATTGTTGTTCTTCTGTGCATTTCTATGGAAATGAATAACTCTCTCTGCTTATACCATAACTGCAACCCTGTAACCCTGAGTCAAGGCAGAGCTTGTTGTTTTTTTTTCCCCCCAGCTATCTACATCTCAATTTATAACACAGTGAATTTTGTTTAATATTTTGGTACAAAGAGCCATGAGTCATAGCTAAGTATAGTTATTGTGATGAAACCTAGCATGACTGACCACTTTTATTCTTCATCATTACAACTTAATAAATAGCCACTTATTTTTCTTCTGATAACCTCAGGCAATAATATTCTTTTGTAAATTTGGCCTTGTAAAAACCATGCTTGGGTGGTCTATGATTACTGCTATATAGTCAGGCAATTCTCAGTTAGTCATTCTTTTTCAAGAATTAGAAAAATGTTTAGTGAGAAAATAGGTTCTTTGCAAACTGCTGCATTTCTGAATGTTCCTTGGGAAATAAAAAATTATGCCCACTGTAAATTGAGGCATTTCCATTCTCAAAATGTGCAAATCATTTTCCTGGAAGTCTAAATTGGCAAAGTAGTCACTACAGTTCCTGATACACAACTGTGTTTCTTTGTAATTGTTTTTTTTTTTTTTTTTTCCGAGACAGAGTCTTGCTTTGTTGCCCGGGTTAGAGTGAGTGCCGTGGTGTCAGCCTAGCTCACAGCAACCTCACACTCCGGGGCTTAAGTTATCCTACTGCCTCAGCCTCCTGAGTAGCTGGGGCTACAGGCATGCACCACCATGCCCGGCTAATTTTTTTTTCTATATATATATATTTTAGTTGGCCAGATAATTTCTTTCTATTTTTAGTAGAGACGGGGTCTCGCTCCTGCTCAGGCTGGTCTCGAACTCCTGACCTGGAGCGATCCACCCGCCTCGGCCTCCCAGAGTGCTAGGATTACAGGCATGAGCCACCGCACCTGGCCCTGTAATTTTTACCTATCCTACAAACAGCTATTTTCACATCAGTATATTTGGTTCAAGCACCTTTCACGGGAATGCTCTATCAGTCTTGAAAATCAAAGTTCCATAGTTAAAGACCATAATGAGGCAAAATGTGATGTGTCCATTCTTCTTAGTCTAAAGAGAGTGAGACCTTAAATAGTAGGTGAGGGCAGAAAAATTTGAGTAAAGAACTAACATTAATTTTAAGGAAAGCATGGGCCCAACTCTGAATAACAGCAAAAGACTTTACAATGTATATTGGGTGCCCAAACCTCCCAATGAGGAAGTAAATGGTGAGTTGTGTGAGTGTGTATCCAGGTGTATGCTTACATACACCAGGGGGGAAAAAAACCACAGAACAGATTGTTTATGTACAAAACACAGATCAAATACTGGATAGTTGGAAGAAATAATTGACAGCTTATCTAAGATTTACTACTAAGCCAAAATAAATCAGTAAATGTTAATACTAAGAAATATAGTTCCCTGATACAGTCAGTCGACTCTCGAATTATTTTATTCAAGCTTTAATTTTTTCTTTACTTTATTAAATATATTGCATTGCTTATGTGTTTATCATATACTTGTACCCTGTCACTGAGATATTAGGAGCTTTTAAAAATACAATGTATAAAGAATAATATGAAAGTTTTCAAACATAAAATACAAATATTTTGTAAATGCTCATTATGAAGGCCCTCTAGATATGGTTAGAGATTGGGAATAATTTGATAAAAAGTATTGATTGATTGAAATATTTAAGAAGATATGGTAAAGATTAGTAACTTCATTAAACTGTGAAAAGGGCAAGCACGTGTAAGGATATGTATGTGACCACTAACAAACAGCATGATCCTGATAACTCTCTTTACCACCCCGAGGCTCTGCGCCGAAGCCGAACTTGAATGACAAATTCCCTCTTCACTCTAATGTTCTGCTACCTGTTGGATCACAGTATGCGCGGAGGAAATGTGATCTGATTAATCACTAAAAGCACGTTTAACATCAAAATACCATTTCAGCAGGTTGATTACTCTTCTTGCCAGCAGAACTCTCCTGGAGCTTCTCAAACCTCATCTCTTTGGATTTCCCATTGCCTCAGTCAAGACCAGAGAAGACTTGTCCACCCTAAGCCCCTGTGCCTGTGCTTTTACTCATACCTTTCCCCACAGCTAGTATATGGTTCACCATTTTTCAAGAAACCAACTGTAATGAGTTTCCCCTGTCCCCTTCCCTGAAAAAAATAAAGAAACCAGCTGTAACTTCACCAAACCCAGGAAGCTACTCTGGAACCCAGCAAAATTAAAAGTTTCTTGACACTGTGGGCCAGGTGTCACTAACCCATATTAGAAATTTATTCTAAAGTTGAGGAAGATTTTCCAGATATGAAGGACAGCTTGAAGTCGGCTGTATGACCGAAAACAATCCTACTGGCCCCGTCCATCCCTGCTCAACTGGAGATTTCACTTGCTTTGTGACATCTATGGTTACTATACCTAAACCATTCATGTGAAGTAGGTATGTGGAAAGAATTTTTACCCTCATTTAATCAATGAGGAAACAGAAACAAAATAGGCTCAGCAAAGATCCCAGCCTCAGGTTCTGAGCTTCTGAGGTCCTATTGCTTGGTCTTTTAGAACATTGAGCAAGAAATTGCCATCTCTTTATGTGGCCTAATTGTATAAAAACACATATATAGGCCAGGACTGATGATAGGAGAAAGAAATAAAAATTAAAAAAAAAAAGAACAAAAAGAAAAACACATGTAAAAATCCTGTGGTTCTCCAATTTAGCTAAGCATAAAAGGTACCCGATGACCTATTAGAATATGATAAAAGCCTTCTGTAAACACATTATTCAATTAATTCAGGATACATTTCTGGGACCTCTACAGCAAGGGAAACACTGCAACTCAGATATTGAGGGAAGGTAAATATAGAACATAAGCAAACCGCTCCTGGCAAGACTTTGAAAGATGCTCTAACTTATTTCACATTGACTCAATTTATTACTCACACAGCATCATTATACTTAAGAACTTATAAAGCGTTTATTTACACATACCGTTATGCTGAAGAATGTATGAAGCAATGCAGAAGGAAACTGTTCCTGCCCTTGAGAAACTTTCAATATATGTTAATTTAATCCCACCTCTTCAATTTAAAATAAATATTTAAAATACCTAAACTGGATGAATTAGTCTGCATGCTCATAACCCCATTATATTTTGCCAATGTATTTCTGTGAAACAACTTTAATCCAATCTACCATCATTGAATACACCACAGAGAATGCTGTCCAAAATTTATGTTTTAAGCATAAATGTAGGTTTCTTGATTAACATATTTTTATTGTCTCCTATACTGTATAGCAGAGCTAATTTTTAAAATGTATATAACTTGGAGTAAAAATTTGCTGTATACATTACCTGAAAATATTGAACCAAGCCTTAAATAACTTGATTACCATAATATCATGTTTCTAAAGATTCTTTTCTTTAACATCTAAACCTATAAACGTCCTTGCTCTGTTAGCCGTCTTTTAAGAGAAACTGGCAAAAGTTGAAAATTTAATATATGAGAAAAATTTAAATCTGCATGTCTGATAACTGCTCATCTTTTAAATTTAATACATGCACTAGTTAGAAACACAAAAATTGGTCAATTAAAAAAGTGAATGCTCTTTGAAGTTCCTTTGTAAAAAAGACAGTCATTATTTCTGAAGAATTTAACCTGAAGTTATCTTCATTAAAGACCAAAGACATACTCATCACACCTAGTAATTATTGTTTCCTCTTTATCTTTAAAAAACTATCCCAGAGAAAGGAAGCATGTCAGGAGCACGGGAAGGAGCAGGAAACTTGGCAGAGAAGGAACACCCAGCTCTCCGGCTCGGTGCTTAGGAGCATGTGCGCCGCAGACAGGGAGGTGACTTGGGAGAGTTGCTTCATATGTGAAGAAGTTGACGGGGTAGAGGTGAGACTGAGCATGTTTCAAAAAACACTCGGTGTCTTTTTCTATCTGAAATAGGGCCCCCAAAAGTCAAAAATTCTCTATTTTCATTGTATCAGTCTATACACTTCAGAGAGCTCATCAGAATTTGGGAATAAATTCAGCAAATGTCACCATCTGAAGTTGAGGCAAATAAAAATCAACATAAGATGGATAGGCTTTGCCATCTGTAGAAGTAACTGATCTTGAATTCCTTCATCTTGAATTGCTGACAAGAGCAGGGGATTCCCCATTTCCCATTTCCCACTGCTAAGGTTCCAGGGTGTCATCCCTAACCCATCAAGGTGACCACGTCAGAAAGACACAATAGACCTCCGGCAGGGTGGGTGCTGGTCCCAGTGAGCTGGCTTCAGCAGTGGCCATGCTCCTGCAATGACTTGTTTTACTTCAACAACATAGAGGGTGGATTTTTCGATTGATCTCTTTGGTGCCTAATCAGATTGCAGAACGTATACAAGCACGTACAACGTGTACAGTGCGATGGCATCTATAGGACAGCCACAGAGCATGACTAGGCCAGCAACAGAGAGCACCTCACTGGCTGTTGCATTTCATTTTCCTCTATGATATGAGGAAAGCACCCGCCAGGGACACTGAGCTGAAGTCCATCATACCATTACCTCATCCTCTGAGGCTTGAGGACACTAAGTGACCATGGACAGTGCTCTCAGGCAGATGCTCCAAGTATTTTATAGACAATATTATTTTTGTTGGATGATCTTAGAGCTCTATTAGGAGAAAAGTAATCATTTAGGTTTTACAGACTTCAAGAAAATACAGATTGTAAACTTATCTTTAAATCTCATTGTTTCCAATGAGCAACACTAAATATCTACTAAAACTGTTCATTGTCATAAAATTCAATAAAAAAGTGACTAGGTAAAATAAAAAGGAAACGTTTCACAATCGTGGTTCATAACATTCAGTCTATACTAGAAAAACTGGCTCCAATCTCCTTCTAGATTCTGTGCCTGAGAACCACTTCTGCACATATATTTTTTAAAAATTTTGTATTGAACTGTTAATTAAAGCTTTAAAAGCATATTTGCAGGCTGGGTGTGGTGGCTCATGCCTATAATCCCAGCACTTTGGGAAGCCAAGGCAGGAGGATCATTTGAGGCCAGGAGTTCGAGACCATAGCATAGCGAGGCCTTGTCTCTACAAAAAAAATCAAAAATTTGTAAAAATTGGCTGGGTGTGGTGGCATGTGCTGGTAGTCCCAGCTACTCAGGAGGCTGAGGCGGGAAGGATTGCTTGAAACCAGGGGTTTGAGGTTACTATGAGTTATGACTGGGCTGCTGCACTCTACCCTGGGCAACAGAGCGAGACTCTGTCTCTCTAAAAAAACAAAACAAAAACAAAAAAGTATATTTGCAATGTATAAATCTAAGATGTACAATAAAATATATTGTTGACTCTAAAAAAAAAAAGACATTACTAAAATGTTAAAGAAAGCCACACTCTGCATATATTTGGATGACAAATAAAGTAGATAATTTTATATTAAGAACTTTCCCTCTTTTTTTTTTTAGGGGAAAATGTGCTCTTGACATTTACTTGATCAATTTTGGTACGTTAAGCAGAAATATTTTAGAAGTGAGAAAAACGACTCCAAGTAGACGTCTATCCCCACGGTTGCAACCATAGTTCTGTTCCAGTCACCAATGAGCTCAATCCTGCCAAATCAATTCCATGTCCAACCTCACTTAGACTATCCGCAGCTTTCACCTTCCTCCCCCTCGAGGCATCTCCTTCTCTAAAATACTGTGACACCCCACTCACCAGGTTTTTGCCACCTCACTGGTTGTTTCATTTCATTTTCCCTTGCTGATTCCTTTACTGCTCAACCTCTAAATATCAAGACTCCCTGTGACTTCATACTTTGTCCCTTTTTTCCCCCCGGTATCTACATATTCTTTTTACATGATCTCACTCAGAGCCATGGTTTTAAATACATCTCTATTCAGATGACATTCAATGTTACATTTCTAGTGCTGAGTTAAGGATTTATAGATCTAACCATCTATTTGACATTTCTGCTTAGATCGGTAATACGTATTTGAAAGTTAACATAACTGATAACAAAATTTTCATGCCCTAATCTGCTCCATCTCAGCACATGGAATTCTCAAGTGATCAGGTAATAAACTAAAGCATATCCTTGATTTCCCTCTCTGTGTCACAGATACAGTCTGTTAGTCTAATTCCAAAGCATATCCTTAATCTGTCTACTCTCAACTCAAGCAATACTAGTCCATGCCACTGGGCTACTGCATAGGCTTTTGTAATTGGTCCCCACTTCCCTTCTGCCCCCCTCCAATTTTTGGAGATCTTTCAAATATAAACCAGATAACATCTCTTCCCTGCCTTCCCATTGCAGTCAGAATGGAAACCCGGGACTTACCTTGTCATCCAGGATCCTGGTCCCAGAGAAATTCCATGACTTTATCTTGCATTGTTCTTCCCCCCCTCACTAGATGTGGCCTTTTGCGTTTTCAGTCATGCCTAGCTCATGCTTGATTTCTGGATTTTCTGCTTGCTGTCCTCTCTCCCAGTGGCATTCTGTCTCCAGATGATATCGACGTCCAACTTCTTTCTATCATTTAGCTCTCATCTCCCATCTACTACTCCAGAAGGCCTTTCCTGACAACCCAGGCTGAAGTGGCCTTTCCCCCATCTGAGTCTCTCTCATCACATTACCATGTTTGCTGTCTGCACATTTTATCATAATTTGAGATCATCTTGTTCATTTATCTAATTGCTTATTTTCCATCTCCCTCTCTGTCATAAGCTCCAGAAAAGTAAGGCCCTTTCCTGTCTTGTACATAGTCGTATCTGTCTTCTGGAATACATTTTGAAATACTGTATAAAAGCTTTGCACATATTGTTTAATTAATTTCTTAATTAATTATCTGGAATTATATATGTGTGTACATAACTATATTTCATATTTTGCTACATATTTACATAAATATATAGTAAATGCATTTTATAATTAATGCATTTCATATATTATAACATGATATATAAAAAAATCTACTATCCTCACCAAAACCTACAGGGGAAATGTTACATATATATACACATACACCCCCACATACACACAATTATATATTTCAAAGAGGAAGACCCCAGAATCAGAGCAATTAGGAGTTCTGAAGTTGGCTTGTGAATGCATGATGAGATTTAAACTCATGTTTTTAATAAAGATTATTATTCTACAGTGTTCTCTTAGAAAGTTAAATAAAATCTAGACATTTTTATTTTGGTTAATGTTAACTTAGTGAAAGTTAATTTATGTGACATAGTCCTCAGAGTCTCTTAATCTCTGGGTGGTCAAATAACTGTGCATTTCTGGACCTGCAAAGTTGAGTCTAGACTCTAAATGCGTTGTGACTCCACTTCCAAATCACCTTCCTAGAGGCCTAATCTCAATAGACAGCCGGGCTCTCAGTAGTGTTCTCAAAATTTCACTGGCTTTATCTCTTGTTGCCTCTCTGTAGCCCAGAAATCCTGACAAATCTAGGCCAAACATTGAAGTTCAGCCTGAACACGTGAGAGAAACCCACAAGAAAAAGACACCAATACAAGAAAGTGTAAGTCTTTGCAACAGAGGACAGCTATATGTCCTATCTGTGGTCCTTAAGGCCACGATAAAGATTCAGAGATGTATCTTCATGCCAGTGCTGCCTTACCTTTAGAAAGTGTCTAAGTCAGTGTAGAAGGGAGGCGAGATAATCCGGAAGGGGCCCTATCTTGTTACAATGCCAAGTACAGAGTGCTTGAGAGCTGTAAGTTCTGAGAAATTGCTGAGAAGAAACGGTAGTATTTATATTTTAAAGCCCTTGAAATAAATAATTTCTTAATTTAAACATGTCTTTTATAACATCTAATAGAGTGCCATGTTTACATGGAATGCCTAATGTGTGCTTTAAAAAGATAAGGGAGAAATGGTGTGGTTGTCATAGTTGATATATAATCTCATCTTTTACTTAAAGAATTGAACCAGACAAAATTATTGTTGGCTGAATAAAAGGGGGTAGAGAGGAAAGCAGAATGGAGAATCTCACAGCCAAATATGTGGACTATGAGGCTCAGGCAAAGAGTGATAAAAGTCGGCGGTGGTTTTTAAAAGAGAATATTGTAATAACAGAAATTCAAGTGTTTTCAAAAGTGAATTAATAAGCTTCAGTCTGGAATTGTCATAGCCAAAGCATGCACATGTGTTACTTTCAAATAGTAACAATGGCCTTGGTGTGTAAATGAAGTTTTCAGTGTTTAGTTATGGATTTGTAAGCATGTTATTATTAAGCTGATAAGGCTTCTTTATAAAAATAATAACAAAATTATGTACAGTTGAAAAAACTTACTTTTGCTTAGAATGAGCTTAATCGTAATAATATAATGATGAGTCCCAAAAGTAATAAATATGTTATGGACTATTAAAAACTTATATTGGCATCATCTGAATTATACTATTAAAATATGTTATAAACATATAAAAAAAGAATCATAAATGCTTTAAAAATAAACCTTTAATATACACACAACAGTATTCACATGGTATAATCCATTTTCATATTGAATTTTTTACCAAGGACAATTCAATGAGCTCAACATTGACACACAAATGTAGGCACATCCAGTGCTATTTTTACTCTATTGTTAATTTATTTCAGTGATTAGATCATGTCTTTTCTTATATTAAGCATTGAATTAGCTCTTTCAGGCGACTAAAAAATGAGATGGAAAACTGAGGTAGAGTCTCTAAATAATACCAAATGCTATTAACTCTTGTCACCAAAATGTGACCCCAATTCACTAGAAACATCAGACTTAGTGTACTCTTGAGAAAAGCACAATCCAGTGCTATCTCAAATTGCAAGGAAATTGATGTAGTAGCCTCGTCTTTGTTTAGTACTGATGTAAGAATCTTGAGGTCGGGATTCATTTAGGTAGAATTGTAATGTTTGGCTATGTGACAGTGCTATGCAACATATAGGATAGACCACTTTGACAAGACTCCCTTGATGAATGAATTACATCCTTATTGGTTTTAAATATTTCTATGAAGAATACAAGATCCATGAGCTTAATGAGCTGGGGAGGATAAAGTCACAATCAAAATAACTTCTGTACAGTAAATTGAGTTGTATTCCTCTTTAAATTCCAGTGGCTGGGAGAACAGATCAGGGAGGAGAGCATGTTATCAATCAGACAATAGGACTTGCACAGTGCCCTTCATGTAGGATGATCACAAGGCACTTAACTTTAAGGCAACTGGCTTTCCTGACTACAACAGAAGGGAGGCAGAATAAAACAAATTAGTCTAAGACTCAAAAATGCCAAGGGCCCTATTAAGTATAAAAAGCTAATAGGGTACGTGCTTATACCCACAAGTGTGTGCATGTGTCTCGGAGAGTGGAAGTGTAAAAAGAAATTAGCAGCACATGCTGCTTTACCAAGACCATACAGAGTTTTCTTGATTCATAAAACCTGACTTACGAGCAAATCTCGTGCAAAACTAAGCAGCTTTAAAAGAGGAGCTCAGATGGAAAGACAACAGGGTTACTTAGACGTAGACATTAGTTTTTTTACATCACCAAAGCAATTCATGTTATGTTTTGATGCTATATTAATGGAATACTGAAAACCAAAAAAAAGAAAAAGAAAACAAAAACCCAAACCTTCTATGTATAAGTATTTTATGCATGAGGGGGACAAATTAGTTAGAAGAGAAAGTTAATTTTAGTAGGAAGATCAAGTGAAAGCTTGGTGACTGTATGCAATTTTATATCCTCCATTATTTTCACTTTATTACTACTTCCTTAGTCTGGTTTCTCTTTTTCTTGAAAAGGGTACGCTGTAATAAGGGCATCTCATGATTCCTTGGATACTTAAATGAAATCACTGATGGTGGCAGTTGCTGAAACTGTATGTAAAGGACGGTCTTCGAAATACGTTGTGATGTGTTGAAACCATGGAAGTATAATCAAAACATAATCCTCTAGAAGGCCTGTTATGAAAGAAAAGGAGCTAGCCCCTTTGGCATATGGGTTTCTTTTCTGTTAAATGCATAAAACATGAAAAAATAAAATAAAAACACATTACCTTTTTCCTTACAAATAATACTGTTTCAAATTTCCATTTTTTTAGAGTGAGAAATTCCCAAATGAGAGGCATTTGGGGATCTGTTTTAGTTAACAAGGGAAGCAGAAGATTGTAACCTCAAAGGCTCAGGAATATAGGCCAGCTTGACAAATAAATGGTCAATATGAATTTATCAATGTGTTCCAGGCTTCCCACTGTTATGGAAATGCCACCGTCATCATTCCGCAGCCAAGCCTCTGACCAAGGTTGACCTAGTCAAGGAAACATCCATGGGGAGAATGAGGCAGGCTGAGAGGCTCCCTCAGGATGCTCAGGCAATTTTCCTACTGAGAAAACCCTCCCCCATAGTGTGCACTCTAGACTCTCACAATGATCATCTGTGACAAAAAATGTTCTATTTTAGCATTTAAGGAGGTAGTTCATGTCTTAAGAATGGTCTGCCACCAATGGTTTAGATTCATCATTGCATTATCATAGATTGTTGAAATCCGCACCTATCCAAATTATTCTGAACAGTCATAATAATGGCTGATCCATCCGGCAATTGAACTTAGGTAGGCACCACTGCAGTTTCCATTTTACAGAAGAGGAGTCAAAAACTAAGAGGTTGAATTACATTCCAAGGTCATAGCTTTTATAATGGGTGAACTGAGATTTGAACCCACATATATTTTATTCTAAAATTTCCATTTTTAACTATTCTTGCAAGTTAGGGTAACTTAATTATTTATTAAATCAAGCATACACTTTATATTATGACTAAAATAAAGACAAATATACGAAGAAAAGGCTAAATTTAAAATAACACTCTCATTCACTTGCCTAAGAGACTATCAGCTTATCATACTGATTTAACCCATTCCATATCTTAACTTAATGCCAGAAACCTCCCAAAAGCTTGGTGTCAGCTTTCAAAAGCAGATACCTCTTTAGCAATAAACTGGTCCCTGAAATCTTCTGAACTGAGCAAGGAGAAAAGGTGTGTGTGTGTGTGTGTGTGTGTGTGTGTGTGTGTTTTGCTTTTGTTGTTTTTCAACCTATCTGGCTCCGTAATAATGCCCAAGCCTTTTCCTCCCATCTCCCTGCTAGAGGCTCAGCTTTTCATGAGCAGGGCAGAGGGAAGAGAAAGTGAGTCACGGTCATTTGCTTCCCAAGCACCAACTCTTCACTGGAATGTTCCTCCATCACCGCCGGGGCTCTCTTTCCATTATATCCGCCCAACTTGGGAGGATTATTCCCCTACCCTCTAGGAATGAAGTAAAGTGATCTGCTTCCCTCTGCAATTAGTAATATACATGACTTACGCATTATTTTGTTTTAGAAGTGCCTTAGGGTACTATTTGAAGGCATTTTTTAAAGAAATAAGATTAAAACTTTGAACTAAAATGCAACGTGTTTTTAACTAGATTCGTATCTGTAAACTTCAACTTTTCCCCCGAAGATCACTCAAAAAGACTCCAAAAAGCACAAAAACTACACACTTTTAATAGCCTGAATATTTGGTGCTGGTGAAAGTTATTAATTCCACTTAAAAGAACTACCCCGATGAAGGTGGGTTTCCAAGATGTGGAATTTGCTTTCTTGAACCTGACATTGGAGTCACACAATAGCAACATCCATGAAGGCAACTATGGCTCTTTCAGAACATAGCTTTTTATTGACATCTCCCCAAAGTAAAAATTTTAAATGCAGAAGATCCTTGCATATGGAGATTTGCCATTTATGATTCTGGGTATTCATGAGTGTTCCCAACAGTCTTATATCCTGTCATCATTTGTGCTTGTGGTCGAGGCGTGCATTTCAGTCAGGGTGAGCCGGTTTGCCTAACTCATAACCAAGTCCTGCCAACCTCCCACATCAGCATCCGTCATGCTGGTCATACTCTCTACTTATTCCTGGGAACTATTACTGCTATTAAAGTCACATCCAAAGCTCTTAAAAGGCCCACAAATCCCTATATGAGCTGCCCCTTTCCACCCCACCCAGCTTTCTGGCTTTATTCCAAACTACCCTTCTCTCTCCTTCCTCTCCAGCCACACCAGTCCCCTCCTGAAACACAGAAATGACATCCCGAGGTAAACTAAAGGCCTTTGCACTTACTCTGCTCTTTTCCTGGAGCACTCTTTGTTCCCCCGGGATCTACCTGCTTGGAGTGCTCCCTCAGTTCTAGCCGGTGTCTGCTCTTAATATTTTATCGGGGTCCCCTTTTTGATTGATTACATCAAAGATCAGTCCCTGCACCCCAACACCAGTGCTAATTTCCTCCCCTACCTTGCTCTCTGTTCTTTGTGGTATTTACCACTCTCCAAACTACTCTATTTACATGTTTATTGGCTTGTTTTCTCTTTGAACCCTTCATTCCCAGACCACACTGTCCTTCCTGCTTCTTGGTCCTCTGGGGCATCCTTACTTCTGACTGTTACCAATCCTCATTGCAGAGCTGGCTTCCAAGCCTCTGGGAGGCCCAGGATATCCTTCTAGTAAATTCCTTCCTTCTTAAGTTAGTCACAGACTAACCACAATCAACTTATGCTAAGAATCTTTAACAGACATACTAGACCTCTGTTTTCTCATCCCTTAAATAAAAGGGGATTGTTTACATTTCTAAAGTCCTTGTGCCATAAGAGAATTTTTTAAAAAATCGGTCTTTCTGGTTTTGGGGCGAAAACGACAATCCCTTTGGAAGGCGAATTGAAATCATTTTCTACTTATAATTAGATTCCACAATTTTTAAAGAAACAATAATAATAGTGGTTACTGTACCAAATAAATTAATTAGTCAATTACCTGACAATGAAGTCCTGCCAGAAGGACATTCTTAAAATGAGAGTCCCACACCTGCAGGCCGGGATGCGGGTACCTCGGCAATGTCACCTGCACTAAGGCAACCCCACCTCAGCGAGAATGTCCCCATGAGAGATAGGAGGTCCCACAGGATGATGCTGCACCCCCAACTCCAGCCTGGACTGTTAAGGCTACTTTTGATAATCTTCTCCAGCCGCCTCAAGGCAGGAACATCAAAAGGGCACATCAAAGCTCCCAGTCACAGCAGAGAGGAGCCCTGCGAACCGGTGACGCTTTTTTCTTCGGGCTTCACAACAAATAACACGTCTTCAGGCCTTCCCCCAAGGAGGAGAGAGTAATGTTTTAAAATTCTGGGCTGCCTACCCTGAGGGAGGAGAGAGACACCATCAAGGCAGGTAGAGGATAAACTCACTCCTCCCAAGCACACGTTTCTGAGAGTTGGAGGGCTGGCTAACAACCACCGCCACATAAAAAGCAAGAAAAGTTTGATTCGTGCTTCACTGGTGTGAGTATTTTAAAATGCAAATAACAAAAGCTGAAAATGATGAAGTGAGCATGTGCTGTCTCCCTGACATGCAAGACAGGCAATTAATGAAACTCTGGGCCACGGTATCTGGTGCCTGCTGACTTCTGCAATTGAATTAAAACTATCATAAGAATAATACAAGGACTTGCCCTTGTCCTTCTTGTCTATGTGTTTATTTAATTTTCTGTCCAACTGACTCTCAAATAAATTGGAAACAGCTGCCATTTTTTGATTCAGTAGCTCCATTACCCCCTTGTGACATCATTCTGGGCACGAACACTAACAATAGGTCATTATGTAGCAATTACTTTATTGATTTATGGAAGTTTTTAAGCTCCATCAGGAATATGCACATTCAAGGGGAAAAAAGACCACTTCTGTGCTCTCGTTAAGGAGAAAAAAACTGAACTGCAGTGGCTGGAATAATGTTGCTCAGACGGGACCTTCTTTACAAAGGAAAATATGGGAATAATTTTTGTTTTGTTGACTTTCTTTAAGTAAAAGAGAATTGGGGAAAGACTATAAAGTTGAAAAGTTACAGTGCGCAAAATTGAATGAAGGAACTAAGTAAACAGATGACTCAAGTGCTGCTGTTAGGTAATAGGAGGACTTCGGTGGTATAACAGAAGTTGCTTAAAACAAATTAACAGTGTTCAAACCCCCATGATGAATGAACTTTCGGAGCTTACGCATAACATTTTAAAAATATCGCTGCATGAAAACACGCTTTCTTTCTCAGTTCCAATGGATGTTGTAAGATTTCACATTTCAGTTGAATGCCTGCTCCACATCAGTCCCTGGACCGCACTTGTGACTGCTTGTCATTTCTTCCTGATCAGGCTGTTTACCTGGGCCCCTGTAAATAAGTAGGCGACAGTTCCCTCTCTTGTAAACAGCTGACTTCCTTTCATATTCCTCTGGTTTGGGGAACTTTGATCTACACATAAAAAAATAAAACAGGAATAATGTGACCTCTGGCTAGTCATTTAACTTAGGATTCTAACCCGATGAGGTGAGCAACGGTCTGCTTACATTCTGAGGAAAATGGTTGTTTTCCATAAATTTTTCTGGCAATTCTCTCAACTTTCACTTTTAGGAAGAGGGACTTACTACGGTTGATTGGAATCTGTGTTTGAGATTTGGCTCCTATTGGAGGTCAAGAGTTTAATATCCTGGCTCTTCTGTCAGTCCCCTGGTAGGGGAACCATCCTAAGCCCAACATCTGCCTTGGTTCAGAACTGGAAGAACAGCTATGGGAGTGGGGACACATGGTAGCTGTGGCCAGTCCTGGATCGGCAGCCCGACGCTAAGCAAGGATGCTGCAACTTGCTTCTCCTGTTGATTCTTTCTTTCCTTTTTTTTTTTTTTTCTTAATTTTCACTTTTAATTTATTATTTTATTTTATTTTTTTCTAGCTCTGACCAGATGGTGAAAGAGAGATTTTAGGAAATAAAGTACTAAGTGATACTGCTTAGGAAATGCATCTTCTTAACTCATAGCTCAGACAAATTTTAGGAGTCTCTGATAATTCACAGGTCTTGACACCTATATTCCAAAGATAAATGACCAAAAAGTGCTTTAGGGGAGGAAATCTCCCTTTCATTCTGATTCCGAAAACATTATTGTGAGTTTTCCGGGTAGAAAGCACAACTTGAGGGGAAGGGTGTCTAGTAAATGCTGACGCTGAATTCTCTCCCAGGAGGCTCCTCTAGGGAAAGTGAAAGAAAGCACAGGCATGGCTCCTGACTTCTGGGGGATTACCATGCAGCTAGACCCCTCGACGGCAGTTTTAAAACCAACACGAGTGAACTTATGAAATATAAAAAAACCTCTGTACTTTACATTAGGAGACCTAGGATATAATCACAATTATGCTATTAATTAGATGTGAGACCTTGGATAAGTCACAACTTTCCAAGGACTCTATGTCCCTCTGTTGTAAACTGGAGAAAGGGAGCTAGATAACACCCAGGTCCCTTTTGTCCTCACAAATCTCACAGTCACAGGAGAAATCATACATCACACGATTTCTTGCCTGAGTTCATATGCTACAGTTTATGCCTCTATTCCAACTAACACCTGAACACAGTAAATGAGTCACAGTTTATAATTCAAAAGAACAAGAATACTTGACCTTGTTGCTTATACACATCGTTCACGCATCTGAATGTCACAATTCTTGCATTCCTCACCAGACAGCCCGGATCAATTAACTCTTTAGCAGACAAATATGTGTAACCATGGTAAAAAGCATTCATGACGAGTGCGTTGCACACCCTCTGGGGAATGGTCATGCTTGAAGGTGCAGACCCGGGGAGGTGGGGGGGGAGGGGATGGAGGTATGACTACATGATGAGTGCCAGGCGCACTGTCTGGAGAATGAGAACGGACGCGCTTGGGACTCTGACTCGGGGGGATGGGCGGGACATGGACAATGTATATGACCTAAACTTATGTACCCCCATGATGAGCTGAAAAAAAAAAAAAAAAAAAAAAAAAGCATTTGTTGACATAAAGTCTTATGTGTTGAAATATCGTCTCTGAACCGCCAAATTGTGCTTCCCAGATAATTGGTCTTTAGAGTAATATTTATAGACTACAAGTGTTAGGAGAATATAAAGGGAACGTTTCATTTGAAATGATACAATTCATTGACATCTTTCTGAAAGAGGTAAATATGGAGCCAGATCTTGAAGAAAGTTACATAGATACGGCATGATGGAAGAGAAAAGGAGAAGGACATTCCAAGGGACTTAAAGGAGAATGAGGAGGAAGTGGACATGGTGAAGACACTGAATTTGTGAGGTGGACTGGATGACTCTATTGGAGATAGATGGAGCTGGATGCACATGATGTTTAATGAATGAGAGTTGAGACGCCATTAGCATAGATAAAAGGAATCTACTCCTTGCAGGAAGTGGCTAATTGAAGTAATGTCTAAAGAAGTCTGTTTTGTTAGCTGTGTGGTGAGGAGGCTGGAGAATAGAAGGACAGGAAACAAAACAACTCAGAACTAGTTAACATAGTCAAGGAATGAAGCGATAAAACTCTGGACTGGGATAAGGACTACAGAAATGTGGGTGGGAGGTGGGGGGGGTGGGGCTCAAATCCAAAAAACCCAGCAAGAAAGAATGAATAGTTTATGATGACTGATTTGATATGGGAAGCCAAATAAGACAAAAAGGAAGCAGTAAAAATTAACTACCAGATGAATGTCCCGGAAAATTAATTGGACAGTTGAGTCATTGGGAAGGGAACACAGAAGGAGAGAGAAAGTTTATTTCATTAAATTCAGGGCATAAGTGTCCCACAGGAAGTACAGCTAAACAAAAACATCTAGTTAATATCTAGCAGTAGAAGACTGGTGAAAAGTCAGAGTTTGAGCATCATTCTTTCATGCAGTAAACACTTATCAAATATTCATCAAGTATTTCTTATGAGTCAGGCACTGTGTATGATGCCAGGAATAAAGGGATAACGGCATAATCCGTGCCCTACAGAAATTTTGTCTTGTGTGAGAGGAAATTACCGAGCTACTTACAGCATCTTGCAATCAGAGCTATAAAATGCATAATCTACAATATTCAATATGAGCCAAGAGGAGACGCCCATAGTCCAGATGACTATGAGAGTTTGGAGAAAAAATCTGGAATCCCCCCAGAGCAGGGGATTCCTACTCACAGGACAAATAAGCAGGAAAACAAATCTAATGAGTATAGCATATGCATAGCTGGTAGGTGGATAAAATAAAAAATATTAACAAGAAGACAAGGGAGTCCATTATTATCCACTTCTATTCAACGTTGTACTAGAGAGCCTATCTTGTGAAATATGGCAAGTAAAGGAAATAAAATACATAAAAATAGTAAAAGAAAAGGAAAACAATCATTATTCATACGGAGTACAATTCTGTACGTAGAATAAACCAAAAGACTCTACATATAAAGTATTAAAATTACTAGGTCAATTTAGCAAGGTTATTATATTAAAAGTCAATATACCAAATTAATGTATGTTTATATACTTGTAGCAGAAACTTTTAAAAACAATATTATTCAAAATTTCAATATAATGCATCAAATATGTAGGAATAAATGTATTAAAATATGTGCAAGATCAGGCATTTACATTGAAAGCCATAAAACAATGCTGAAAGAACTGAAGACCTAAATAATGGTGAAATATACCAAGTTCCTAGATTGGAGGAATCAGTCTTTTTAATATGAAAATTCTTTATAGATCTATAGATTTAATATAGTCACAACCAAAATTTTAATGGAATGTTTCTGAAACTACTAAGCTGATTCTACAATTTACATGGAAATACAAAGGACGTAGAAAATTACAGCAATCTTGAAGAACAAAAAATCTTGCCCTACCAGATCTCAAGACTCTTATAAATCTGAAGTCATTAGGACACTGTACAAGACTAGAATAATGGAACAAATTAGAAAGTCCACAAACAGACCACCAACTGATACAGTACAATCTATGACAAAGGTGTTGCTCACTTTAGTGGGGAAAAGGATGGTCTTTTCAATAAATGGTGTTGTGTCCACTGGATATCCACATTTAAAAGAAAGAACCTTGAACTCTTTTTCATAGTATACACAAAAATTATTTCAAGATGTATCATAGATTTAAATTGCAAAGGAAAAATAAAAGTTTTAAAAGAAAACATAGGAGATAAGCTTTAGGAACTTCTTTTTAAGATTTCTTAAATGGAGTATTAGAACACAAGCCATATATGAAAAAAATGATTGAAAAGGTTTATGTTACTAAAATTAAGAAATTCTATATATTCAACAAAGTACTCATATCCAAAACATATAAAGAACTTCAAATAAAAAAAACAGACAAACCATTTTTTAATTGGAGAAATACTTAAACAGATATTTTGAAAAAGAGGATAATCCAAATGGCCTATAAACATATTCAATGTGCTAAAAATTGTTACTCCTTAGGAAAATACACATTAACCAAAATCAGATATCACTACATGTCCTGTAGAATGACTACAATAAGGAAAAACCGACAATATCAAGTCTTGGTGGGTAAGTGGAACCTTCATACATTGTCAGTGGAAGACAAAATTGGTATACCCACTAAAAAATCTTTTTGGCACTATCCACCAAAGCTAAATATTTTCATACCCTATGACTCAGAAATTCCACTCCTAAGTATATGCCCAAGTGAAATTATTACTTATATCACCATAAGGCAAGAATGTTCATAAGAGCATTATTTGTAAGAGCAAGAAACTGGAAACAAACTTCAGGTTCATCAGCAATAGAACAGAAATGCCTATCAGTAATAAAATGGATGAATAGGTGGTAGTATATTCATACAATGAAAAAATATACAGCAAGGGAATAAAATAAACTACTGGTACACACAAGAAAATCAATAAATTTCAAAGACATAATTTTGAGCAGAAGAAACCAGATAAAATAAGGACATATTGCATGATTCCATTTATAGGAAATTCAAAAATAAGCAAAACTAGTCTTTTCAACAAATGGTGCTAGAACAATCGGGTAGCCATATGCAAAGAAGAAAACACAGAAGAAACTCTTTGTGACCTTAGATTAGGCAAAGATTTCTTAGACATGACACCAAAAGCACAATCCATAAACGAAAACATTGATAAATTGGACTTCATCAAAATACAAGCTTCTGCTCTTCAAAATACACTGTTTAGATCCCAAGAATATTCATTTTCATCATCAGCTGGATGATTGCACCGTTCATCACAGCCGTTGCTGGGTTGACTTCCTATCCATTTGACAGCATTTGCGGCTGCATGATGAGACAGTCAGGGTGCAAAAGAACTGATGTCACATACAAGCACGCTTGACTGCTGGAGGAAGACTGCTCATGATGAAGAATGGAAAGTTATTTTCAAGGGTGCAGGGGCGATTTTCTCAGAGGTATGGGTGGTGCTTTTGTGCTTATCTTGTACGATGAAATTAGGAAGGTCACATAAGTTACTTCCTCATTTTTTTCCCTCTGTAAATAGACATGTTGTACCTTAAGCATTCCTGACAGATCCTTGGTTCTCTATTTATCAATGACAACAATTTACTGGTTTAAAATGGAAAGTAGTAATATGCATCTGACCAGTTTTCTCTTAAAGCCATTTTCACGATAATGATGATGATGATGATGGGACTCAATTATATTTTGTTATTTCAGTCACTCCTGATAAGTAACAAATTTGAAGAAATAAAAGTATCTATTTTTTTTAAAAAAAGACACTATTAAAATAATAAAAGGAAAGCCAGACTTGAAGAAAATATTTACAAATCATATATCTGATGAAGTACTTGTATTCAGAATATGTACAGAACTCTCAAAATTCAATAAGAAGAAGCCAATTTTTAAAATGAGTGAAGGATATGAACATTAAAGAAGATATATGGTTAGCAAATAAGCACATGAAAAGGTGCTAACATCATTAGTCATAAGGAAAAACAATACACATAAAACCAGAATGAGATACCACTTCCCACCTATTAAAATGGCTAAAATTTTAAAAACTAAGCACTGAAAACGATGTGGAGAAACAGGAATTTTCATGTATGGCTGGTAGAAATGGAATGGTACAACCACTTTGAAAAACAGTGTGGCACTTTCTTAAAAAAGTTCAACATGAATATACCATATGATCAAGCCATTCTAAGGTGTTTACCCAAGAGAAATAAAAGCATGTATCATTTTCACTGCAACTTCATTTGTAATAGCCACTGGACACAACTCAAATAGCCATCAGTGGTAAATGGATGAAAAAACTGTGGTATATTCACACAATGGAAGCTTACTCAGCAATAAAAGGAATGAAGTATTGATACATGCTATATATCATAGATGGATCAGAAAATAATTATATGAATGAAAGAAACAAGTCAAAAAAGACATACTGTGTGATTCCATTTATATAAAATTCAGGAAAGTACAATCAATGATTGCCGGGGATTGGAGGATAAGGAAAATCGGGAGGGGGGATTACAAAGAAGCATGCAGAAACTTTTGTAAGTGGTGGATATGCTCATCATCATGATTGTGTTTTCACAGGTGTATGCATGTCAAAACTTTATCAAACTGTACACTTTGAAATATTCCATTTATTGTATATAAATGATACCTTTTAAAAGTTGTTAATAAGAAAATAGGCCATATTAAACTTCAGGACAATAGTCATGTGTCACTTAATGGGTACATGTGCTGAGAAATACGTCCTTAGGCAATTTTGTTGTTATGCAAACATCATAGAGTGTACTTACACAAACCTAGATGGTATACCCTATTACACATGTAGGCTATATAATATATTCTATTGCTTCTAGGCTACAAACCTGCACAGCATGTTACTGTACTGAATACTGTAGACAATTGTAACACAAATCACTAGGTGATAGGAATTTTTCAGCTCCATTGTAATCTAATGAGACCACTATTGTATATGAATTTTGTTGTTGACCAAAACATTGGCGTTATACAGTGCATGACTGTGGTTTCTCAGAAGAGATATGAGGAATGAAGCCTTCTGGTGTGATAGAAGTCTTTCATAGTTTGATGTGGGTGTCTGCACACACAGGCGCACACGCACACACAGGCGCGCGCGCGCACACACACACACAAATTAAGGTGTATACCTCAAATATGTACATTTTACTGTATTTAAATTGCAACTCCATTAAAAATGTTTTTTAAAAAGAAGTTAAAAAACTTAAAGTAGTGACTATGGAGTAGAGAGCCTAGAACCATGATTAATTTTCAGGAGACATCCATAAATAAAGAACAGAAGAACTGACAGAGCAGAATATGCAAGAATACTGCAAAAACAAAAAACAAAAAAATAATAAATAAAAATAGAAGAACTCACCTGGGCAACAGCAGATGGGTTTTATTCCAGCAATTTAAATGAACCCATTATGACCACAAGGAAAAGCTGGCACTGTTGTACACATTCCATTCATGGAATTGCTGTAGGACACATTTTGTTAGACTTCTCTCTCACTCTCTATTGTCATGCTTTCTTTTTTAAAAAAAAAACTCCTTCTCCTTGCCTATCTAATCCTGCTGGACTGAACACTAAGCTGGTTTTCTCTCTTGGCTTAGTTCTGTGGCATAGAGTCAATCTCTCCCGAACACAATTCAGGTTTTTGTCTTCAGTGTCTATGCAGTAACATCGAGGAGAGGGTGACCTCTTCCAAACAACCTACCATGTTTCTGTAAGACACTTCCTAGATGGGACTGGTGTGATCTCTTACCTCCACGAACTGACCATTGTGAGGGATAGCAGGGGAAAGAGGAAAAGGGAAGAGGGAGCAAGGGCAGGACAGAACACAGGAAATAAGAAGCAGCTGAGATAAACATTAGAGTGCAGGTATCTTTTCAATATAATAATTTCTTTTCCTTTGGATAGATACCCATTAGTGGGATTGCTGGATGAAATGTTAGGTCTACTAGGTAGATAGCAGGGGATTCCAGGTCTCCCAGATACAAAAGTGGGTACTGTTGCCTCGGTACAATTGCCCCACCTGGGAAGAAGGAGACCCATCTTGGTCCTGCCCCACCCTAATCCCTCCCTGAGCAACTGCCATACCTGGGGGAGGAAAGAATACTCTATGAATCTGCTAATCAGAACATAGCACACCAGCTGCAAAAGAATGCAGAGGACTCTCTAGCCCATGGGTCAAGCAGCACAGTTACCATAGAGTCCGGAAATTGACCCAGAACAACTGGCATATATAGTAAGACAGGTCATGCAACTCCCAACTGTCCAATCAAGGTGGTTCTATCGTGACCTCTGAACCACAATGGAGGTCCCAATCTAGGCACTATAAAACAGATGCAGACCATAACTTTTCCCTTTGTGCCCATTCCCCTTGCTAAAACAATGGGTCTAATGGTCATCTGTGGCATATGTATCATGCTCTGTAAACTACATCTTGGTCTTGCTCTATAATCCTATTTTTCTCTTCTCAATAAACCTCATTTTTGTGCATGCCTTACTTTGGTGTGTCTGGTCATTCTCAGCCATGGGCATGCCAAGAGCTGATATTTCAGACTGAAACCTGACAGGTCTACTTTTAGCTCTTTGAGGAATTTCCATACTGTTTTCCATAGAGGTTGTTCTAATTTGCAGTCCCACCAACAGTGTACGAGCATTCCCTTTTCACTGTATCCTCACCAACATCTCTTGATTTTTGATTTTTCCATAATGGCGATTCTGACAGGGATAAGGTGGTATCTCATTGCAGTTTTAATTTGAATTTCCCTAATGATTAGTGATGTAGAACATTTTTTCATGTCTGTTGGCCACGTGTATATCTTATTTTGAAAAAAATCTGTCCATGTCTTTTGCTCACTTTTTAATGGGGTTATTTGTTTTTTTCATGAGTATTTGTTTGAATTCTTTGTAGATTCTGGAAATTCACAATTGCAAAGATATGGAATCAACCTAAGTGCACATGACCTGATGAGTGGATAAAGAAAATGTGGTGTATACACACACACACACACACACACACACACACACACACCATGGAGTACTACTCAGCCATAAAAAGGAATGAAATAATGTCTTTTGCAGCAACTTGGATATAACTAGAGACCATTATCCTAAGTGAAGTATCATCTCAGGAATAAAAAAAACAAACATGACACGTTCTCACTTATAAGTGGGAGCTAAACAATGGGTATATATGGTCATAAAGTAGTGTAATTGACATTGGAAATGAAGAACAAGAGGGTGGGAGGGGATTAAAGGACAAAAAAATTACCTATTGGGTACAATCTACACTATTTTGGTGATGGGTACACTAAAATCCCTGACTTCAGCATTATCCAATTCATTCATGTAACAAAAAGCACTTGTACCCCCTAAATCTATTGAAATTTTTAAAATAAGAATGTAATATGTAAACACTAACTGAAAGAAAAGGAAAAAAGCAGCAGCTGAATAGCTGGGAGTAAAGGAATGAGAGCATTTGACCATGGGCTGGGTCTTAGATTTGTCTCAGGGGCTCAGGGTAATCTGGGAGAAACTAGCAACACAAAAGGATAGATTACAAAATACTATGGTGAAAGGGGATGATAAGTGGAAATATTCAACATAATCATGTAAGAAATCATGTGTTTTGGAACTATTTATAGAGAAAGCACAATTAGGTGCAGCATTGTTATTTTAACATGTAAATGTCATGAATAGGGAGAAGAAAATATTTGACAGGACTTAGTATAATTTTTCTTCTAAATCCCCTGGGAAGGAGTTAGCAAAGGAAAGGGGTTTATGCCTCATTTCAACCCACCCAATTTAACTTCCAGCATAAAATGAAGAGAAACAACTTCCCTGTCTTCCAGCCTTGCCTTCACTATACAGAACTATGGGGTGTGGGTGTGTGTTGAGAGGGGTGATATGGGCTAGAGATAGCCACTTTAAGAGTGAAAAATCTCAAAGCTGCTAGAGAGCAAGCCAATGTTCTGAAAATCAGGAGTAGGAAACAGATGATGGGATTTTGTGGTTCAAAGCATTTGACCTCTCAGTTAAGACAGAGTGAACCAAGAGCTCAAGGCACATAGCACTGGAAATTTAGATGACCATTGAAAGAGGAATCCCCAAAGTGAGCAATGTTGTAGCACCTAGATAATCTGCACTCTGCCTTCTTTTAAACTTTGTGTTGAGCAGCTCATGCTGAGCCCACAGGTGCATGGGAGGCAATGGCTGCCAAAGGGAGAATAAAGGATCATGGAAAATTGTTACATTATTTCATACATTTCATTCTTGGTTACCTTCCAATCTAAATTATAAGCTTGCCAAGGATGGATAAAATGCTATAATATGATTAAAAGATTTAAAACTGCTAAGGTTAAAGAGTCATCACACATTTTAATTAAAGCAGATGTGAAATGGCCTGTTCCCAAGGTAAAAGATCCACATATAAACATCACCCTGCTGTCCAACTGAGTCAACAAGTCAAGCTAAGACTCCAATCCAAGAATTGTGATTAAGTTGTTATATATGTGTGTATATATATATGAGATATATATCACACACATACATATATGCACCTATATGCACATATATGTGTATGTATGTATATCCAGCATACTAGTGAGTCTAACAATTCCTATACCACAAAATGGAGACAAAAAGAAAGCAGCTGCAGAAGAGGGAAGAAGGGAAGGAAAGGCTATATATTCTTACTTGAGAGGCTCCCCCACCCCACTATAAACCTTAACCCCCCAGTCTTTACTCCTCTCCTTGAACTGGGGTCAGCTAACTTTTGACCAATAGGCAAAAGGAAGCTTCTAATACTAAGTCATAAGAATTCTTTTAGCTTTGGCTTGAATCTCTTAAAACTCTCACTTTTGAGATGCTTCCTCTCAGAGTCTAGCCACCAAGCCATGTGTATAACCTGCACGTAAGTGCCCCATCCCCTGTCAACAGGTTCAGCTAATCTCCCAGATGAAAACCAGCATCATCTGCCAGCCACTTGAATGAGCCAGCTCAGAAATTCCAGTCCAGTCTTACTCCCATACAACACCAACATCCAACACCATGAGGAGCAGAAGAACTGCCCAGCTGAGCCCAGTTAACTCACAGAATTATGAGAGAAAAAAATCATTGCCATTCAAGCCACTGAGCTTTTAAAAAATGGTTTATTTTGCAAGAATAAATAACCAAAGTGATTTATCAATCTCTTGATGTAATAGTGTACTTGGTAGACTTTTATGTGTAACAAATCACCCCAAAACTTCGTGATTTAAAACAGTGAGTTATCAAACGTTTTCTTAAAGGGCCAGATAGTAAATATTTTAGTCTTTGTGGACCATACAGTTTCTGTTGCAACTACTCAACTCTGCCATTGTAGTGTGAAAGCAGCCATAGATGATATATAGACAAACGAGTATGGCTGTGTTCCAATAAAACTTTATTTACATAAACTGGCAGCTGGCTCACGGGCCCATAGTTTGTTAACCCCTCTTTAAAAAAAAAAATAAACATGCATTATTGCTTACAATTCTATAGGTCAGATGGGTGGTTCTGCTGATTTGTGCTAGGTTTAACTGATCTCAGCTTGGCTCATTCATGCACCTGCCATCAGCTGGCAGGTTAACAGGGGGCTGGCTGATCTGCAATGGCCTCGCTTACATCTGGTGTTTCACTGGCTGCCAGCTGGAGCCATAGGAGTGATTGGGCCACTTGTCTCTTACCATCCATCAGGCTTGTTCACATACTGGTGGCAGAATTCCAAGAGAATGAGTAAAAGCACACAGACCTTTTGAGGCCTAGACTTGGAATTGGCACATTTTTACTTCTTTCCTATTCTATAGACCAAAGTAAGTCACAAGGTCAATCCAAATTCAAGGGATGGGGAAATAGACTCAGCTCCTTCACAGAGGAGCTTTGAAGTCACAATGCAAAGGGCATGGATATAGGAAGGTGTGAAGAATTGTGCAAATCATGAGACTATGAATACACGAGTAAGTCTAAGAGCCTGGATTCTAAATGGGAGTTGTTCCACTTTATTTTAATCAGTGAAGAAAAGGAAACCCAGGGAAAGGAACTGACTCACCCAAGCCATTCTTTTTTGGGCAAAACATCCCTGAAGATAGAAGAGCAACTCACTAACTGTGTGTGTAACTAGGAGGTTGTGGTTTTCCTGATTCCATATAGGACCTTCAGGGATTCCTAACACAACTGTGAGAAGTCCCTGTTCTACACACACCCCCTTCCAGGCACCCTCCATGCCAAAGTCTTTAATTCCAGTAGAGGCACAGCTAAGATGAAAAATACTTACCATCCAATCAGACAATAAGCCACCTTAAAAAATCCCCTTCTATCCAGAAATCCCCTCCTTATTATACTCTAAGAATCTTAATTCCTAATTTAGCATATCTTCAACCTAATATGTCTCCAGACATCTGCATCACTTGGTTGCATGCCATAAATATGGAGTGGCCTGGTGATAATAGGTCCAGTGAGAATGACTCTTACCCAAACAGTTGAGCCAAAGACTCGCTGTAAACATACTTAGAATGAGGTGGCTACAGGCTACAAATTACTCACCAGCTGCCACAGTTCTAGACAACATCCCTACTAGTCAGTTCATAGTCCGTAGGGACTTATGAGAATGCTCAAGCTAAAACCTTCCCTCCTATTTTCAACTGCTACGCTGTTGGAAAAACAGTAGAATTATCTTTCCCACCCTGATTTAATGGCTTCTCATGATACAGCCCTATATTAAGTTCAATCTCCTATTCACAGTTTAATAGCTTATAAAAATAAAACTTTCCATCCTCCTTTACCCTATGGACAAGACTGACTTAAGTCAGAGCATATGTTAGAAGAAGCTTGTCCCTAACTCCAGGAACTTATATACAATTTGTCCTAGAATCTGGTCTATACCCAACTTGGCTGCATTTCATTAAGCTAATAAGTTGTTCTAACATTTTGTTTATGTTTTTATGGCTCAAAAAAAAAATCTCTAAAATGCCTTTGTGGCTTCCTTGTAAAGCAGGATTCTAGCATTTCGTCTCTACATCAAACACCTCTTATGTAATTCAAAACTTTCAAGAGTCAACCCTAAATTTGATATTAGGCACCAAACAATCTCCTAAACATAACCTGAAACTAATTCTCATGCCATGCCAATAAGCTGAGCTAGGAGGTTCCAACATATGTAATTTTCTGAAATTAGACTTATTCATCATTTCTGTGTTCACTCTTGTTTAGGGTTTCACTGGCTATATAGCCTTACCACTCACTTTCCATTCTCTCCACACACGGCGACCCACACCTTCTTCACATCACACAAATTGGTTTCTTCTTTTCATTCCCTTTATCCCCACTTGCATGAACCTCTTATCTAGGCAATCTTTGTGCCCGTGCTCATGCTATTCCTTATAATAAAATGTCTTCTCTCACCAGCTATGCATACCAAAGTCTCACTTACACTGCAATAACACTTGCTTTTCCCTGAACAAATCTGACCTCTCTGTTTATAAAACATGTGTCTTTTTATGCCTCTAGTACAAACACAAATTTTGTATGTTTTGTATGACCATTATTTATATATTTGTTGTAAGATGTTCTCTTTCTCCATAGGAAGCTAATTTTCCTCTAACTTAAAGTATACTTTTAGCATTTTGGGCATCGACATTTAACTTTCTAAGGCAAGATCTGCAAAAAGACCCACTGTAATGCTTCATCTTTTCAGTTGATGTAGCAGCAGTTATACCAAACATGGCAATAAGAGTCTCATGGGGAAGTAGAACCCACATTTCCTCAATCACATAGGAAGTGTAAAAGCAAAATTGCTAATAGCCTCTCCAGGGTTTTAGCTCTTGATATGATGCCTTCCATGATTTCATCATGATTTGTGAGTAGTGAAATATCTCAATTCAGGTTTCAAAGTACGAAATAAAAAAATAACGGTGCTTTACTCATCTCTTCCAAAACCTGGTTTTGTTATTAAGGTCTACAAGTTTCTTTCATATGTAAACTGATTACAAGGCAGTATCAAATTCATTCCATGCATACTATTATTATATAATGTTTTTAAAGCAACTCCTTGCACAGAAATATCAAGTACTATATCTGGTGTTTTACAACTCTTTTCTTCAATGGAAGATAGACCTCTTTCCTTTTTGACCAATTCATTAATTTCTTTAGTAGAGTTGTTTTCTTTTTTCAGTCAAATTACTACACATTTTTCTGAGTTTCTGAAACCTTTGTGTGTACAGAGATGAGAGGGAGGAAGGAGAAATTCAGTGGTCCCATAGTATTCTCAAACAGACACATTATAATTAATGTAGTTAGCCTCCTAGATCTAGAGCTGTGATATCTCTGAACAAAATTTGTGCACATATATTTGGATACATATTTTTGTGCTTGACTAATGTTTGCTTTTTCTAAAAAAAAAAACAACCTTTATTTTCAAACAGTGGCTGAAACTACAGGTCTGATGCACGCATGAGTTAATTAGCTTTGCACCATTCCACAGTAGCTTCCATTCACTGAGTGCCCACTCTGGGGCCAGTCATCATGATATGCTCTTTCTACATTTATCTTAAAAACTACCAAATCTGGTCCCCTAGCAGCATTTCTTCTCTCAGTGGAAGGCACCACCATCTGTCCTGTTGGGCAGGCAAGAAACACCCTTGTGGCCTCCTTTCTCATGTCCCTTATATCCAATTCACACCAACATTCTACGAATTTTACTTGTCAAGCATATCTAGAGTCAGTCTGCATCTCTCTTATTTCACTGTCATTCCTCTATTTCAAAATGAGATCATCTCTACCACAAACTACTCAAAGAGCCCACTAACTGGTTTTCCAGCATTTACTCTGGGTTTCTTTTTATCCACTCTCCACCCCTGAAGTGTCTGCTCAAGTCTTTGCCTATTTTTAAGTAGGATAGTTTGTCTTTTTATTGTTGAGTTGTAGGAATTCTTTGTATGTTCTGGACATAAGTGTTCTTTTCAAAATGTACAGCCAATTCCTGGCAAACACTAGGAAGTCAGTGTTCCTTGTGGAACAGATGAGTAAATGAACCCCTTGGAGCATTATTCCAGGTTATGGCTAAAGAAGCAGATTCTCAGAGAAGTTGAGTTATTTGCACAAAGTCACCCAACTAATAAATTGCAAAGCCAAGATTGAAGTTAGGTCTACCTAATCTAAAAGACTGAGCTCTTCCCACTGTGTTATTCTCATTTCCAGTTCACTGGCACAAAAACATGCCCTTAATGTTTGTTGAATCATATTATAAATGTGTGTTTTTGTTAGCTGCTGGATGGGGAAAGGGAGAAATGTCAAGAGAGTGTAAATGAATAGGAATACAGATGCTGTCAATAATAGAAGAGCTATGCAACCTATCGTGATTGGGTCAGCACCTCTATCTACCTACCTACCTACCTACCTACCTACCTATCTATCTAATCTGTCTATCTATCCATTCACTCATCTATAATCTATCTAAAAAGAGAGCTCTCCACTAGTAAAGTGTATAATCTAAGAAATATCCCTTTTATCTTGATAAAAGAAGCTAATCTTTATTAAGTGTATGTATCAGGAGCTGTTAATTTTTACAGTTCATTTTTTTTGGTAAAACTTGCCTTCAAAAAATTCATAAATCTTAAATATTCAATAAAAAGGGCTTGACAAATGCATACAGATGTATAATACACATCAGTATCAAGATAAAGAATATTTGTATCACTCAGAAATTTCCTTCCTGTCCCTACCCAGTCAAGTTCACCCACTCCAGAGGCAACCATGTTTCTTATTTTTTTAAATCATAGATTAGCTTTGTTTTTTCTAGAACTTCATATGAATGGACTCATAGTATATATGCTTTTATGTTTGCCTTCTTTCTCTCAGCCTAATGTCTTTGAGATACATCATATTGTTATATTTTTCAGTCATTTATGATTTTTATAGATGAAGAGTACTTCATTACATATAATGCTATGAATAAATATACCACAACATTTTTATCCATTCCCCTTTGATTGACATTTGGGTTATTTCTGGTTTGGAGACATTAGGAATAAAGCTGTTATGAATCATTTTGAACAAGTAGTTTTGTGGACATATGTTTTTCATTTCTTTTGGCTTAATGCCTAGGAGTAGAATGCTGGGTCATATGGTAGGTAGATGTTTAACTTTATTAGAAATTGACAAAATTTCTTCCAATGTGGTTGTTGCATTCTTCATGCCCACCAACAATGTATGAGAATTCTGGTTGCTCCATAGTTTAGCCAATATTTTGTGTTGTCAGTATGTTCAATTTTAACTATTTTAGGGATGAATAACAGTGTCTCATTGAGCTTTTAGTTTGCATTTCCTCGATCATTAAAGATGCTGAATACTTTTTCATGTGCTCATTGGCTATTTGTATACCTTCCTTTGTGAAGTATCTTTCCAAGTCTTTGTCCGTTCTTAAATAGGGTAATTTATCTTTTTATTAGTGAGTCGTAAGAGTTCTTTATATGTTCTGGATACAGGTCCTTGTAAGATACATGTTTTATGAATATTTTGTGGCTTGCCTAGTATTGTTTTTTAATGGAAACTTTTTGTGAGTAGATTTTAATTTTGATTAAGTGTAATTTTCAGTTTTTTCTTTATCATGATGGCTTTATGTGTCTTGTCTAAGAAATCTTTGCTCGTTGCCAAGTTTCAAAAATATTCTTCTATGTTTTCTTCCAGAAGCTTTTTAATTTTATCTCTAACATTTAGTTCTATGAGGCATCTTGAACTAACATTTGTGTATCATGAGCTAGAAATCAAAGTTAATTTTTTTCTATATATTTTTCAGTTTTCCATTGGTTGAAATGACTTTTCTTTCCCACTTTTTTCTTTGGCACCTTTACCAAAAATGAATTGGGTCTATTTATGGACTCTGTATTCCATTTTATAAATCTATTTTAACATCCATGTGCCAGGACCACACTATCTTAATTAATATAACATTATAGTAATTCTTTAAGTCAGGTAATGTAATTGCTCCAAATTTATTGTTTCCTTTTTCTTCAAGATTGTTTTGATTTTTCTGGAACCCTTGGATTTCCATCTATATTTTGTAAAGATCTTGTCAATTTTTATTATGAAGCTTGCTGGTATTACGTTGAATCTACAGATTGATTTGGGGAAAAAATGGCAACTTACCATTATTAAGTGTTTCAATTAATGAACATGGTATAGCTTTCCATCTATTTAGATTTTCTTTAATTTATATTAAATATTTTAGCATATTTTATTATAGAGGTATTGAAAATTTTCTGTTTACTATATTACTAAGTATTAATGTTTTCAACAATATGGTAAATGAAACATTTTTTAAAGTTTGTGTTCTTATTATTTGCTACTAGTACCTAAGAAATATAATTGAATTTTGAATATTCACCTTGTGTTTTGCAACCTCATTAAATTTACTTACTATTTTTAGTAATTGCTTTGTAAATTCTTGAGGATTTTTCTATGTAGACAATCATATCTTCCACAAAGATGGACAATTTTATTTCTTTCTTTCCAACATTTATATTATTTCTTTATCTTGCCTGACAGGACCAGCTATGACTTCTAGTACATTGCTGAATAGAAATGATGAAAGAAGAAATCCTTACCTTGTTACTCATCATAGGTAAAAAGCATCCAGTCTATAACAATTAAATATGTTAGCTTTAGATTTTACATAGCTGCCCTTTTTCAGGTTGAAGAAGTTCTGTTTCTAGTTTGCTGGATATTTTATCATGAATGGATACTTAATTTTGTCAAAAACCTTTTCAACAAAAATTGAAATTATTAGATGGTTTAATCATTTCTTTGGTTAATATGGTGAACTCCATTCATTGCTTTTCCCCTGGTAAACCTTGCATTCTTGGAATAAGCCCCATTTCATCTTCATATATTGTTGTCTCTATACATTGCTTGATTCTAATTGCTATGTTTTGATAAGGATTTTTGCATTTAGGTTCATGAATAGTGGTGATTTTCTTTCTGGTATCTTTTTCAGGTTTTGTTATAAAGATTATGCTGACCTCATCAAATAAAAATGTTCATGTAACATTTGTATTATTTATTCCTATAACGCTTGATAGAATTCACCAGGGAAATCATCTGGGTCTGAAGTTTTCTTCACAGGAAATTTTAGATAACATATTGAGTTTCTTCAATTGATATATAGTATTATATTTTTCTATTTCATTTTGTGTTGTTTTTGGTAAGTTGTGTTTTTCAAGGCATTTTTCTATTTCATCTACAGTCAAAATGGATGGCATAAAGTTGTTCATAATATTCCTTTATTTTCTTGTGCACTTTTAGCATCTAAAATGAAATTCCCCTTTTATTATTGATATTGATAATTTATGTGTGTCTCCTTTCTCTTTTTTCTTGATCTGTCTTGCTGATGCTTGTCAATTATATTGATCTTTTCAAAAAACCAAATATAGGTCTTCAATTTATTTCTGCTTTTATTGTTATCTTCTTATTTTCTCAATTTTCTTTTTTTCCTTTTTTTATTTTTTTCCCTAGGTTACTCTAGGTAGAAACCTAGAGAATTCTAGGCCATTGTTTTTAAAACTCTATTACTTTCCAATATAAGCATTTAAGACTATAAATGTCCCTTTATTCACTGCTTTAGTTCTACACCAGAAATTTTGATATAATGTATTTTCATTATTGTTTGGATTTTAATATTTTAAAATTTCCACTGTGATTTCCTTTTTGACCTATGGGTTATTTAGAAGTATGTTGTTTAATTTCCAAGTATTTGGGACTTTTCTTGATACCCACTTATTACTGATGTCTAACTTAATTCCATTGTTGCAAAGAGATTTTAGTCTGTTGAAATATACTGAGACTTGCATTATGTTGTTTGGTTTGGTATTAAATAAATGTCAGTAGGTTAAGGTGATTAACAGTGTTGTTCACATCTTCGTTATTTTTTTTTTGTCTACTTATATTATCAATAAATGAGATGGGATGTTGCAATTTTCAACTATAATTGCAAATTTGTCTATTTCTCCCTTTAGTTCTATAAATTCATGCTTCATATAGTTTGATGTTCTGCTAGGAACATACACATTTATGATTGCCATGTCTTCTTCATGAGTTGAAATTGATCCTTTAATCACTATAAAAAGTCTGTAATGTCCAGTGAAGCTTTATTAATTATTTTCAGTCTTTTTTTCTCTCTGTTTTTCAGATTGGATAATTTATAACAATCTACCTTCAAATTTACTGTCCTTTTCTGCCATTTTGAATGTGCTATTAAGCTCACCCAGTGATTTTTTTTACTTGTTTTGCTTATCTTACTGTATATATTTAAGATGTATAACATGATAATTTTGATATGCACAGTGAAATGGCTGTAATAGTCAAACAAATGAACATATCCATCATCTCACATGGCTATTCTTTTGTGTGTGTATGTGTCGAGAGCACCTAAAATCTACTCAGTGAAAATCCTAAATACGATACAATTTTATTAACTACAGTCTTCATATTGTATGTTAGATCTCTAGACTTGTTCATCCTATATATCTGCAACTTTGTATCATTCAACCTAAATCTCCTCATGTTTTTCTCATCCACCCTCCTGCCCCTGGTAACCACTGTTTTATTGTCTTTTTCTGTGTTTTCTACTTTTTCTTTCTTTCTTTTTTTTTTTTAAGCATCTACTACATATAAATGAAATCACACAGTATTTTTTCTTTCTGTCTCTGGCTTATTTCACTTAGTATAATGTTCTCCATGTTCATTTAAGATTGAATAATATTCCAATACACCACAATTTCTTTATCTATTCATCCATTGATGGGCACTTTCATGAATTAACATGGGAGTGCAGATACCTTTACAAAGTAGTGATTTCATTTCCTTTGGGTATTTACCCAGAAGAGGCATTGTTGGGTTCAATGATTTTTCAAATATCATGTTTTTGATCCTACGATTTTCTTTTGGTTAATTTTTACAACTTCTAATTCTCTCCCAAAATTTCCCTTCATTCACTGTGATGGTATTTTACTTTCAGTTCTTAAGTATATTTACAATGCCATTTTAAAGGCTAAGTCTGCTAATTCAAACACCTAGATCATCTTGAAGCTTATTTATGATTTTTCTTTTGACTATGGGTCACTATTTCATATCTTTGCATGTCTAGTAATTGTTTTACCATTGTAGATGATACATAGTAGGAAGTCTGGATTTTGTGATATTTCTTTAAAGGATGTTGAATTTTTTCTGGAAAGCAATTAAATTACTGGCAGAACCTTTTGGGTATTTTAGGCTTGATTTTATTTTTTGTTAAAGGAGATTTGTTTCAATTTTAGGCTCCTTACTCTAGGATATAGAGTCAATAAGAATTCCTGTTCTAAGCTTTTTACATGGATTTATTAATTTAATCTTCATTACAACCCTAAAAATTAGGTTTTGGAAAAAGGACTAGCTGATCACCAGAGAACCCTGTTTTCCTTCCTTAGTGGAGAGTTATTACCAGGAAGCAGCTGCCTAGCTAAGACTATTTCCCAGCTCCCTTGTATCTAGGAATGGGACGTATACTGGTCTTACTAATGAAGTATGAGTAGTAGAAGGGGTGTCATTTACAGGCTGAAGCTGTTGTGCATCAGTTCTTCCTTCCACATGGTCTCTTTTCCCTTCCTTGACAAACTTTGAGGCCACATATGAAGATGGTGAATCCACAATATGAAAGCAACATGGGTCCTTGAACCACTACTTGGAAGAGCTATTCAAACAAGAACATTCACGTTGGACAAGTGATGAATTCTATTTTGTTTAGCCATTGAGAATTTGGGATTTATCAGTTATAGCCACTGGCATAACTTAACAAGTATGGTAATAAGGTAACAAAACAAATATGTTATCTCCATTTTATAGTCAAGGAAACTGAGGCACAGAGAGAAAAATCACCATTAGCAGAATAAGAAAAATTTTGATTTCATTTAATTACTGCATTAATTATAATTTTCCACAGCATAGTCAAGAGAAAAAATGATCTCTACCCAGTGACCTGACTTTTGAATGAATAGAAGTTAATAAAGTATATTGTCTTCTCTACAAATTGATGACAAACATGTTGGTGGGTTGGTTCATTGGGACAATAATAAAAAAAATGATTGATTAATACGATAGTTAGATCAGCAATAGTGGATATAATTTTAGAGTTAACATTAAAAGTTTCTTTCATTATTTGTGAGATTAGATGTGTAGGTCAGAATGACTCAGACTGAGATAGCAAGGCTTGAGCTGGAGGCAGAAGAGAGGCCTAACTTACAAATCTGGACCAAGCAAACCCAAATAGACAAAGTTCAAACACTGAGTTTAAGATATTTGATATATTTTTTTCCAAGAGCCAAAAACTGTGATTAGAACCTGTATATAAATATACCTCTATTCTATACTTTTTTGGTACTATTTCTTTTTCTATATTAAACATTGAACACACAAAACTTAGAATACTTTGGTGAGGAGTAAAGAAGCCAAAAACAATGAGTTTTAATTTTATAATGAAATGCAGATTTTCCATTAAAGCACAAATATTTCATTACCAAAGGTTAAATAGGTTAATACTTAGGAGAAAGAATCCCACTGGAAAAAAGCATCCAATCCAAACTACTCTCTGACCCTGTGTCCATTGGGCTTTCAGTTGATTATCTGTTGGATGCATTTTTATGCAGTTTAATTCTTTGCCACCCTGTACTGTATCATTCTCCTAAAACAGGTTTTTATATGTCTAAACACTCTAAACACTGAGTAAGCACAAAGATTCTGCCTTCCACAGTATCTGTTTTACTTATATTTATTCCTATTTTAAAACATAATAGATCAGTGTTTGTAGCGTGTTTTTATTAAATGGTGGTACCACTAAAAATTTACTAGGAGCTTGGTCATTTAGGACCCTGGACATATCCCACTTTTTTTTGCAGTACCTGTTACCTTCTAAGCCAATGGCTGGACAGAAATCTCTGTGAAGATTCAAATGTTTCTCTAGTCTCCGCTATTCTTTTAGTATTTTTTTCCCAATTGTTTTTGGTGCTAACATGGTTATAAGTTCCCATTTTCCATCAAGGTTGTGCCAAGCTTTAATTTTTTTAGAGGCATACTAATAATCACATAATTGTGTGAAAAAGACAAAAAGCTGTAAAAAGACATCCAACAGAACAACATAGGTAGTTAACATCCAAGTAATTCTCCAGCGTCATTTCTAAGAAAATGTTTCTTGAGACAAAAGATTGCCAAGGACTTGCAATTTGAAGCAACTATATAATCTGGATTGGCAGAGAGGAAAGTATTCCAGAAGAGAAGAAAACTGTATTTTATGAGTTTGTTCAATAAATAAGAATTTGCCCTTAAATGTTAATACCTGTCCTAAAATCTGAGGAACTAGATTGTGCCCTGCAAAGTATGCCCAGGCAAAAGGACATCAGAGGGTACATTTTCTAATCTTGCCAGGCTTCTTGGTACTAGAAGAGGCCTTGATTAAGGCAGATATAGCCTTGCCTTCAAGTAGGTTGGAGTCGAGGAGATAGATGTTGAATAAATAAGTAAGCAAAACAATATAAAGGTACAAATTGTGGCAAGTGCTATGAAGGAAATAAACAGGGTGCTAAGAAAATGATGGGAACCGAATGAAGCTTCTGAATGTTCTTTGTCACCTCTCTGATGAAGTGACATTTAGGCTGAGACCCAGTGCAGGAAATGGAGAGTGGCGATGTGGGAATGGGGGGTGTGGGGGGCGGGCCAAGCAGAGGGGACAGCCTGCGCAAAGCTCCTCAAGCTGGAGAGAATTCAATGAAAAAAAGAATTTGAAAGAAGACCAAACTGACCTCAATTTCTATTGAGTTAGTCCAAAAAATGGCAATAAAAATACAACATTTTTGGCAAAGCCATAATGTAAAGTATATCATTCTTCCATTTTAACACCAAGTCTTCCAACTTCTCATTTTCTGTTAAGTCCTTGATTATAGGTTGCTCTTTTCTTGGAAGCATCTGGAGGCAAGGTGTTTTGTGAGTGAGGGCTCCAGGTCACAAATTCTGTCTTATCACAGGCTATGAAGCCCTCCAGGAACGATGCAAACTCAAGCACAGCAGGAGCCCCAGGTGGGGAGGCTAACCTTGAACACCCTGCAGGCTCACAGAGCCTGAGCAGAGCTGGAGGTCCAACAAGGAGTCTACTTCGTGAGAAACCGAGGCACTTGAGAATGACCTTCCCTCCTAATGGCAGAGAAAGAGAGAGAGTTGCAGAGCACAAGTTTGGCCCACCGAGGTCATCAGAGAAGGCTGGTATTGAACTGAAATATACCAAGGCAAGTCCTACTAACTTTGTCCTGTAGTTCCACTTTTTTCATTAGAAATTGTGCCTGTGGAAAGGCCTGGCATGGGGAGGTAGTTAAAATAAAATAAAAGAGCCCGAGCACAAAATCCATACAAGATGTGAACAGGAATCATGTGAAAGTTGAAGGCTCACAACCCCTTCTTTAATGTTACCATCGAAGTCTTGAGAGCAGAAAAAGATGGCGTATATCACCACAGCCACTTGGATTGGAGTCGGCTACCAATGAATGATAAGGACAAGAAATTAAGAAGCACTTATAATGTGCTAGGCACTATTGCAGGCTCTGGGTTTAAAACAGATAAAGTCCCTGCACTCACAAAGTAGAAGAAGCCATTAATCCATAATTATGCCAATACATAAATATAAACTGTGATAAGGGCTATGAAAGTACTATGTAAAATGTCAGGTAATCCTATTAGTTGTGTGGCTTTGGGCCTGTTACTTAATCTCTATGAGCTGCAGTTTCCTTATTTACTTTGTTGTTCTGTTATACTGATTAAGTAAGATAATATATGTAGCCCACCTAGCTTGTACTTGGTATATAACAGACTCAATCAATGGTACCTATAGTATTTGGGAAAAGCATGAGAAGTCTGCCATTCTTCAGGTTGTGCCTGATCTAGAGGATCATTCTTTCGTACACTGTTACTGTGATCCTATTGTGACCTCATCCTGTTTTTGTCTGGGGAAATATAGGCTGCCCCGATATTAAGAGATGCCGTAACTTTCTGAAATTTCCCTTTATATACCCCTTTGTTCCCCCATGGAGAACTAGGAAATGGGTATAAACCCAGATCTGTGGACAACTCTAGGTATTCCATAGCTTCTTAAGGTAACAAACTAAAATTTGATAATGACTTAGGTTGTGTTTCTACTCTACAGCAAGTGGTCTATTAGCAAATTGTATACTCACTTCCCGAAAGTGGTTGGAGTTACAAAATTAAGCTTACTGGAACAAGGTATTTAAAAACATATTTAAACTGAATATTGAAGAGCTTTTAAACAGATAAACTATGGGGATTAACTGCATGCATTATTTGGGAAATGGAAAATTGTCAACACTATTTCATCTGTCTTGTGGGAATTCCTCCAGCCTCATACCATGCCTATCACTTTTCATGAAACAAATGAAATAAACACTATACCTTTATAAATGTCCATTATACTTTACATGGTTGTGACAGCCCTGACCCAGCTTTAAGGTATCTTCAAAATATAAATCACAATAAGTGGAATGTGAGTAGAATGTATTAATCACATTGAGTGTGACAGCTCCTCTAGTTTCTAGAAACCAAATCAAAGACTGAAAACACAAGTATTCCACAAAACAATTGTGTTGTAAGAATCAAGCCAGCCAGCTAGTTTAGAGAGGAAGCTGGCCTTAGCCACGAAGACTATCACAAAACACCTATTTCAGTGCCTGGCACATGTTAGCCACTCTGTTCGTGGTGCTCTGTGGGTACTCTGATCACAGATCCAAATGTCTACACTGGTTTTACTTACTTAGACAGCTTTGTGGAAGCATCCATCCTTATATCCCTGGATTCTCCACAAAGCTGAAACATTCTTTTTGAAATTGTTTTATTTTTTTGGGGGGGAAACATTTTTAAAATGTAAAAGTATATCCTGTTTTTCTTAAATACAGTACCTTGAACATTATTTGAATCTCTCTTTATGAATCAGTTTGTTTTTATGAACACCATATCCTGAATTGTGCAGCACTTCTTGGGGGACTATCGTTGATTTCTCATCTGTGTTCTACCCGAGAATTCTGGAAATCTCTTTTTTATGCAAAATGCTTATTTCCTAGTGAATCAATTGCATTTTTATACATACTCCAGTTTGGTTTTCACATTTTTATTCATAAGTTATGTCTATTCATAAGTTATGGCTATTCATATATGAAATATGAATAGAAAGAAAAAAATTGAGCCCATGATGATGTACTTGGATAAGATGAGGTACCATATCACCAAATGCTCTCTACAACATTAGGGAAAATAATGCCTGTTCTATTATTGGGTATAAATTCAAAGGACAATGTCTTCCCTCTTCCCACTTCTATTTGGTGATCATTAATCTCATTTGTTTACTAATTTTCAATATTAGACTATTTAGGGATGCTTGCTGGGTAATTTATTCAGTTCACACGGAGTCTTTGACTTGAAGGCCAGGTGCCATGTTTGAGACAATAAAAAAATAAAACAATGCAGCCAGAAAGCACAAACTTTATCAACCCACACAATTATTTTTCATAACTCCCCAACCTCTTGGGCAATTCTTTTTTAGCAACATAAAAGAAGGAAAGGCAGCGAAAGAGAGAAAACAACGAAACCCAGAACAAATTAAAAATTCTGCCCTACGGTAAATTGGTCTAAAGCACACAAACAAGTAGTTTGCAAAATTGCCAATGATTTTTTAAAATTTTGTTTTCTTTTGTATTTATATCTTTAATAAATGTTGCTGCAAAAATTGTGCAGGCTTTTTTTCTTTTTTTAGAACTCTGGTTTACCTAGGGCATCTGCATAAAACACAAGAGGGTAGTTAGTTTTCACTCACGTTGAGTGGCAGCAGAACTTTTCGTAAAAGCTACATTTTGCAGAGCAGTTGCAGAAAATATTATCAGGTCCAGCCTGAGAAGCCATCCATCCAAAGTCCCACTGAAAGATTGAAAAATCTTTAACTTTTCTTCTGAAAAGTCCCTTTGGATGGAAACCTCCTTAAAGTACACTATGAGGAGTCAATTATAAAAGGCCTTCCAGGTACGAAGCGAATGAGGCAAATTATGACTCCTAAGCTTGTATTTCTATGTTAGATATTATCTCATATCCTTACATAAAGTCTGATTTATACAAATTGGCTCAGTTTCTGAGGATTTGCTTTTATTTTTAATCCCGCTTTTCAGTCAAACTTCACTTTCGCTGGAAACACGTTTTTGATAGCCAGGGCTGAACATAAAATTCCATTATTTAAGTGGCAAAGAGTTGGTAAGTCCAGTCCGCCAGGCCTGTGGCAGTAACTTACTCTGCTTGTGGTTTCTACTTTGTGGAGACTCTGTGGAGCCATGAATCTATCTTGTCCTCAAAAAACTGAAAGAGGGGGCTTTTAAAATGAATGTAATGCTAAATTTATGTGCCCCGGGAGCAGCATACGAAGGCCTCCGGACTGATTAGACCCAGATGTCGGTAACAATGTTAGTGTTATGGACCAACTGCAGGTGTGGGAATAGATCCCCTTCCCTGGGACCCTCAGCAATCAGACCCGTGGTTTCTTCTGGCTCTCAGTTTGGAGTTTTCAATTAACACTACAATGGTATTGTTGTTCTCCAGTATTAGATCATATGTCATGTAAATGAAGTTGAATATACAGTTAAACTTGACAAAGTGATTTAGGCCAAGGATACATGTGTTCAGTATTATAACTTGATTGAGGTTAAATAATAATAATAAAAAAGCCCTGACATGCTATAAAGTTTTTATTATTTGGCTTATCAGTAGATTTTCACATTATACTTTCATAAAACAGAATGTCATTTATAGCAGGGCGAGATGCTTATGAAAAGGGAGACACAAACCTGCTTATAAATGACTGAAATTGATTAATCCCAGATTGGTTGCTTTTATAGAGTCGGTATGGCAATTGGAAGTTCTCTGTGTGCTTTTTTTTTATTTGCTTGTTTCCATTTTCCAAAATTCTGTCTTAGTTCTTTATCTTCTCCCTCAGCGTGAGTGATCAGTACCCACATAATCACCCCCACTGGTGAGAGCAGCAGCACATTCAGATCGTTCGGAAATATTACTTGTTTTAAAGCAATGAATCCAGCTCATCAAGGCCCAGGATCATATTCCACCGTCCTATGGGTATCATGATGCTTGGGAGAGCAGTCCAGCTCACTAAAACATATTATGATAGCTGTCATCTCTTTGAATTAGACTGTAAGCTTCTCAGGGCAGGGACCTTATCTGTTATGTGTTTATAAGTGCCACAGAACTGATCGTACCATGAATAAATACCAATAAAAACAACTTCGGAGGTCCATATTGTACTTCACTCGTAGAACATTTGTAACTCTCATTAATGTTGATGGACCGTGCAGAATACAGAGCTCTCTCATTTTCCTTCCACCTTCGTTTGCTGCAGCCATCTCTTAGAGACCAGACTATGTTGTAAGTCAGCTCAGTAAAACATAGTTTGGTGTGCCAGCACCTAGGGAAAACTTTATGCCCTACAAATGTGTGCATTACAAATGCAAAGGAAGACAAGGCTCATTTTTTCTTTCTGAGAGCATTAATAAGCTACTGCTCATGGACTAAATTCTTCACAACCCAATGCTAACACAACTCAGACATAACTTCTTGCAATGGAGGATAAATAGCTGGGAAAATGAAGTTAGTCTTGAGAGTTACACCTCACCTCTCTGTCAAGACCAGAAACAGCTGAGAGTATTTCTCTATCTTTTCATTACAGCCCTTTTTACATTTACAAACTTTTCGCTATAGCTAGAGACATTGATCTCTGGCATACTTACAAATATGTTGGCAAATTATTAGTGACTCTCAATTTACTTATCTGCAAAATAACCACCATAATGGGAGAGGTAATGAACGAGCTGGTAATCTTGGAGGAAAAAGTTAAGCATTCTTTGTGGGTGATATGTTTCAAGACACCACACTGCAGTTTAGTCTACTCATTCATTCAGACATTTATTCAGCAAACGTTGAGTGTCTGTAATGTGCAAGGCACAGTGCAGGACACTTGGATACAAAGATGAAGAAGGCATAGTTAGTCATTTCCTCAAGGGAAGACAAGATGCCCAAACCTAAGTGCCATCAGACAATTCAACAACAAAATTAAGGAGTGAATTAAACAGCTTTGCATAATTTTTAAGGCTGCCTTATTTGTTCTTAATACAAAGGAGATTGTAAATCACAGCATTTACAGTGTGGGAAATGTGATTTGAGTAATTCCGTGAAGGCCACTGCTGGCATCAGTTAAAAATGAGCGAAGATGTTTAAAATGAAAAGTGAAGATATTAGGCAACGGACATAAGATAAATTCTTATTCCTTACTCTTCCAGGATATTTTAGGAATATTTGTTGTTAATTTTCAAACTTAATTTTCATCTAGATATTCCTCTCTCTCTAGCTTTTCCTAGAGCCCTAGCAAATGTTTATAATCTATGGAGCACTACATAACTGTCCCCATGTGCAATGATAAAATGCAGCCCATTGATTTTTCTGCCAAGTAGGTAGAAGAGTTATGAATACAGTTATTCCATATTATATGACCCCCACATTACAGTAATGTACTCTTTTCCCCCCTCCAATGGTGTCCAAAAGCATGAACAAAATGAGAAGTAATGATGTTAGTGACTGAAATTACCATTCCAAAAATAATTCATTGCGTCACTTAGCTTTCCAGGGCAGTTTCTAGAAGCTAACACGTTTACTGTAGTGGAAAGTGGAAGCATAGCAAGTAAATATTTCTGCTACAAAAAATCAAAGGGTGCATTGGTTTAAGATAGTCACTATTATTTTCAAATCATTTTCAAAACAAACAATAGACCATGACTTTGTCTCTGAGAAACAACAATATGAAACTAAGGAATTACTTATATCATAGACATATCATTGGAATCTTAGGGAAAATTAGCAACACTTCCTACATACTATTCCAATACTATTCATGAGTCTACATGAGTCTATAAGGGGAGGTACGATTCATCCTATATCACTGATGAGAAAACTGAGGACAAGTTGGCAATACAACTTATCTGTTGTCATCTGGGACTTAAATTGACTAAGGAAGCAGCCAGAATCATAAATGCACCACATTCAACATTTAATTCGCTACTGCACACACCTTGTAAGCCTACTCAGAGTAAGCCATCATGCTGCTTCTTTAGTAGGACACAAAAATAAATAGCTTTAGGGAACTCAACAAAAAAAATTACTGTAGACATTTGAATGTTAACAAGATTTGGACGACTATGATAAGATGTACAGCAAAAAAAATATTTTCTCGCTTGGGCTCTCTGTTCTTCATAATAGTGATCTCTATCAAATGCTGTAGGCGAGGACTACCCACGTTTTACCTGCAGTGCTTCAAGCACTCTGCCTGAAGGTGAGCATCTGCAGTTAGTCATATGAACGATTCTAACGAGCTAGTGCCACCCACCCCTTGGGTAGAAGAGAATTCCTGTCTATAACCACAGCCTACCAAGTACCTGCTTTAGAAAAGCAAATCAGCATTTTGGCTCTTTATTATCATAAACAGAAATTTGGGGCCATGGTAGAATCCAAATACAAAATCCTTTTGCCTTATTTAAGATAAAACGAGATAAGCTCTTCTATAATCTATACATATCAAAAAGTGCAAGCAAAAAAGCACAATTTCTTTAAAGGGATTTGCAGATGTGATTTCTTCTTCCCCAGAATAGATATGGAAAAAATGGTGACAACAGTACGCCTTGTATTAAAAAAAAAAAGTGATCACACTTTATCAGTTGCATCTGTTCCCATAAGATGGAAAAATCGCTGTGTGGTGGTGTCAAGAGTCTCAGGCACTGTAAAGAATTTTCTTGAAGATTCCCCAAGAGTAAAAAAATAATTTATTCTTACTAAGCCATTGATTTATTCTTCTGCTTTCCAATGAGGATGTTATGTTTCATGTCATTGGTAAAAAAAAAAAAAAATTCTCTATATTCACCCCTTCCTTTCCTAGAAGCTGGTTGGTGAGGAAAGGAAGAAGACTGAAGGTCTGAGGGGCTGTGGCCCTTCTGTCCCGGTAAGTACAGGATGAAAAGTGGAGGAACCACCCACTGACAAGTAGGCACATCCATATAGCTCTGGTTATGCAAAAGGGTTATTAAATAAAATTAAAATGTGGGGCTGATGGTAATTAAGAAATAAGTAGATTTGGGCAAAGAAACATTGGGCTTCTGCCAAAGACAATCTACAGAGAGGTCACTCTGTACCCATAGATCATGAGAAGAACTTTCTAGCTCTTTCATACTTAGGAGCAGAGAAGTACAGTACAGTATGGTTTGCATACATTTGGAAAGAATCCAGCATGAAGGTTACTGAAGCATTGTGCAGATCTTCTTAAATGTACATATACGTGTATATGTCTAAAATTATAAGGACAGAAATTTCTGGGAGAATATACAAGAAATGTAAACAATAAGTCCCTGGGAAATGAGACTAAGCAGTTGGGTTGGGGAAGTAAATATTTACGTGGAAAAAATCCTTCTGTGCTATTTGAATTTTTAATAAATATAGTATATTTATACACTTTAAAAAACTAATAATTACAAGAGTTGATTAGGACTAATTGCCTTAAGACAAAAAAAAAAATGAGACAAAGAAGTATACCTCTGAGTCTTCAAACTAACTTTAGAGTCTTGGACAGATGGAATGATTTTGCCCACACAATAGGAAATATATGTCTCATTAAAATAGGAGAATAATAAATGCTGGCTTTTCAATCCCTAGCTTCCATCCTTCTGCGCATACAAGCAAATATATCCAAGTAAATGTTTGGATTCTGTACTGTAAGTGGTACTTAAAGTTATGTAAGTAGTTTAAGTTAAATCAAAGAAACAATTTGCAAAAGTTGTTTCAATCAGAAACTGTCCTTAAACCTTTTGCGTTGCTTTCTCCTCCTCTTTCAGTTGACTTCTCTTTCTTAGACCCACCCAGTTTGGTGTTTGTTTCCATCCTTGTCATGCTTATCTTCCCAGTACACACCTCCTTCCTGGGCAGCCTGGCTTACTTAATGGCTTGGGCTAATCTCACGTATGACAGTGACTCCCAAATCTGTAGCTCTTACCTCCAAATCTCTCCTGAACACAGGACGTATCTTCTACCTATTCATTACCCGTCTCTACGCTGATTTCCTACTTCATATTTAGTACACCTAAAACTGAGCTCATCTTCTACCCAAACATGTTCCTTCTCTATTTTTGCCAGCTCCATTAATAATATTACAATATCCTAGTCAGAAGCTCTAAAGTCATTACCTACTTCTTCCTCTCTCTTATCCTTTACATCCCATTTTGTCAATAGTCTCTAAAATGTCTCACAAGAAAAGCAAAATAAAACCCCACCTTTGTAATTGCTTCAGTCCTGTCTTGCCTAGTCTATTGCAACAGATTTTTAACTATTCCCCTTACCTTTAATGCCCTCTCTTAACCTTTTCTTCCTCAGTGCCACTAGATGTTGAAACTCTTTGCTAAAAAGTCTTCAGGTTTCCCACTTCCTGGAGGATTAGCCTAGATAGGACCTACCTGTGCTGATTTATCTCCACCATTCTGTATTTTGGCCAAACAGAACTGCTGCCATTCACTTTCATGCCTTTGCATTTTTCATCCTCAGCTTCCTCAGCCAGGCATATGACAAGTTCTATGGGGCCACATAGGGTGTTATCTTTTTCTACGTTTCACCTTCCTTCCCCCACCTGGGGGCAGTGCTGTGTTGGAGGTGGGTGGAAGAGCCAAGAAAGGGAAAAAAGATCTCTTGCCAACTCATTGCCAGGAATCGCTTTGTCAAACAATGCCTATAAAGCGTTAGACACCATGACAATTGTTAGTCAAAGAAATTGAATAAAAGTCACAGGTGTTTCTGAGGATTATCTAACATAGAGGAGAAAAAGATGTAAAGTTGGAAAATAAACTGTCATCTGTTCGTATCAGTACAGCTGTGAAATAATGACTGTGGTATCTGCTGACTCTGAGATGCCATCATTCTATACATCTTACTTATAGAGAAATAATTACATGTATTTGATGACAAGAGAGGGATTGTTCTTTGTAGTTAATGCATTCTTGTGAGTAAGGAAAACACTAACCAAATGCCAAAGTAAGTGTTCCGATATAAATAAATTACAAAGCAACACAAATACTGTACTTAAGAAGAATGAATTGAATAAATACAGTCATACCCATTTAAACTCACCCCAAAGAATACTGCTAAGCCAAGCCAGTGTAAAGTCATTTATCCTAGAAACCATGTGGTACAAGCGCACATCACTCAACAATGATACTTCAAAAATCTGAGCAAATATACTTTGCCTCTCAGCAAAACCTTTCTATATTAATGCTTCCCTGGAGATGAATCTCTTCTCTTTAAAAAAATATTGGAAAAAGAGGAAATATTGTTTGGCCCACCCTGTTTTCAAGTCAGTGAATATGAGTAACTAAAAGGATGAAAAAAAAAAAGAATGAAAGAACACTTTCTTTCTCTTTTTTTTTTTTTCCTTTTTTAAAATTTTAATAGCATTAGGGGGTGACTTTGCTGCTACTCCTTTCAAGAGGGGGCAGTCTACTTTCTCATCCCTGGATTCTGGGCTGCCCTTGTGACTTATTTTGGCCAAAAAGGGTCAGTGAAGCTGACATTGTCCCAGTTCCCAGCCCAAGCCTCAGGTGCTCTTGCTTTCTCACTCTCTCTCAGAACCTGCCACCGCCATGAACAGAAACTCGGCTGCATGGAGTCGGGCTGACTCAACTTAGTCGTGCAAGCCAAGGCCCCAGACATGGAGAAAGCCCAGCGAAATCAATAAACCCACCTTGCAGATGACTTGGCAGCCAGAAGCACAACCATCCTCTCCACCCACAGACTCACGATCTGAGTAAATGCTTATGGTTTCGTACTATTGGGTTGTGTGGTGTGGTTGGCTGTTACCCTGTGTATTGTGGCAGTAGATAACAGGTACACTCATTTGCTGAGAGAATATGACCTGGCGCTATCTGTAGAAGCACGCTTACACAGAAAGAAGCCCCCTAAATTGTGAGTGCAACAGTAGAACCCCAGTAGCAATAGTCTTATATAGATCAGACACAAGCCCAAGAACCCACAATTTGGTCCTGGGACAGAGACCAGTAAGACAGTGGGTAAGCCCAGATATCAGGGTGTAAGGCCGAGAGTTGAAGGCAGGAGCCACAAACAGAAGACCAGGCAGAGTGAACTGACTAACTGACGCAGCCAAGAATTCTATAACAGCTTGAATCAACAGAGAAGGAGTCAGCATTAAAACCTGTAGTATAAGTCAGAAAAAAGGATCAGTCTAGGGCTAGGTAAGTCAGTTAACATAGGCAAGATCCCCAGAAGTTATTCAGTCTCAATAACTAGTACCATGTCTACACATGCTAAATGCTCAAGAAATCTGTTGACTGACTGACTGAATGATGAATGAATGAGAACCTGCAGTAAACTTCTGAGTTAAGTCACCTAAGCTCTGGCATTAAGAGATACCAATAAACGGCTGATCCACAAGGACAATTAATAGTAGTACAGAGCTCTTGGATCGTGAACTCCTGGGTCTTTCATATAACAGACATTTCATAATATTTAATAGTTATTGAATTGGCATGTAGGCCATAGTGGAGTAAGAAATGTTCACTTTATTTTAGATATCATGACCTACCAGGAATTATTGTAAACTGTCTCCACCCCCCTTACCTTCCTTAAGCAAGTGCTATTTCTTGATACTTAATGCACTTATCACAACTGCACTGGGATCTGGGCATAAAATAAGAGCAGGGGAGCTACTATCCCAAGGAAGCTACTCACAGGCTCCCTCAGGTTTGCCTTCACCAAAGCCCTCCACATAAAAGTATCCCCAGAGGTTAGCAAGAGGCCCTAGCTCCAGGCGTGAAGGCCAACAGAACCTGAATTTGTTGCTTCTTCTTAAATGGACATTTACCAGGTGGCACAGAGTGACTGGCCTGGATACTGGATAGACATTATTTCATACGTCTTATACATTCAGAAGGATAGAATACTATGTTATCAACATAATTGAGAGGTAGAGTTGAATCTATGCATTGATTGGGATTTCACGGACTATCCCTAAGGGACACTTCTGCTGAAGTTTTCTTTAAACAAAGGCTGGTGAGGGGCTCTCTCCCACTGTCCTGTGGTGTTAGTGATAATCCATCTTTGATGAGTAACAACAGAAACAGGAAGGCCGATAGTCCTGGTGTCATCAGTTGTAGAACTCGTGATCCTTTGTGATGGGTTTCCTGAAATAAAACAAATTCCTTAAATTAGCTTCTTTCATGCAGTAGGCAAGGATTAGGTGAAGTCTTTTCACTAAAGCTTTTTGTTAGCATTAAATATGTATTCTTCGGTGATGTAAAGTGGAGTTAAATTTTTAAAAATATAGGCTTTGAGTGAAGCGATCAGCATTTCTGAACAGATAACAATAATTTTGATAAAACATCTATCATTTCATCTTATAATTTTCTGCCAGCTCACCATGGATAACAAAAGTAGTCCACCCAGGCAAAACATTACCAGGGTTTTGTGGACATCTAAACTTCTAATTACATGCAACATCCTAAACATCAACCTCTAGAACATTTGGATCTATAAAATCATGGCGTGGAGTTTATTTTCACTGGGTAACATCAAAACAATCACCTATCATGAGTTTCACTACTCTTTTTCTCTTTGGTTAGTTTTAGGAAACACTTTGTGTTTATTCTTTCTTATAATGCTATTTGTGTGTGTGTGTATTTATGTACATGAAAGCCTCACACATATTACGTTCTGTAGCACTTTAGAAGGATCTCAAATTATTAAATGACTTTCTTATAGAAATGCAGAAAAATCTATTTGCTACTCTTTTTGTACTTTGCAAAGATACAAAAAGTGCTTAAGTAGACTCTATTACTAAACTGTTCTAATGAGTGAAATTATATTAGAATGCCTTGACTTTTCTAAACTGGACTAGGAAATCCATTTGAAAACCCAGTCTTAACCACATGTGATTAATGTCCTTTCCCAACTCAAATCCCAAAGTGTAAAATTACTTAAAATGGAGAAAAGTTAACAGGAGTATAGATATGTATCTGCGTGTTTTTCAAATTTTTGATTCATGTTAGGAAATCTGAAAATTGCTTCATCAGATTTTCATAAAAAGCAAATAATTCTGCCAAAATTGTAGCATTATGATATAAATATGGGTATTGACAACTTGAGGGGAACTCTTTGAACATCAATCTAATTAATTACTTCTCCTCTTGTCATAGTGATCAGTTACTGTTAGGTGCCCTAAGACAGAATTGCTGGGAGGGTTGGACAGTGGAGAAAGTTAATAGTCAGAAGATTAAATGTAGCATGAATTTATGGAGGTGAACGATAGCACTTAAATGTGCCTAACCCCGAAATGTGAAATATTCTGAGCTTCTGATGACACATCACTAAATCGAGACATAAAGAGAAAGTTCTGATCTAATTACAGAGTTGACTTTGAACCTACACAGACGGCGATAGAGAGATCACAGACTGATAGGAACAAGATGTGATGGGAGTGGGTTGAGGGCGTGGGAAGGGAATGTACAGATAAATTAAATCTAAAGGAAAGAAAACACATAAGCATCATAGTAAAGTACCCTTTCAACCCAGATTTATAGCAAGAAACATTACCTGATTTTTAATTTTACCTATATTAGGGTTCTCTAGAGAAATATTAATAGAACCAAAAGGATAGACAGACAGATAAAGAGGACATTTATTATAGGAATTGGCTCATGTGATTGTGGAGGCGAAGAAGTCCCACCACATGCTGTCTGCAAGCTGGAGAACCAGGAAAGCCCGTGGTACAGTTGGACCTGAGTTCACAGGCCTGAGAACCAGGGAGCTGATAATGTAACTCTCAGCCTGAGGCCAAAGCCCTGAGACACTGTGGGACCACTGGTGTAACTCCTGGAGTCCACAGGCCCAGGAACCTGGAGTTCCGGTGTCTGCGGGTAGGAGAAGATGGACACCCTAGTTCAAGAAGAGAGAGCAAATACATCTTTTCCTCTTCCTCTTTTTTTCTTTCTTTTTTTCCCTCTGTCTGGGCTCTTAACAGATTGAATGATGCCTGTCCACATTGGTGAGGACAGATCTTCCTTACTCAGTCTACTGACTCAAATACTAAAATACTAGTCTTTTCTTTTTTTTTTTTTTTGGGACAGAGTCTCACTTTGTTGCCTGGGCTAGAGTGAGTGCCATGGCGTCAGCCTAGCTCACAGCAACCTCAAACTCCTGGGCTCAAGCGATCCTTCTGCCTCAGCCTCCCGAGTAGCTGGGACTACAGGCATGTGCCACCATGCCTGGCTAATTTTTTCTATATATATTTTAGTTGGCCAGCTAATTTCTTTCTATTTTTAGTAGAGACGGGGTCTCGCTCTTGCTCAGGCTGGTCTCGAACTCCTGACCTGGAGCAATCCACCCGCCTCGGCCTCCCAGAGGGCTAGGATTACAGGTGTGAGCCACCGCGCCCGGCCAGTACTAGTCTTTTCAAATGCTAACACCTTCCTAGACACACCCAGAAATAATGTTTTACCAGCTGAGTATTCCTTAGCCCAGTCAAGCTGACACTTAAAACTAACGATCACCACAAGTTACCCCTGCTTTCTCCCATGATGACCAGTATTTTGTTATGGTAAGAGTAAGTGTAACAAAAAGGTCAAAGCAAGAAACTTTGATAGTGTCTACACTAGTTAAGGACATTCTGCCCAATTCAATTCAGTAATTACGTATTAGTGTCTATATTGTGTGTGGTGCTGTGCTTGGTACCATAGAGACAAAGTTAAATGAAACAAGACCCCTGACCGCAAGAATTTATAGTCTAGTGAGGGAGAGAGAAACATTTAAAAAAGTAAACCGATGTCCATGTGACATAAGCAATATCAGAATCACAGAAGTAAAACAGAAGAAGGAATGAGTCATTCTGTCTAGGAGGGAAAGAAAAGCGGAAGTGCCTTCTGAGCAAGGTTTTGAAGGATGAATTAAAGTTCAAAGACAAAATGTGAAGGGACTTCGAGGCAGATGGAACAGCATATGCAAAAATACAGAGAGAGGGAGCAGTAGGCTACGTGAAGGAAGGTAATAAATTTTGAGTCAGTTACAGAGACAGATAAGGATTGAGATGTGAACGGTCTTGAATCCCATGCCAAAGCACTTGCTTGAATTTTGTCCTGTAGATATCTAAAATGGAAGAAGAAAGAGGAAACCTGGGACCAACAGGATCAGATTTATATTTTAGAAACTATGCCTGTGGCAGGAAAGAAGATGGAAGAAAGAGTTGGAAGAACAGAAGCATAGAGACTAATACGATAGGAGCTTCTGATACAGGAAACCCTTTTCAAGCCCCCACCTTACTCAATGTGATTATCTAAATGGAGAGCTTTCTACTTTCTGTAAAATAAGGAGAGTAACTCATTTTGAGACCAAATTTTTAGATAGCTAAGCCTTTTAAAAATTTGAATCTGCAAAAAAATAAGGAAAATGGTTATTTGGAAAGCACGAAGTGATTGTGACACTTAGAAGCATCATTCATGTTCAATAGTGCCTGGCATGTGGTGGACACTAGATATCTATTAAATTAATTAATTGATTAATTAATTAATATAATTGCCCTTCAGATTGTGTATTTTTCCTATTATTTACAAATCATTCTTAACAATTTCTCATTTTTAATAGGAAATAGAGTTAGCTTAAAATACTTAAAAGTAATCAAACTGAATTTATTTAAATTTTTTCTATAAATCAGACTTTTATTTGGTCAGGCTGCCCTTTACCCCAATTAATCCAAATCAGTGAGCTTTTACTGTAATTGAAAGTTGTGCGTACTTGCCATTTCTGCTGACCCTCTAAGAGCCTGTAATGGCAATTGGAAAAGTTCCAGGGTGCTGGCACCTTTAGTTTCTCCTTTACTTTTCTTAGAGACAATAGAAGTTTGTATTGTCAAGTTTAAATCTTCTCTCAATATGCCCTCTCCTATCGTCAACATCTCCTTTAGAACTGTTGCTGTTTCTTAACTCTGACTTTACCTAACAAACCCTTAACCAGATATTATTAATAAATTCCTTCTGTTCACCACCTCCCTGAATGCCAACCACCAGCACAGAGCTAGAGACCTCAGTCAGCCTCAGCCTCCCTCTTTCTCACTCAAGCCATCTGTTACCAAGTCTCATTCAATCTCCTACTGAAGAGCCTCTCAAATCTGTTGTTTCTTCTACTCTAACTCTCCTGCTACTCCCTAACCTCAGACTCTCACCATTTCTGGCCCAGACTGATGTCATGAACCTCTTTCCAAAGGTTTTCTACCCCCAATATCATGGCCCTCCAATCCTTCCAGAACCACTGTCCACTGTATTTCTTTTCTCACATGCAAATCTAATTGACTTCTCTTAATGAATTTAAAATCTTTCAGTGGACCAGGCACAGTGGGACATGCCTGTAGTCCCAGAACTTTGGGAGGCTGAAGAGGGAGGATCACTTGAACCCAGGAGTCTGAGGCTGCAGTGAGCTATGATTGTACAACGGCACTCCAGCCTGGTTGACAGAGTGAGACCCTGTCTTTAAAAAAAATTAAATAAATAGATAAAATCCTTCAGTGGTTCTCCACTATCCACAAGCCCAGAAACCCTACCTTTTTAGCATGGCCCTAATAGCCCTTTACCCTGTGGTTCCCCAAACCCTTGTCACATATTTTTATACATCTGTACTTTTGCACATCATCTTCCCTGCAGCCTGAAATTTTCTCTGCCTACCCTCCTTCTTCAATCAGCAAATGCACATATATTCTTCCAAGATGACCTCACGGGGAAAGGAACTGTCATCTAGTGGTTAAGAGCAAGGACTTCAGTGTGTTTAAACCTAGGTGTGAATCTAGTACTGTTTCCAGCTGCATCCTAGCTCCACCACCTCCTGGCTTTAGGACCTGGGGCAAATTACTCAGCCTTCCTGAGCCTCAGTGTCCTCTGCAAAAGGAGAGACATTTGAAACAGGATATTGTTGTGAGGATTAAATGGGCTAAAGTCTTTAAGGTGCTCCGTACAGTGCTTGCAGCGTAGCAACTGTGCACTCAGTGGTGACTATGATTTTTCAATGTCAGCTCCTCTCTGAGGTTCTCTTCTATCCAATCACCATTTCCTCAAGTTGGAATTGATGGATTCTTCTCCTGTGCTCTCAGAATGCTTTGTATATACTTCCAAGAATTTACCTTATTGTAGGATGCCTACTTCTTTGATAATAGTTATAGTTAACCATTTATTCACCACTGTGTATGTGTGTCACTTTTGTAAGCCCCTTACATGTATTATCTAATTTAACCCTTGGAAACTCCATGAGGGAGGTATGATTCTATTTTTATTATATATGGATACTAGTGAGGAGGAAACTGAAGCCAAAGCAAATAAGCAATTTTCCCAGTGTTCCTCTGCCAGGTTGTAGCAGAACCAGGATTTGAAACCAGGCAGCCTTGTTTAGAACAAACACATTCCCTTAACCACCGTATAGTCCATTGGAATACAACCTCTTGAGTACAGAAACCATGTCCCTCTCATCTCTCTGTCTTGAGTACATGCACAACTTCTACAGACAATTATGAAGCTTATTATGAGCTTCTAAAGAGCTCTTGGAACCCAATATCTGGCTGCCTCTGACTCAAGATGTATGAAAACCCAGGCACAAAATTCATCCATTCAAACTTGGTTTGTTCTTCTCTTTCCATCAGCAAACCCAGTTCTTCTGCTTTGGTCCAAGAGAAGTACAGGGAATATTATACTAAATGTGGCCCAGTGCCCTGCCTGTTCTACAAGGGAGGCTATGAAGGGAGATTTCTGTGAGTTAAGAAGTTACTTCAAAAGGAAAGGACCATACCCAGTGTGCATTCAGGCTTTGTATATACTTTATCCTATGGATGAATACAAAATTGTAATCGACAAGGTAGTCTTGAAGAATCCTTTGTTACTGTGGAGAATATTTTTCCACTGTTAATTTACCAACTTTAAGAAAGATAATTCTGGAGAGAGTATACCTTCATATTTACACTCAGAGAGATGGGCATAAAGAAGTAATTTTTTTAAGTCTTTAGTGGGAAACAGCATACTTCTGAAATGTTAAGTTTTACCATCTAAAATTACATTGCATTTGATATGGGAATAGGGTTTTATATAAGGCCCTGATATACATTTCATCATCTATTTCAGCTAGCTGTGCTCTGACTTCTATTTATAAAGTAGGTGAATATAAAATTACCCAGAATTGCTCTGTGTAGTTTAAAACATTGTGAGCCTGTGTATTTTGGGTAAAATTTGCATCTGTTTTGTGAGCATCACTCAATAAATCTTTAATTTAAACACACAATGCCTTCATACTTGCCTGAGCTCTTGCTGGGTCTGAGGTCGGATCATCCACACGTACATATTCAGAGCATTTCATGAACTATATGATGTCGGCGGGTCATTAATAAAAACTGAAAAAGTAAAAAGCCCCATAATTAGCTCCTGAGGTAACTTTGAATGTAACATTTTCACCTCAGATTCAACACCATTAAACAAAATGACTGGGGTTTATTCACTAATGTAGCCTGAGAACCATTCCACTATAGTTAAACTTTGCCAAATTGAGAGACACTCAAATAGCAATATGTTGTGATTCATCGAATCAAAGGCCACAGACAAATCAATAGAGATAGTTGCAGCATAAAAAATGATAATGAACAAATGTAACAATATCACCAAGGTTACCTTGAGAGGAGCAAAGAAGTGGTTTAAAACCATTGCTAAAAATAGGGTTGATATATCAGCCTTGAATAGAAAACTTATTAAGTTTTTAGCAGATTTAGGAAATATTAAAATAAGGCAAATAAATAACCACTGGGAGAAAATTATTTACCAAGATATAATGTGAGGGTCTGGTCTTTTGATATTATAAGCAACCTGAGATGTGATAGACCTACTAGCAATAGGTTAAGAAGGGCTGAAGATGGCCATTATAAAGGAGAGGAATAAACCAACCCAATGGGTACTATGAACACTATTTGGGTGACAGGCATACCTATAGCCAGGAATCAAACATTACAAAAATGATCCATACAACCTAAAACATTTGTACCCCCTTAATATTTTGAAATTTAAAAAAATTAAAAAATGTACAAATTTTAAAAAATTAAAAATAAGAAAATTCTAAAGAGAAACAGAAACCCAGTACACCAAATCATTGAGCCAATACATATTTATTTTAAAAATCTTGAAGGAACTTGTTAGTTAAATGACAGATAAAGAAATAAAGGATGTGAATTAGTCTAATTCTTTCCTTATTTTAACTCTATTTGATTATCTATCTTTGAACAAAACCCAATCCCTGGAAGAGATTACGATGCTTACCTGAATTACTCAAGAGGCTCATTGAATAATGTGTTTGCATAATGAATACATTAGCAAGTTATCAATAAGCAATTCTCGTTGCTTGTTCAAATAAAAAGCATTACACTGATGTACACTTAAATTCGTGCTTTAGACAGTTGATAGGAAACATCCTCATGTTTTTTTCCAATGGTAAAAGTCTAAAATTGTAAAGCTAGAAGCTGCCTTTAACAATTAGTCTAAGCCTACCATCAGTCACTTCCTTCTTTTACAGTACCTATTTCTCAATATATTAAAGAATTAAAATATCAGTTAACTTTCTGTAAGTATTTTTTAAACATTATTTCAAATAGTAACAACAGTGGCAAATTTCACCCAATATTTAGACATTTTTCTAAACCACAAAATCACTGTATGAAAAACAACTAAATCATAAAGCAAATAAACCTGCTTTAAAAAAATAAAGGTTGAATTTAAGGTTGTTTAGGAATCTGAATGTTAAACTCTTAGGAAAAGGCCACAAGAAGTTAGAAATTCATATCTTCTCAATTGTGAGATTATCCTTCCTAAATAAAATAAGGAATTTCCATAATTTGCTTTGTGTTTTAGCAACACAAAGGATAAAAAGTAATTTACTACCTAAAAGAAAGTTTATAGAATGTTTTGATTGTGAGCAGCTAAACTAACATGTAGTTTTTAGAAATCATTATTTCACTTAAAATATGTACAAACATGAATTTGTCAACTTTTTTGTTGACAATTTTTTTACGTTGGAAGCCCAGTTGGATGTTCACATTGGTATGGTTTTTGGGGAACTCATACCCTTAACTAGGCCTAAACAGAAAAAAAAAATGATTTAAAGACTTTCACAAGAAGAATAGATGTGCTTATCTAAGAAGTCAAAAGAAAAGTTTTGTAACTATTATGAATCTGGATGATCATCCAAATGATGACCATAGTGAACTGTTACAATTCCAGTTAATGGCATGGTTTCTATTCAGCATCACAGAATCTGGGACAATAAGCTTCCTTTTGTGTTGCTACACAGTCCATGGCTACCTGATAGCTTCTGAATTATTGATTGTTTTCAGTAGAGCCCAATTTAGAAAGGAAACCCTTTCATTAGGACCGTTTTATTTTAACCTCCAAAATTCACATAGAAATAGGCAATTTTGTTACAGTGTAGAAAACAAAGACAATGCTCTAGCATATAATTGACTGACCCTTGACCTGAGCGGGACCGCCTGAGAATGCGGTTTATTTAACTTACTGAATTTTGCCTTTGAAACTAATACTTTTAAACCATAGACTTTAAAGTCCCTACTCCAGATTGTGGAGTTTTGCAAACTGGATGGCTGAAATTACTTGACAGCAGTGGTTCTTGATCATTTGAGAGACACATACCTCTTTGACTACCTAATAAAAGCCTCAGACCCACTCTTTAGAACACAAGTGTGTAAATATAAATTTTTGCACACGATTTTAGGGTCAAGGTCTACCTCATTGAAGTCTATGCACTGATCCTTGCTCTAGGCTAAGTCAGCAAAATTTTAAAACTTTCTTTTTCAATTGAATACTAGCACATTATTTTAACTCTCATGGCACTTGGATGACATTTTAAATGTATGCTGGTTTTCATATAATTTCCTTCATTCTGCTTTATTTGGTAAACATTTAAAGAAATGATGATACCAGGTGTTTTGCTCAAGGATCTATGTATTAATACAATGATACGTAAGTGTCATTCTATAGATGTGAACTTTTTAAAATATACCTTCTCTGTCACTGTAAATATATAATCTCACTGAGATACAAAGAATCAAGGGCAGAAGGGAAGTAGAATTTTGGTAGATTTCACTTAATATATCAAGTCTTTCAGACATGAAGAAAGTGGCATAAATTTTAGAGTATATGGCTATCTACCTGTGCATATTAGTCTGGCCAGGCATGAAATAATTTCAATTTGCGTAGAAAACTCCTGTAATAAACCATAATGTCACCACAAAGAAGACTCCCTTCGTGAGCTTCTGACTTTTCTAAGCCAAATTATAATAGTGGCATCCACATCAGAGAGATTTGAGTATGTCTTACTCTCCCTAACTTGCAAATTCAAACATCTACAGGAAAAGGGTAACCTCCAAAGAGCCTTTCCAGCTGTCTGAATACTAGATAACCAGCAGCAGAATCTATCAAAATCTCTGGACTCAGAATTATTGAGGGCATTATTCTAGCACTAGCTTTGTCCCGGCATGGGTGCATTAATCCAAACAATCAACCAACAACTATTAATACCTATTGAGTGTTTTCATGCCAGATACTGTGCTTAAGAATGAGTTACTACCAATAAAACTAGGACACTGCCTACTCATTGTAAGCACTCAATAAATGTTAACAGTTATTATCATTAGGTCATAACTCCCCCACTCAAGGAGCTATAGTCTGGTGAGGCATTTAAAATAGAGTGTGGTAAGCTTATGATGGAAGTACAGTCATCCCTACATATCCACAGAGGACTGGTTCCAGGACCCCTGGAGTACAACAAAATGTGTGGATGTTCAAATCCCTTATATAAGATGGCATAATATTTGCATATAACTTACGTACTCCATCCCATATGCTTTAAATCATCTCTAGATTATATATACTTAATACAATGTAAATGCTATGTAAATAGTTGTTATATTGTTTTTATAAATTGGTATTATTTTATATTATTGTATTCTTTCTTTCCAAATATTTTTTATGTGAGGTTGGTTGAATCCACGGATATAGAAGCCAAGGATGTGAAACCTATGGATGTAGAGGACTGACTACATGTATAAGTGCCGCAGAAACCAAGCGGTAGGCTATGGAAGTCCTTCTAGTGAGTCATGGAATGTTTCCCAGGGGAGAAAGAGCTCTAGTGAGCTAGACAAATCAGAAGGGAGGTGTGTGGCCTTCTAGGTAGGCAATTATATACACAAAGCATGATACATCACATATTTAGGTAACTATAATAATTTAGTATGGTTGGAGCAAAAATTACACATAGAACTTTTTGACAGAGATGAGCCCAGAAAGGAATGAAGAGGCAGATTATGACAGGTTATTAAGTGCTAAGCTATGTTTTATTGTGAATGTCATTGAGAGTTATTTAAAAGACTTTAATACAGCAGAGTTTTCCCACTATTAGAGGTATACTTTTGATTCATTCACTGAACGTTTCTCAGGCTTTGGTTTTCTCACATAAAAAAATGAATGGACAGAGTCCATAGTTGTTCAGGTCTCTTCTAGCCTGATTTTTTTTTTTAATGATTTCATTGTTCTTGTGTTAAGAATGACCAAAATGAATGGATGATTCAAAAGTTTTCATTTTGCAGTAGCCAAATATCGCTGTAGAGAGACCATTGTATGACTTTTGAACTTTATATTTAGCTTATCTAGATATATAAATAAACAAATCACTTTCTGATTTTGCCTTATGCCTTTTGTTCAATAGGCATATAAAAAAGCTTCCAAAAATTCCAGATATCTCCTTCAAAATAGTGATCAAAATGCATTTGCAGGCCCACTTGTAATTTGCATAAGATATTTTTCTGTTTGTAATTTGAAAAAGGAGGAAAAAACACAAATTATTGCTCAATCATTAACACAGTCAGGTACCACTTCAGTGGCTGATATTCAATCAGCCAATTAAAATCATCTAGTCAGTTACCTTATGATTTTCCAATTTTATAGTCAGATCAGTTGGAGATGCAAGTAATTAATACATATCTAAATTATCAAGTTTTAGTTGTGTAGTGTGTATCACTAGAATTCTAATTTTGATTGACAAGTATAAAATTTAACTTTTCTTTCCAAGACTTAAGTATTTCAATTATTTTATTAAAATTAAAATGGCTCCTTATATGCTGCATTCATGCCTCAAATGAACACATGGAACCTGATGAAACTGTTATAAGTATATTCTGGCCACCCTCCTCTACATTCTTTCCGTGATCATTTTTATTACTTGAAAAATAGAATCAATCAACCAAAACCAACCAGAAAAATTGTTAGGTTTTGTGGCAGTAGAAGATAGGCAGAAGCTGTAAGAACACAATATCGCAAAAATAAAAGTTTAAAAACAAATTAACAAAAGATAAATGTCAGCTTAACCATTCCTCTTTTCCATGTATCTGTGAGTAAAACTCCTCATTCTTCCTTAAGGATTTTCCCTTAATCTACTGCTCTTCTGACCTCTTCACCTAACTCCCCCTTCCCTACACTGGAAGGATCAACTTCAAGAGTCATGTTTGAGTGAATTTTGTATTCTGTTGGACTGTTTTCTCTCCCTTCTCCACCTTTCAAAGTCAAAAGGTTTGAGGGCAAACCAAGTATGTTTAAGCTGGTCATATGCATTTTCTCTATTGTTTCTGCCTTCTAGCACATTCTTCCATACCATCTTCTGTATTATAACACTCTTTGTTTTCACCACTTGGCTTTCTGCCAAGCTTTCCAACTATGACTTTCTTAAAATTGCTATTTTTTGGAAGACTTTCATCACAACTTGAATCTAAATGTAAGTGCTACAATAGAAGGCCCTTTATCTGGTAAATGTCACCAACTCTCTCCATTTTATTTAGTTCTTCAGTATTTTGTCTTCATTTATATTGAAGTAACAGTAGGTAAAGATAGACGTGTATTTGGAGGTCTGGCTTTCTACAATGCTGGTCTGGGCTCTAATCCTCCCAAGCAGATTGAGGAGAAGATTGTGAGTCATGCTCACCCTCGTCTTCACCACGTCAAATAACAGGATCCTCCTAAGCTTATGTCCAGATGCTCACGTCTGCACCCAGCCTCCTCAGACCGTGGTGCCAGCAGCTACATGCTCAGCTACAAGATGAGCAGTGTGGATACAGAGTGCCCCTCTACAACTAGTTGCAGCTCAAACTAGGTTCTTATTTGGAAATAGGTTTTCCCCGAAGTTTCTTTATCTCCTTTACATGATTTGTTCTCAAGAAGATAAAAATGTGCTTAAGTAACCTCAGAGTAACTCGAATGGGATCCCCAGGAAACCAGTCCCTGAACTCTTTTGCCAGCTTCTTATGGAGTTTCCCATGGGACCACTTTCAGGATCATGCCCAGATGCCGTAACAACAGAAAGCCTATCCTTTGGGAGTTTATGTGAGTCTATTACTCTAGGAACTAGGGACATATCCCATAAGCCACTTGCTGCCAATGTAGAGTCCCTTGTCTCTTCAGCCCTCTCAGAACTTACCTGCCTGATAATAGACATGTATATGTGTTTTTTCTCCCTTTGAGGGCAAGAACTTTGTCTTAGGCAGCTCTCTGCTCTCCATAGTCTATTCCAATGGTATACAGAATACTTTAGTTGCTCATTAAATTTGTTTAAAACAATTATGTAGAAAACTGAGGACTAATATAAAGGTCATACATTTCCTGTTCAAAATATAGGTCACCCATGAAAATAACCTAAAGGAAAGAGAAATCCATTATTGTCATGATACCAAACCAAAGTAGGGTCCGCTTGCCCAGTACAGCCCAGAGCCAGACACTGAAGCTGAGAGTTGCAGTGGGAGAAAGAGGTATTTTTATCGCATGGCACCATACAGGGAGAACTGGCAGCTAACACTTAAGATCTGAACTCCTCAAAGGCAGGGGTAGGGTGGGGGCAAGATGGTTGACTAGAGACATCGGTCACAAGATCATCCCAAATAGGAGAAAAAGATTCACCTGAGAAAGTGTAGCCCAGGTGAAATGCTGAGGGAAAGGTGCCAGAATCTACCATTATTGGAGATCCCACAGGAAATAGTTGTGGAGCAGAATAAGAAGGAGCAAGATTTTGGCAGAGACTGACCCCCAAGGGATTTGGAGCCACACAGAAAAGGTAGGTGAGAGTGTTCACTTTTCCTCCCCTTACACCTGTGGCAGTTTGCCAGCTCCCAATCTGTCAAAGAGTGCTTCTACCCTGACAAATCCAAGCACTGTTGTCATCGACAAACTGAGAGCTTCCTGGGAACAGAGAATCAGGCGGTGCACCCGTGTAGGGTTGCTTCCCTTCACCACAGACCTGAGCGGAAACAGTGGGTGCCGTATTGCCTACACACACGTGGGGTACCTCCATCCTACAGGGGAAATCACAGCCCCTCAGGTTCCCAGCACCCACTTGGACTGTGGCAACCACAAACGAGCAGGGAGACACAGAACAGCAGTATTCCTGGAGTTCTTACCCATAGGGTGGGATGCCCCAGGGGGTCTGGGAAGAGCTGTGAAAGATTTTTAGGACAGAGGAAGGTAGAACACACACTCTCCTGCACCAGAGAGCCCCTGGCTCATGATCTGAAGTTGTCTGCACCCCTACAATGGAGACACTCCTCCTTCCCTCTCCCACCCACTGCTGCTGAGGTAGCCATGGCCGAAAGGCTGTTTCTGCTTGGGAATGGGGTGGGGGGAGGGGATTCTACAGGGAACAATTAAACCAGGGCACTCAGAAGTGGCTGCTCTGCTTTGACAGAGCACCTATCACACCTAGCCCAACAGTTTCTGTTCAGGACCAGTGAGGGCTCCACAGGGGATGATTAAACCAGGGCACTTGGGAGCAGATGCCCTGCCTCTGACAGAGCTCCTATCACACCCAGGCTTCCACAGAGCTTAAGGCTCACTCCTTTCTATCCAAAAAGCCATAGCAAGTGCTTTTGAGTGCCCCAAGGACAAAAGCTACCACCTCCCCTAAGGGAGGGTGAAGCTAGCAGTGCTCTTCCCCAGCTGCCTATCTCTTCAGGGAGGAGCCTGCCCTCCCTGGAGCCAAGTCCCTGGGACAACCAGACCCCACCCCTGCTGGAGCATTTTAGCCACAGCCTACAGCCAGTCTGGTAGTCCTGCACACAGTAGGTTGAAATGCCTCTACTACCTCTGCTGCAGCTAGGCCAGGGTGTAAATTGGGAATCTGGGTGCTTTTGTGCCCCTGAAGGACACAGATGGCTGTCATTGCTGAGAGAGAGGAATGAGTGGCCTATGTGCCCCACAGCTTTCTGATTCTGTTAATCTTGTCAGGAGGGGCCCACCCCTGCTGTCACAAGCTCACAGTGCATCTTCCCTTCTCCTGCCAGAGCATTTTTCTGGAGCAGAAGAGTACCCACCCCTCACTATCACAACTAGTGTCTGAACTCAGGGGGGTTTAAGGGCTGGTTTGCCAGCCCAGTCTCAGTCTAGTCCCCCCAAGGACTCAAGCATGCTATCCAGGGGCCTGGAAATGGGGGATTACCTAATCTAGCCCACCACCACTGGAACCTGAACACTCTCCCAGGGATCTGAGGTCCAACAGACCCAAATTGCCAGCAACATCATAGTGGGTACCCACCGGCATGAGCTGAAAGGCAGTGTACCTCTCCCTCTCTACACTGAGCAGCAGAGTTCCCAGCAGAGGAGAACGTGCGAACTGTAAAACTATCTCTTTTGAGCTGAGGGAAGAGATTCCAGATGAGAAGGAACCAGCATAAGATCTCTGGCAATATGAAGAACAGGCTGCTTTGATATCCCCAAAGGATCACACAAGCTCTCCAACAATGGACTCCAACCAAAAGGAAATTTTTGAAATGTCAGATGCAGAATTCAAAATATGGATCACAATTAAGCTCAACAGGATTGAAAAGGTTGAAAACAAAAACAAAGAAACCAGAAAAATAATTCCAGACATGAATGAAAAATTCACTAAAGAGGTAGATACTTTAAAAAAAAATAACAGAACTTCTGGAAATGAGGCAGTCACTTAGAGAATTTCAAAATACAGTGGAAAGTTTTAACAACAGACTAGAAAAAGCAGAAGAAAGAATTTCAGAACTTGAAGACAAGGCTTTCAAATTAACCCAGTTAGTCAAAAATGAAGAAAAAAGAATCAAGAAAGTCTACAAGAAATGTGGGATTAGGTAAAATCCCTAAACATAAGAATCACAGGTATCCTTGAGAGAGAAAAAGCAAAAGCAAAAAGTATAAAAAAACTATTTGAGGAAATAACAGAGGAAAACTTCCTTGATCTTGCTAGATATTTAGACGTCCAGCTACAAGAAGGTCATTGAACAGCTGGAAGATTTATTTCAAATAGGACATCATCAATGCACATAGTAGTCTGGCCAAAGTCAAAGTGAAGGAGAAAATCCTACAAGCTGTGAAATGAAAGCATCAAGTAGTTTACAAAGGAAAACCCAACAGACTAACAGCAGACTTCTCAGTAGAAACCTTACAAGCCAGTAGAGATCAGTGCCACTCTTAGTCTTCTTAAACAGAATAACTGTCAGCCAAGAATTTTGTATGCTACAAAATTAAGTTTCATAAGTAAAGGAGGAATAAAATATTTCCCAGACAAGAAAACATTAAGGGAATTTGTCACCAATAGACCTGCCCTACAAGAAATGCCCAAAAATTCTCTAAACACAGAAGAGAATTGTCTATACTTGCCAGTGTGAAAACACTAGAAAGTAAAAAACTCACAGGTCCTATAAAACAGTAACACAAGGGAGAATGAAAAGCAAGTAGGCAACAATCAACTTGATGACTGGAACAGTATTTCACTTATCAATATTAACATTGAAGGTAAATGGTCCAAATGACCCAATTAAAAGATACAGGTTAACAGAATGGATAAAATAACATAACCCAAATAACTGCTGTCTTCAAGAAACCCATTTAACTCATAAAGAGTCTCACAGACTCAAGGTAAAGGGGAGGAAAACAATGTTTCACATGAATGGAAACCAAGAGCAAGCAGGAGTAGCTATTCTTATAACAGATAAAACACATACTTTGAATCAACAGTAAAAAAAAAAAGATGGTCATTATACAATGATAAAGGGATCAATTTAACAAGAAGATATAACAATCCTAATTATATATGTACCTACCACAGGAGATCCCAGATTCATAAAACAAATACTACCAGACCTAAGAAATGAAATAAACAGCAAAATGATAGTAGTGGGAAACTTGAACACTGCACTGACAGAACTTTAGACAGTTTTTCCTGTGATGAACAATGGTTAGCAAAATTTACCACAGAAAAGTCCAAATCTTGATTAGTGGCCAAATGGAGAATAGTCTCATGAGTATGAAGGATATTAGGGCTGGCATGAATTTTGTTACCCCATCTATGGCTTGGCTGGACTGTCTAAAATCCCCTATCTAGAGTAGGATTGCTAGATTTAGCAAATAAAAACACAAAATGCCCAGTTAAATCTGAATTTCAGATAAACAATAGATTTTTAAAATATAAGTATGTCTCAAATATTTCACAGTATCTACTTATACTAGGTAAACATTGACTGTTTATCTAAATTTAGCAGGATGTCCTGTAATTTATCTGACAACCCTAGCCTGGCGAGAACTCCAAATTCATCTAAATCAGAAGACAGGTGACTTCGCTGACGTCAGAATGGGAAAGTTACCAACGGAGGGCAAACTATTTAAGAGTGACTATCTTGTTTTGAAAAGTCCCTTCATCCATATAAAAGAGATGGAGAAATCTCTGATACAACGTAGGACTCTGAAATGCTCTTTTCTTCTCTTCTTCTTTCTCCTCCCCCTCCTTTCTTCTTTTTAACTTAGTGCTTATAGTTGTTTTCCTTCCTTCCTTCCTTCCTTCCTTCCTTCCTTCCTTCCTTCCTTCCTTCCTTCCTCCTTCCTTCCTTCCTTTCTTTCCTTGTCTTGGATATATTGAGGTAAGTGTGACTCACACATAGGGGACATGAAGCAATGGAAGAGTATCCTTTTGCAAGGCAATATTTTGTTTTAAGGAAATAGCTACTACAACCTGAAGTTGGGTACTATGAGAGCTTTTGATGGTAGGAAATTGAAAATGAATATAGAGAAAAGGGATTTTGAAAAGTGGAAGAAATTTGTTCCTGTAAGCCATGAAATTATTCTAGGATGGCTTACATCCAGTCTTTCCTCCTCATTGTGGTGATTGTAGGATACATGAAGTTTTAGAGTGTTATCTCATTCATAGAGATGTTGGACCTCTTGAACTGCCAGCGCTTACACTGGTTAGCTGTATAGTATGTAGTATCTCCTGACACTACATGCCTTGCTCTTTCAATTTCACAAAGGCAGCAAAATTCAAGGACTTTGGTTGTTCTGTGTTTGTAAAAAGCTGTATCTTTGGAGCCAGGCAACGTGTTTTTAGTTTTCAAGTAACCACTTTTCTCCTGGGTACTAATATCTTTTTAAAAAGTGTTAGCATCAGATCCCACCCAACCTATGCCTAGTTTGGAGCTGAAGGCTGTCTTGTCATCCTGTTGGTCAATAATTCTAAACTGCAAAGTTTATACCTGCAGGGGGACTGTCATAGTCAGTTTGCTCTGCTGTAACAGAATACCATAGATTGGGTGGCTTTTACAACAAACATTTATTTCTCACAGTTCTGGAGGATGGAAGTCTAAGATCAGGGTGCCAGTGGGGTTGGGTTCTTGGTGAAAGCTCTCTTCCCAGCCATCTTTTCTCTGTAGCCTCACATTCAAAGAGAAAGAGAGGAAGCAAACTGTCTTCTCTCTTCCTATATGGGCACTAATCCCATTATGAAGATGTCCTCATGACCTAATTACTTCCCAAAGGCCTCATCTCCAAATACCATCACATGGAGGACTAGGGTTTTTCAACGTGTGAATTTTGGAGGCTCATGGAGTCCAGTTAACTCTCTGGAGTTCTATAGAGCTGTGCCATAGCCAGTCTATGCAGCACATATGGAAACCTCATCAACAACGCACATTCCCCCTCCTCTGTAGGCCCTCACCCTGCGGAGCTGTTGCATGTTGACTTCCTTCCAGTTTTAGTTATTTTCACTTTTATTTCTTTACATTGTCATATCCTTCTTATTTTTAATCTCCAGAATTGTTCCCCAAAATGTGACTATATTTTTATTTGGGACTTTTAAAATTCATCTGGCTAAAAAAAAAAAAAAAAAAAAAAAAAAAACGGTGAGAAAGATGTGTAGCTGAGATAAAAGGGACAACTGTGAAGCTAATTCAAGTCCTACGTTAGAGAGGCTGGATTTCTCTTTTTTTCTAGTTAAACCAACAGTGATATTTTTAAGCCCCCCATTATCATTATTTTTTTTTTTCAGGGACTATAGAAAAGGTAAACCCATTACCATTCCTCCCAGAATTCAACTTCTGACTTTGAAACCTTCAAGCTAAACGAGTAGACCCATAGGCTAAAGTCTCCTGGATAACAAATCTTCCCTGAGGGGCAACACAGCTGAACTGCTGGCATGGTATTGTCTTCTCATATTATATTTTTAAGGGAATCTTTGGGTAAATCTCTGCCCAGGGACTAAATATCCAAGCTCCTGACATTCAGTGATTTTTCCTTCCTAAGGAAGGAAATATTGTAGCCATTTTTACAGCTGAAATCACTGTATCCATCCCTGTAAAATATCTGCACTGAGGGAGAATAAATAACATGTGAAAATCACCAGCTTAAATATAAATTTCTCTAATCTACTGAAAAGGGACTTGGCCCTTTTGTTTGAGTTCAAATGAGACTTTGCCTGAGAGTAGGACTTGAAGGAGACATTTTATTTTTAAAAGACCGAGTGGGGCTGGAGTGAGGACTGACATTAAGTGACTTCCTTTGCTTACTGAATAGTGGCAAATGGTGGCCCCAAGTTAGGGGCTTGACTGTAGACTGAGGGCACCACTCTGTCCTTCTCCAACTTTAGTTATGGCTGAGCCACACCAGACAGGGAAGTTCCCATCATCAGACAATAGGGCTTGAGCACATTGATGAAGTATCTATTAATAAATATTACATGCCAATGCATACAACCAAGGGGAAGTGTACATAAACTCATTGACTGTCTTTTTCACACTTTGGACCTGGAAATATTTTTTTCTATATATGAGTAAAAGATTCTAAACATTATCTAACCCAGAGAATGAAAGTTTCTTAATTTTTAAAATCCTAAATCAATTTTAGTGCCCTTAAGAGGCTATATATGACCTCATTACCATCTGTTCTACACAGGGAACCCCAAGCACACTGACTGAATAAAGGATGCAGAGAGTGAAAGGCACCATCAAAGCAGCAACGCTCAATGTTATAACTTAGGTTTATCTTCAGTCGACCATAATACCATGAACCTTCCAATAACACCCATTAAATGGAGCTACATTAGGGAGTCTACAGTCAAGCTAATAGATCATGTTATATCATCCTTCCAGCAAAACTAGTTTTTTTAAATGATTAACTTCTTTAAGTGTATAGATTTCCCTCAACCCCCTTTCCTTAGAGAAGAAAATTTTGACAAAGCCAGAGATTATCCCCAAAAATCTTTTAGAATTGAGAAAAATGCAAGTAAAGTAATCAATCAGAAGCCTAATTTGATAATCCAGGCATGTCTAGGATTCTAGGAACTAGAAGAATGGGGCACCTTAATCATACATGATTAGAAATCACAACTTCTAGAGAAAGAATCCTCAAAATCACTGGTAAACTGGCTCTTCCCTGTAACCATTTACTCACATATTATTGTGGGTTCAATTGTGTACCCCAAGAAGATAAGTCCTAACTCCTAGGACCTCTGAATGTGACCTTATTTGGAAATGGGGTTTTTGCAGAGGTCATCAAGTTAACATAAGGCCATTAGAGTGGGCTCTAATCTAATGTGACAGGTGTCATATGAGAAGAGGAGACAGAGACAGACACATAGGGAGACACCATGTGATGACAGAGGCAGGTTCAGGAGCGCTGAAGCAGGAAGGCAAGGAAGGCCAAGCATGGATGGCCCCCGCAAAGCTAGGGAGAGTCCAGGGAGGGTTTTACCCAGAGCTCAGAGGGAGCATGGCCCTGCTGATATCTTGATTTTGGACTTCTAGCCTCGCCTCGAGAACTGTGAAGCAATACATTTCTGTTTTTTTAGGCCATACAGTTTGTGGAACTTTACTATAGCAGCCCTACGAAACGGATATACCTGCTTAAGAAATAATAAAATAACTTTAAGGGAAGCTTTGAATCCTTAATAAGTGAGTTGATTATACATGGATTAAGCTTTTACTGACATAATATTGTCACCTACTCAAACTCCCATTCATTCTGCCCTGAGGTCCCCCAGGAACAGAACCTGCTCACCCTTCTGCTCCAATGCCTGATGCTTGCAGTCTGACAGTCACGACACTCAACAGTTTACATATATTCTGCCGCTTAATCCTTACAGTAGCACTCTAAGATATGCATTATTTTCCCTGCTTTGCAGATTAAAAAAAATGAAGGTTGGAGAGGTTAAACAAGTAACTTGCCCCAGGTCATAAGGCCAGTGAGTAGAGAACTGTGATTTAAACCAGGTCTGTTTGATATTCATTTCCAGGCTCTTAGCCATAATGCTTATTGATTTTATTTCACACTTTGTCCAACAATGTTTAACCTCTTCAAATGTTCTTCTCTGTTCACGGTATAGAACATCGTTTTAAATTCGGGACGAGGAAAAAAATCGGAATCATCTCATGGGACACTTTTTTAAACCTTGCAACCCCGTTAAAAATACTAACACAGAACTTCAAATCCTTTCTCTCTCCCTCTCCTTCTCTCTCTCATTCTACAAAATCTCATAACCCCTTCCCTTTCTCAAACTAAATACCACCCACCTGTCCTTCAAGTATCATTTTAAATGTTACTTATCCAGTGATCTCTCTCTGATGTCACAGTCTAGTGGGGGCCAGTAATAACACAGCCTCACAGCCCCTGTATTTCTCCTGCGTGGCACCTATCACAACTAAAGTGAATCATTATTTGGGGAGCAGGATCGGCCTGCTAACAGGTCTAAAAACTGCTAGCACGACTCACATGGAGGTCTGGCTAGCTGACGGTTGTACTAGTCCCATTGCCCTAAGATTGGGAAAATGCGTAGACTAGGCTGCATCAGCCTGGGGAGGCTGTGAGTGATCAGTAAAGGGTGTATTCGTGTTTGAGTGCACTCTCAGTGCTGTCTTGTGCCATCATGTCATACATTTCTAAAAATGTGGTGGTTCGGTTGAAGGGTCCTGGTTATGTCCAGATTAGACCATTTGTACAGCTGCTGTTAGCTATTGAAGGCTCTGCTTGGAGGGAGGTAACTGATTCTAGAAGAACTGATGTGACCTCTCTCACTCGGTGTTATCATCTACAACTGAGGCACCTACAAGTTTACATCTCCATGATGGGAGATTATTGACTTTCTTTCTCTCTGCCGCCGCATGTCTGCCTACACTGATTTTCTTTCTGAATTCTGCAGAGAAGTAAATCTTGTTTAATTCCCCAGGTGACGTTAACTCTGTAAAATAAATTACTGCATTTCCCAAGACCTAGTAAGCATGGGATATTATTTCTTTCCATAATTAAAATTGTTCTTTTACAGTGAAGGAGGATGAAGTATTAAATATAAAACCCATCTTCTAACTTTTCTCAGGAACTCCTAAAGATTTTAACTGTAACAAAAATGGATCATAGAAAACAAATTCCTTCTCTAAGAATTAGGCGTATATGTATAAAATAATGCTGACAGAGGAACATGTAGGCTGATCCTGTTAATCCCAGTAAATGACAAGGAAAATCTCTCATTTCACTGCATCTTCAATTAGTTACATGCTTTAGTTTACGTGTCTCTCCTGATAAGGAATATAGAGATTGTTTAGGTGTCTGTCCTTAAATTCACAGCCTCTTTGCTCTAAATAGTGTATGCATCCAACATTTGGCATAAATTTCTTTCAGAGATCTAAATGCTAGGACCAGCAAAGGTACTGCCAAAGATCCGTTTTACAAATTTCAGGCCGGTGGCCCACAGGCTGCATCTAGTCTACAGATGTATTTGGTTTAGGCTGCAATGTTTTTTTTTTTTTTTTTAAGTTTCAATTTCTCAGGTTTTGCTGCAATATTACTGTATGATAAACATAAACATCTATTTCTTATTCACAGGTCTGCCTGTTGGCTGGGGCTCTGCTGGGCTCAACAGGGATCCACTGGCATCTGCTCGGATTGACTGAGCTTGGAGCCAAACTGCAGGTCAGGTTCCAGTCTGTTCCACGTGTCTCCTCCATCTGGGACTATAGAAAAAGCCTTTTCTGAAGGTAAATGCAGGAGCACAAGAGGGATGGGAAATAAAAGGTGCTTCTTAAAGCCATAGCTCATTTTTTCTCCACATTTCACTGGGCTGTCCAAATCACATGGCCAAAACCAAAACCAATGAAGCAAGTGATGTATACTCTATCTATGCTATTGGCAAGCCCTGAAGAGTTCTATGGCAAAGGGAGTCAACACATAATTCTACTACAGGGGGAATAAAGAGTTGAGAACAAAGACCCAAACTAACACAATTGCTAACATTTCAAAATTGGGATGGTTTCCATAAAGACCAGAATTTCCATATTTTCTTGTAAATTCAGAAGATTTAGTAATATGATCCCAGAGCTCAAAATATAATCTATCTGTATTATTTAATAGTTGGGGTTTTCCTATTAGAGAAACAAAACCAGTAGTATATATATCTAGATATCTAGATATAGATACAGATTTAGATATCTCTTTCTCTCTCTGCATTTATATATATACGAAATACATACATACACATACATACACACACACACATATGAGACATGTGGACTCATACCATTATGGAGGCTGAGAAGTCCTATAATCTGCCATCTGCAAGCTGAGGACAGGAAAGCCAGTGGTACAATTCAGTCTGAGTCCAAAGGTCAGAGAATTGGAGGCCAATTGTGTAAATCCTGGTCTCAGTCTCAAGACCCAAGAACCAAGAGCACTGCTGTCTGAGGGCAGGAAAAGATGGTTGTCCCAGTTCAAGAAAAGAGAGCAAATTCACCCTTTCTCTACTTTTTTTCTTCTATCCAGGCCCTCAGTGGATTGAATGATGCCCACCCACATTGGTGAGGATGACCTTCTTCACGTCCTCTACTGATCCAAATACGACTTTCTTCTGGAAACAGCCTCACGGACACACCCAGAAATAATGCTTTATCAGCTATCTGGACATCCCTTAGCCTAATCTGGTTGATGCATAAAATTAACCATCACAAGTTCACCACTTGTCAACTTAGCACCCATACACATCTCCTTAAACCATACTTAATCTCCAAATAAAGAAAATAAAATGGTCATAATTTCACCTAACATGATAGAACTATTCTACATACAACTGAAACACACTAACCCCTTCCCCAGAAGAGGAGATAAAGTCTTTGAGTGATGTTTACTCTTCTGATATCTCATAACTTAAATACTGTTATGTAAAATCAACAATATTTAAATACTGATATAAAGTCAATGTGTCTTATAGTTACATGTAAGGAAATAAGAAAGTAAAAACAACAAAGATGTTTACTTAATGTGTGTATATATACATGCAAATGTTTTCATAAGACTATAGGAAGGAAATACTATGACAATTACAGTCCTCATTTCTGTAACTGGTCCTGTAGTTATACTGATATTTATAACTACCTTTTCCTACTAACCATTCTGTATTCACTTTGCCTTCAGCAAGCACCTCAGCTGGCCACACTGGCCTATTTTCAAAAAGGGACCTATAGAACTAGGACCCCCGAAAGAAGACAAAGCAGATCTATGAATCAATAATCATCTGCACTAGCAGTCGCTCATAGTCTAATGGAAACCCACTGAGTCCCTATGTCTGTGTTCAAATCCTGACTCACTGCTTACTACCTGTGTAACTTTGGGCAAGTCACTTAATCTCTCTAAACTTCCATTTCTTCATCTTGTAGAGTTTTAGTGAAGACTAACTGAGATATTACACATAAAATTTGTTCCATGAATTCAGACTTGCCACACTGATGTTAGTTGTCATTATTAGCAGGGCTCACCTAGTGAAACTCAAATTACTATTTAAGGAAATGACCAATTTGCATAGCCACCTGGATTTTTACTGTCAACGACTTTGACTGGGATTCAAATGCTTTAACAGCAGGGTTATTTCATTCACTGAAGATCCAGCTGGTGTAGCAGTTTGGGATATGCACTAAAAGATGCTTGGAAATACCTGCTGGTCTTTCAGCTATTGTGCTATAAAACCAGGTAGGAGAATCCTTTTATCATTTCCACAGCTGAATATGCTTTAAACCCCCTAACAGAGCCAAAATTGTCAGACCAAATTCCACTTGTGATGAAATCCAACCAGGTTAACATGTTCTTTCCTTGTTAACCACCTAGGCTTTTCTGGATGAAATCCTGCAGCCCTAAAACAGGCAAAACTTGACTTAACTTCAAGGAAAGTTTTGGATTTCAATGGACCTTTGAAGTCTCTTCAAAAGAGATAAGAACTTCAATGAGAGGTTTGCCTATACAGAGGCCCACAGAGGCAGGCCATTTGTAGAAATTCAGTTCATCTAGGAGCAGAAGTTGTCTGGTGAAAATTGGTTCAGTAAGGAGGGGCTAAGTGAGGCATGTGAGTTCAAACTCCGTAGAATGAAAATGAGTTAACTTTAGATGACCGAACTTTGTTGCTTTGTATTTTTCCTCTCGAGTTGATAAAGGCAAGCTTTTTATTTTTACTGCCATGAAGGCCAATCAATTTAATAGCTGTAGTAAATTAGAGCCAACATACATGATACAAAATTTAGGAAATGCCTAACACATAATAACTTGTCTATATACATTTATTCAATTATGTAATTAACAAACATGTATTTTAAAATAAAGATTTCCAGAAAACTATGAATTCAAACTTTTACTCATGAATAAAGAACTTCAATTTATATTAAGTGCATTCTTCGACACCAGATAAGTTAAAGTGGCAATTCTTCAAACAGTTTTTATCACACAATATTTTCCAACTCAAGCTAATAATAATTGCATATTGGGAACCTTTATCTCAAAACATTTCTAGCAGAGCACATTATGCTGTAGCTAAATCATTTTTACTGTGAAAGTTATTGTTTTCTAAGCTGCAAGAAGTGTCAAATGATGCCACAAGAAGTTAAGTATAACAAATGTATTTAACCAGAGCTCACTGCGGAAGAGATTCTATCAAGTAACTGTAATAGAATTTATATGTGTGTATATATATATATATATATATATATATATATATAGAGAGAGAGAGAGAGAGAGAGAGAGAGAGAGAGATAGTTGGCACACCATAATAAGAATTTGCTAATTGGAAATGTGATTCCGAATATGTATTGGAATTCCTGGACTTCTCTCAACTTGGAAGATAGTAACTCTATCAGGTATGAGCCAGAGAATGTTCTCCCTAGCTAAGAAAGTTTTTATTATACTACCCATATTTGTTAGAGATTATCAGAATGTTTTCAGCTGGGGGTTGTAATAAGATTCAGCAATGGTCAAAACAGGAATTCTAAAACACAAATACTTTTTTTTTCCCAGAAAAAAACAGAACATTGTATTCTGTGCTGAATTCTAGTACTTCTTAGGAATCTAAGGGTTTATTTAGTCCACAGATTAAAATCTTAGAGTAAATATAATAAAAATACTTTAAAGGTTATGTATCAACAAGGTGTCAGTGTGCATAAGGATGAAGTATTCTAGTCATAATTAAATTTCAAATCTAATTATAATTTGAGGCATCCTTTTAATTACATTGCAATATTTTCTTTTCCAAGGAAGATGAGTGGTATAGCATTTTTATCTGTAATTTTCATTTAATTAAAAATGTAAATAAATCAAACTTCCTTCTTAAAAATATTTACTTTGCACACAAATAAAAGATGATTTATAAAGTTGGGTTTTATCTACTTAATCATATTTACTTTGAGCCAAAGCATATGATGTATGAATATATAGGAGGAGATGTCTAAATTTTCTTTAATATTATGAAGCAGGAAAAAAAATGTTGCCAGTAATTATCTTCCTTGCCAGTGAGAATTCTTCATCACTTCTGGCAAAATCCTACTAATCCTTCAAAGCTAAGTTCAAATGTCACCTCCTTTGTGTGAAGCCTTCCCTAACTCCCAAAGCCAAATTCAGGAGTAGTCAACTGAGCCACAGCCAGCGACTTAAATCCATAAGGGGCACTAAAATATCCCTGGGATTTTACAAAATCCCTGAAGAAAAGCGTCTTAGAAACTTGAGCCACTTGGGGTAGAAGGTAAACTACCCCACTCTGCCTCCAAACCCTCACATGGGAGTTACCAAGGATCACTAACCTGCCTCCTAAGGATCCAGCTCCTTGGCAAATTTATAGCCAAAATGAGATTCTTGGACAATAGATGAGAGGATGGGAACAGGCTTGAGTGCTTCTCCACTGACACAAGCCTCTCCCCCACCATACTAGATGTTTTCCCTGTATTAAGGTCAAACAAACACTTGCAAACACCTCCTGGTCCCACTTCCTTTTTTTTTTTTTTTTTTTGAGACAGACTGGCTCTGACACCTGGGCTAGAGTGCTGTGGCATCAGCCTAACTCACAGCAACCTCAAATTCGTGGGTTCAAGCAATCTTTCTGCCTCAGCCTCCCAAGTAGCTGGGACTACAGGCATGTGCCACTATGTTGGGCTAATTTTTTCTATATATTTTTAGTTGTCCAGATAATTTCTTTCTATTTTTAGTAGAGACGGGGTCTCACTCTTGCTCAGGCTGGTCTCGAACTCCTGACCTCCAGGGATCCTCCCAGAGTGCTAGGATTACAGGCATGTGGCACCATGCCCGGCTAATTTTTTCTGTTTTTTAGTAGAGACAGGGTCTTGCTCTTGCTCAGGCTGGTCTCGAACTCCTGACCTCAAGTGATCCTCCTGCCTTGGCCTCCCGGAGTGCTAGGATTACAGGCGTGAGCCACGGTGCCCGGCCTCCACTTCCTTATACTACTTCTGATGACATCAGACCACAAAATATAAACTAGGAAAGGCTTTAAGGATGTGAAGGCACGAAAGTGTAAGGCACAGGGGAAAGAGGATAAGATCAATGAATGGCAGAATCTATGGGATGGGAGGAATTTTAGAAGGGAGAGAGAGTGGGAATCTTAGGAGAGGGTGATCAGAGACTGGGAACTTGAGACTGAGGTCGCAGAGAGGTTGTAGTTCTCAGCAGTGATGAGGTTCAGGCTATGACAAAGGACCTAATGGCTGAGGTAGGGTAGAGGATGAGGTCACTAGAGCAAAGGGGGCCAAGAGGAACAAGGAATGAGAAGGATTGTCCTCAAGAATAAGAAACTCACTAAAAATTGTGACAGACTATGTTGGAGACAGTGACAGCCAGAAACTCAAATCTTCAAGGAATTACAGAGAGTGATTACAGGTGCCTTAGAACAGCAGTCCCCAACCTTTTTGACACCAGGGATGGGTTTCCGTGGAAAACAGTTTTTCCACCGACCTGGGGGTTAAGGGTTGGGGGGGGGTGCTGGGCATCGCCTCGCAACCCAGATCCCTGGCATGCACAGTTTGCAGTGGGGTTCGTGCTCCTGTGAGGGTCTGATGCCCCCACTGATCTGATGTGGGGTGGGGGCAGGTTCGGGCAGTGTTGGATCGATGGGGAGTGGCTGTGAGTGCAAGTGGGGCTTCGCTCACACCTTCCACTCGCCTCCTGCCGTGCTGCTGGGCCGCCTGGTGCCTGGCGGGCCATGGCCTCGGGCTGGTCAGCAGCTGAGGTTTGGGGACCGCAGCCTCAGATGACTATATCGAGGAGGAGTCCAGGAGAGAACCAGGTTTCCCAGCTGGTGAAGTGAAGTGGCAGGGCCCTGATCAGAAGTAAAGGGACTGTCCATAGACGAGGTGGAAGACATGAGGGACTTTTGCTGACAGCTGATTATGGGTTCCGAGACAAAGTAGAAGGGTTGCAGGTATTGGAGAGAGACAGGAAATGGGGTCAGAGAAGGGATGTGCAGAGCTGTATGAGTGCTAAGAGTGGGGCTGTGTTACTACCTTGCCATGTGGGGCTTTTCGAGGTAACGAAATAGAGTTAAAGGATAAAATTCTATTAATTTTGTTGGTCTCAAGACTGATGATGGTGATGAGGCTCGAGTTGTGCAGGAAGAGGGGACACGGAACTGCCAGGATCTGTGGAGTCGTAGGGCCCTTTCCTTCGGTCTTCAGTATGCAGGCCATGCCAAGACAGTTTCAGCCAGAACACCCGGGCCTCTGTGGCACCTGCTCTTGACTCCTGGAGCGCTCAGGGATCCTGAGATTCTTTTTAAATCCTTGTTAAAAGGCACCGAGAAAATGGGGAAGGTGGGTCTTACCTTGAGCATCTGGGGCTCTTAACTCCTCTATATTATGATTTTTTTTTCTTTAAAAAATAGAGATCCGTTGCATATTTTTGAAGGTAAGAATGATAAAATTCAAGTTGTACTTTAGGAAAATCCAGTGGTTTTTAGAAGCTGGTCTCAGATGGCCAGTGGGCCATGGTGATGGGTAGTTTCTAAGGTTTCACACTGGAAGGGATATCTTCTGATCATCTGTCGTCCAGATGCCACCCCTGGCTTTTCAAAGGGCCATGAATAATTAGAAGATATTCCTTCCAGTGTGAAATCTTAGTCTCCAGATTTTACTTTATTAAGAGGCCTCTATTTCTTGAAAGGGAGACATATTAAAAACCACTGGACTCAGATCTCTCTGTGAGAACACTCTTTCCCCAGAAATATTTCCTTACCCCTATCAACTCGTTGATCATAGGTTACCTTCTCCAGCAAGCCTTCTTGGACCACCCTATTTGAAGGTTCTACCTGCTTTATTTTGCTCTATATCATAAATTTGTAGCTCTTTCATTTCTTTGATGGCAGCCCCACCATCCCAATCCCCAAACTAGAAGATAAACTCTATGTGAACAGGATGTTTGCTAAATGGAATTGCTATCTGTACTGTGTAATAGCCTGGTTTTTCATTTAAACTACAGAAAATGGTTTTCCATGGAAGAAAACACTGGAGTACAATGGAAGTGTTCAATAAATATTTGCTAAGTAAATTTGCCTTTATCTCTGCTTTTCCAGGGTCATGTTCTTCCTCACATCAAATGATTCAACCACAGCCAACATGTCAGGGTCTCCTTATTTTCTCTGCCCTTCCATGTCTTCATCCTTTTCCTCAAGTAACTCCCTCCATCTGCAATGCACCTTTCCCACATCCTCCATTTATAGAATTTCTGTTCATCTTTCAAAACCCAATTTAAATACTACCTCCTTCATTAGGGTTATATTTGCTGCTAGAATGCTAATGTCAGTGTTGAGAACAGTATTATGATATCACCAATCAAAATATATTTTTTCTTCCTCATTGCTTCTAGAATACTTGATTTATGTCTGATTATTATATTTTTAATCTGTTGATTACTATAGCTAGTCTTTCATGGGTCTGTATCTCCAACTAGAATTTATAAGCCCCTTGAAATTAATGATTATATCCTGATTATGATTGTATTTCCAAAGGGTTTATCACAATGCCTGACACACAATAAATACTGGATTGGATTGGATTGAACTACTTTTTTACTTTGAGTTGCCTATATAATCAACTCAGCCATTTTCTCCATTCTTTTCTTTCTTAATTTTTTTTTATTTCAGCATATTATAGGGGTACAAATGTTTAGGTTACATATATTGCCCTTGCCCCACCTGAGTCAAAGCTTCAAGCGTGCCCATCCCCCAGATGGTGTGCACTGCACACATTATGTGTGTGTATATACCCATCCCCTTCTCCCCCCTCCCATCCACCCGACACCCAATGAATGTTATTACTATATATGCACTTATGTGTGGATCAGTTAATTATGTGATGGTGAGTACATGTGGTGCTTGTTTTTCCATGATTCAAGTTGTGGCATTAATCATCTCATCAGTTGAATAGAGGCTCTATTAAAGGTAAAATGAGAACAATAGCATAAAAACAGTTCTGTGTACTTGTTGACCTTAGAGTTCTCCCACTACCTGACTCTTCTGGATATAACAGTAGCCAGGTTATGCTATTGGACTCAAAAAGGAAGCTCATTTCTTCATTCCCCCCCTAAGTATGGGGAAATGTGAGAACAGGACACATTACGGTGTGTGTGCAAAGAAGGGGAAGGGGAGGCTGTAGTTTCACTACATTGTAAATGGCAAAAGTTTGACCACATTTTAGTTGATCTCATTGTGGTTTTCTTTTCTTTCTTTCTTTTTTGTTTTGGGAAACTGAAGAAATAAAAAAGTTAGAAGTAGGGTTTGTGCTTTAAGATTGCTGAAATTAGAGCAAGTAAAATAATTCTTGATGTCCTACAGCCCATAAATAACTGTACCTCCTGTAGTTTCCCTTAGAAGCCAATCTAGAGTAAACACGTAAAAGCTTCAGGTTCTGAAAAAACTCCTTTCCTTTTTTCCTTCTTTTATTCAATCAACAAACTTTCATTAAGTGCTATGCTCTAATTTTGCGCAAGAAGGTTCCCTGGTCACAAAAGCAAATAAAACAAGGCCTGGTCTTTTAAAGGACAATAACATACGATTGGTGCTATGCTTCAATTATGTACAGAAAATAGAAAAGAGATACATCTAACCCACATCTGCTATATACTAGGCACACTCATCAATAGCAGTCCTTGCCCTCAAGGAGTTTATAAATCAGTGGGGAAAACATTGTAATGCTTTTCTATATAGAATTATAAGGACACATTCTATGTACACACTAGTCTTATTGGAGGGCATACAGAGGTTGGGAGGGATGGGCGAGGAGAACAAATCTAACTGATTTGGGAATAAAAAGAGGCAGGTGCTTTTAAAAATTCAAAAGTGAGGTTGTGTTTAAATTTAAAGGTTAGAAAGATGAGGCTTCATCCTGTGCACTTCAGGAAAGGAAATCATCTAAGCATGCAAAATTCAGTGTGTGAAGGTCCCTTGCGGACTATTAAGGAATATCATAGAAATATTCTTGGGGAAGATTGCAGAAAATGTCTTTAAAGTGAAAGCACCTGAGGGTAAGGATCACAATTAGGAGGCAATAGGAATGATTTTTGAGGGTCCCAGAATTTTATATTTGGGCAGTGAAATTTTTTTAAATCTGGAGTTTTGACACAGAATTGACAAGCTTTATTATGCTACATAGGGCAGTTAACAAAAGCACTATCATCAAGGCCTACCACAGTCTTTTTTGAACCTTTTTATTTATGTATAATGTAAATAGCTCATATCATAAGTGACACATATAATGTGCATATCATATATGAGAACCCAATGAATTTTTATAAACTAAACCGTTTTATTTATACCAATAGGTAAACCATCTCTGCATCTCTGCGGTCCCCAACCCCCAGCAGACGGTCTACAGCCTGTTAGGGACAGGCCACAGAACTCTCCGACCACCCATGCCATGGAAAAATTGTCTTCCATGAAACCAGTCCCTGGTGTCAAAGAGGCTGGGGACCGCTGCTATATCTAGCACTCTGATTAAGAACTAAGACATTACCAACAGCCCAGAAAACCCACTGCATTCCCTTTTGGTCACCACTTTCACGCCTCACTGAGTTCTAACACTAAAGATTAGTGTTCTCTGTTTACATATAATGAAAATGTTTTAGCACCAAAAAAAAAAAAAGTCATAATTACAAATTTTAAAGGTCTATGTCTTTTAGTTGAATAAATTTAGGCTCACATAGATTCATAAAAAACTCACCTTTTAAAATACTGAGTTTTTAAAAATTATATTTTACTGTGTATTGGTGGAAAATTTGTTACAGACTGGCATGGCTCCATGGCCCCACCTTGAGAAATCAATGGTCTAGGTGAAAGATAATGAAAACGGATATTTAACAGTGAGAGTAGGGACAAAGACAGAAAAGAGAGAGTTGCAGATGACTGAGGACTCTTGACAGTTATATGTGGGAGGGAAGAAAGAATCTAGAGTCTACAGCCATACCATTCTGAATGTGCCTGATCTCATTTGATCTCGGAAGCTAAGTAGGGTAGGGCCTGGTTAGTACTTGGATGGGAGAAAAAGTCTAGAATAAATACCAGGTTTCAGGTTTGATTATCTGAGTGAATAGTGTTTCCATAATTAAGGAAGAAAATGAAGGAGAGGGAGTTTTGCTGGGATAAAATAAGGTTTTAATTTGAGATATAATGAATTTGAGGGCTCTAAGGAACATTCAGGTATAGTTTTTTTTTTTTTTTTAAGAATAAAAATTGGCATATCTATTGTTGGGAGACAATTCTTTATGGTTCTGTCATATTTTGGCATGTCTCATAAGCAAGACTTCTCTTTGTTCTAGACTAATTTTTAAAGATATTTTTGTAATCAATAGCCTTGGAAGAGAGAGAATGTCTCCCTCCAGGGCAAAGAGCAGAGTCTTTTGTAATAAAAGATTTAGTTTCCCTAAATTCAACATCTCTCTCACGTAACACAACCCGCTAATTGTTCAGGTGTCATCTGGCCTTCTTTGCATTACCCTGTGAGAATTCGGGTTCCAAGAATCAGTGCAAAAATGTGAATACTCTGGGTACTGCCATTGCTGTAAGTAATAAGCTGTCCTTTGTCTCTGACCCCGGAGCCTCAGGTGTTTTACCAGCAACCATGACACTCTGGCAGGTTAACATACTAATTTGCAAGTACAGTAAAATCTTATACCCTTCACAGTTCTTGATATTTATCTTCAAAATATTGCAACATTTTAATTTATATAAATTATCTTACTTTTTGCAGTTTCAGGCCTCATCACAGTAAGGTCTTAACAATTAAGTGACAGTCCCTAACATTTTTCAGACTCTTAGCAGGATTAATACATTAATTCTGACAGCTAAGGAAATTATTGTCAGCATTATGTAGAAGGAAAAATCAAAACCACTCATACATACATGGTTGGTTTACTATTACAATTATTTGACATCTAAAACACTGTTTTGTATACGGGCTCAGTAAAATGTGAATTGAATCTAATTGATTAAAATCTTATCAAATATTAACTAAACCTCTTCAGAATTACAGGATCCACATTATAACATAAATTAATGGTACCAGAGAAGTCCAAAGAGGGAAAGTATCAAAAAGAGTCCTGCGGTAGACAGAATGATTCCCTCTGATTCAAAGGTGTTACTATGATCTGAATGTTTGTTTCCCTCCAAATTTCATATGTTGAAAGCTAATACCCAAAGTGTATGTATTAAGAGATGAGGGCTTTGGGTAGTGACTAGATCATGAGGGTCTTTATAAAAGAGGCCCAAGGAAGCTTGTTTGCTCGTTTTGTCCTTCTGCCACATAAGGATGTAGCAAGAAGGCACCGTCTATGAAGCAAAGAGCCCTTACCAGACACCAAATCTGACTTCCCAGCCTCCAGAATCATGAGCAATACATTTCCATTGTCAATCTCCATTTCCAATACCAATCTCAGATATTTTATTATAGCAGCCCAAACAGACTAAGACAGATGTCCATATTCTAATCCCAAGATGCTGTGAATGTGTTACCTTGCATGGAAGAAGAGACTTTACAGATGTGATTAATTTAAGGATCTTGAGATGGGGAGGTCATCTTGGATTATCTGGGTGAGCCCAATGTAATCATAGGAGTCTTTATAAGGAAAAGAGGGAGGCAAGACAGTCGAGTCACAGGAAGAGATGTGATGATGGAAGTTCAGAGAGAGAGCGGCAGAGGGATTTGAAGATGCTACACTCTTGACTTTGAAGACAGGAAGGGGGCCAAAAGCTGAAGAGTACAGGTGGCCTCTAGAAGCTAGAAAATGATATGGAATTTTCCCTACAGCTTCCATTGAGAAGGAACACAGACCTGCCAACAGCTTGATTTTAGGATTTCTGACCTCCATAAATATAAGAAAATAAGTTTGTGTTATTCTAAAGTACTATATTTGTGGTAATTTCCCCCAGCATCAATAGAAAATGAAAACAGCTCTCAAAGTGTCCCATTTTATTTATGTCAAAACCCCTATGACTAAGCTAACTTCCTTGGTTATTTTTTATGCCTATATTGCTTTCTATTTCTAATGCTGCCCTTAAGCAACACTGGACTGAAATGAGTTACAGTTTTTACACTTGCTCTTTCTCAGTAAGAAGAAAATCACTTTCAGAAAAGTGGGAGGAGAGGGAGTTGAGGGGGAAAGAAAGGGATAACCCTAAGCAATAAATGAAGAAAAACTATCCCCAAAGCACAGTTAAAAAAAGAAAGAAAGAAAGAAAGAAAAACAAAACAAAACAATATCACTCTCCAAGGACCAAGAACAGGCCCACAAAAAGAAAATAAGTGGAACAAATGTAACTGTATACCACGGTTGAAGAAAGATCCAGACTGCCCAATTTCCCCAGATATCTGCTTTTCCTAGGTACCCATCTAGGCTGTGACTCCAAACAATCTGTTTGATCACTCTCTCCCTGTAAAAGGAGGTCTTGGTATAGGGGGTAGAAACTGAGGTCTAGCCAGGAAACATACACTGGGGCATGTACATGGATCTATTATTTGTTTTGCCCATGGGCATGAGATGACATAATTCTTTTTTTAAAATTATCTTTTAATTATTTATTTATTTTGAGACAGAGTCTTGCTCTGTTGCCTGGGTTAGAGTGAAGTGGCATTATCATAGCTCACTGTAACCTCAAACTCCAAACTCCAGGGCTCAAGACATCCTCCCACCTCAGCCTCCGAAGTAGGTGGGGTTACAGGTACACACTGCCACGCTTGGCTAAGTTTTCTGGTTTTTGTAGAGATAGGGTCTCATTCTTGCTCAGGCTGGTCTCAAACTCCTTGCCTCAAGTGATCTTCCCATCTCAGCCTTCCAAAGTGCTAGGATTATAGACATGAGCTACCACACCTAGCCCAAGATGACACAATTCTTGACAGAAATTCAATCCACATGTTGAGGTCTACCCAGCTCTTGACTCAAACGAAGCAGGTCTATAAAAAGAGTACAGACGTGACTCATTCAGACAGAACTCAGGACAATGGTGGGGTGGGGATTGGAGGAGGATATGGAAGGAAAGTCTTAAGTAATCCTTATGCTGACACAGTTTTATAAGATTTCTGTAGTATCAGATGAGGGCTTAAAGGCAGAGCTTAGAGCTCACCAGAGCTGACTCTGAATGGCAATTTTCCCCAGTGCTGGAGCTGTTGGTATGAATGCACTAATGTGCATTTTCAGCACACGCTGCTGGGAATTCCTGGGCTACCTGGCCATACAGTCCCCAAACTACAGCTCCTTCCATTTAGGCTGCACTGGAAGTGCTCTCTCTGGAAGCCACTCTTCCTGTTAACTAGCATGCACCAGCTACCATCACCTCACCAGGCTCTTTGCTTCATCTCCTTGGAAATGGTCAACACTCTTTACATAGTTTCTACTTCTTATTGGTTTCAAAGTGTGGAGCGTATTTCAATGTTTGACACTCCCAGTGGAGCCCAGAAGGTTAACCCAGTGCGGTTTAACACAACCACTTACTATGTGCCAGACACAGTGCTAGACATGGAGAATTCAAAGACAAAAACCTGCCCTTTGCTCTGATGGAACTGACAATTGAATTATATGCCAGCTTTTTCTGGATCATGCCCCTGTCCCAGAACTTGGAGGACTGGGTAACTGCCGCTCCTCTTTCCACACTCCTGCACGTGAGGCAGTTTATCTTCCCTTAAGTTATGTGACTGGGGGAACTTCTCCAGCCTTCCTGAATTTTGCACATAGGACCAACTTCCGTGGGATCTGCCGGACCTTACTGTGTGAACATTCTTTGATCATGCACTTTATCTAGTTGGAGGAAGCAGGAAGTGCAAAATCATATTTTCCACTTTGCCTCAATCAGATTTCACTTTTACCCTAGACTTCTGGGTCCATTGGAGCAGTCACAAGTTCTCCATTTTTTCCAGGGACAGTAACACAAGAGGTTGTCACAAAGTCCCTGACACTTTTTTTTTTTTAAACTTTGAGTCAAACTAGGAATACCACTATTGTCTTTATTCCTAGAAATCTACATTGCTAAAGTTGTCCGTGAGGGAGCTGAAAGAGCTTGCAAGTATATTAAAAGCAAAACCAAGTGCCCCACCAAAAAAAAAAAAAAAAAAAAAAAGTGATTTCTAACCAAACAGCCCCATGCATAGAAAAAAAGCACTTATCTATTTGCCAGAATTGTAGATCCGAAACCTTTCCAAAACAAATGGAGGGGTCACTTCCTGTCCTGTTGTTGGTTTGCCATACTCACAACAAGCAGTTGGTTACACCTGTGCCTGAGGGTTTTTCTAGGCTTCATCTTTTAAAACCCCTGAAGTATTCTTTTTTCACTTGGCACCTTATCTTCACACATGAAGGGTTTTGGATCAGAAAGACCACGATGGAAGTGCTCGGTGGTAGTGTTCTTTTTCTAACTTGGCTTGTGTAGCTGCCATTCCTCTCAATTCTCATGAAAACACACATGATTCAGTAATGCTTCCCCCACTCCGTGTACAGTTCCCCCCTCCAGGCCTCTAAGAGAGGAGCCCAGGACTTTCCTATACTAATTGTCTCCCAGCCAGTGGCTGCCTTTCCTACAGCAGCCCAAGCCAGACTTTGTTGCCGCCTGCGAATATTTTCCACTCCAGTGTGTGATGCCAAAATCATTCCACCAGGCCTGCTCCAAGTTTTCCTGTCAAGAGAAGCTTCCAGCCTGATGTATAGTGGATTAGCATAGAGCATCAAGACCAGACTCACAATCTTATAAAACTGGCAGCACAGCTTCCTAAGTCGAACAATGAAATGGATGCACCCTTTTAAACTGAAAGGTATAATATATTTTCAGAGAAAGGTATCAATTTCTATAAGAACAATTTATTTGAGGATTTTGAGAACCTGGTTCAAACTAATTTTAAGAAGTGATTATTATTTTATTCACAAAAAAATATAGTAACCCTTCATAATGTAAATTTACTGAGCACCATCAACGTTTACAAATTTGCCCCTTGTCCATCAGATCTTATTTATTTCTACTGCTTCTTCACAAACATTTAGAAAATAGATATCTACATGCCAAGGTCCTTCTGTTAGGGTGCACTGTTTTAGTAATAACCAAGGAGAAGACTCTTGCTGGGTTAGAAAAACCTAGAAGAGTAGCCTGATTTTGACAATAGTACCAGTAACCATTGTGGCATGGCATAAACATCTTCCATAAAACCAAGCTATAGATCAACAAATGTTTATTGTCTACTCGCTAAACAAATTTTTCATTTCTGAATCCTCTGTGTCTAGTACTATTCCTGGCAAGGAGCATATTTATTTATTGAACGAAAGAATGAATAAATGAATGAACACACCCAATTTCCCTAAAGCTGTTAATTTACCCATTCATACTTGAGCATATTGATTCTTGAAGACATTCCAGTTCCTTGGATCACAAGTTCTCTATGTTGACTACTCTTATGAAACCACTTTAAATCTATGTTTAAAAACCTGTTGAGTTTTCTTTCTGCTTAAATTATATTGTTCTGCGGTTGTTTTTTGTTTTTGTTTTTTTTTTAAGTAGATACACATAAGGGCTTCCAGAAAACAATCCTGGCAGAATTTGAGATATTAGAGTCTCCAGGCTCCATAAAAGGAAGCTTTAGAGTTGCTAAGAAAACAAGGAAAGACTCTCCTCTTGATTTCTGCATCACTTCCCTCAGGAATCCTCTTTGTACACCTACCTTCCTTTTCCCCTCCCTCCTACCCCATTCCTTAAGTGCCCCCTCTTAAAGCTCCCTAAATTCTTGTGCACAGTATCACCATCTTGTAATCCTCTCCCTTCCTAGACTGTGGTTTCAGCACAGGCAATGACTGGGAATTTGTCTTGGTACCTTTGGTTCCTGGTATAGATCCTGGCGCTTCGTGAGTGCTCAGTTAGTGTCTGAACAAATGAATGAAGGAGGGAATCATGGTATTAAACTTACCTGAGACATTTGTTCATCCAGAGGCTGGAAAACATTTGGAAGGCTTTCAGAGTGAGAAAGGTACTTTCTTCTGTTTGGAGAAAAGATCAAAGGATCCTGCCTGAGAAGAGCCTTCCATCTGGTTTTTATTGTCATCTTTCTTTTTTCTCCTACTGATTAAAAGGAAAGGAGTGGGGGAGAACCAAAAGTAATCTGGGAGACTGGCGGAACTGTGAAAAGACTGTGAAGCCATATTTTTTAGAGCCTTCTGGGGATTCTTGTCAACCCAAGCAAAGCTGGCCCCAGGGCCAGGGGCCATCAGTTCCCACATGCATTGCTAGTCAGCTTTCTTCTTGAAGGGCATTTCCAGGACTACTCAGAGCCAGTTCTGTCAACCCTGTTCTCTCTTCCTGCCAGTTCATAGCAGGGCCCACTGATGCCCTCTTGCTCTGTGGACTTTCCAGCTAAGGTTACCCCTACCACTCCGCTGCCTCTTATTCCGGATTTACCTGAGTTTCTGCCCATCTCCTGTCCTGCCGCCTCTCTTACTTTGTCTGTTTACCCTGTCTCTTTACTCCTTGAAGAGACTTTGACACATATCCTGACCTTGAACTGTATCCATCCCTCCCTGGTCCACTGATTTCTTCTACCTGAAGAATGTGACAGGTGTAACTATTCAAAGCACAGAGTAAGTCATCAGACAAAGCTCTATGCACTGAGCAGCCACTGAAGACCATAAAGGCAACTAGCCTAGAATCTAGAAAGATAACCAGAGCCACAAGGAATCTAGAAAACAAGCAGGGAGACTATGATGTGGGAAATTAAAAGCTCAGACAAAGAATTAACCTCATAGAGGGCCGGGAAGCCAAAGAGCATGGGAAATAGCTACCAGGTCACAGCAACAAGACCTTGCTTTTGCATTAATTCATTGCCTCTGCCAAGTAAATTTGTATTTATGTCCTACTAATGAAAGAGAGAGAGTCCAGGAATGGGACTGCATATGGTTGTGAATTGGGACTTTCCACACTTAGTCCTTGTGTTGAACTAAGTAATTACCTTACCTCTCTGCCTGCCTCAGTTTCCTCTTCTATAAAATGGAGCTAATAATAGTACCTACATTAGGAAGTTTTTCTGAGTATTACACGAGGTAATATAGGTAAAGCATTGGCATATCCCTGTTCAGCAGAAAGTGTACAATGATTATTAGTTGTCATTATTATTACAGTGAAGAGGATGGTTTTTAAAGTGACTAGCATGGGTCTTGCTGGCAGAGGTTAAGGTTTTTGGATCCCATGAATAAAAATTACAAGAGTCAGCAGAATCACTTTTGCTAATAGATGGCTTTGAAATGTACATATACTGGGTGTTTAGTTATGTTTGTAAAGAACTTTTTTATAGCTTTATTGAGGCATAATTGGCATACAATAAACTGTGCATCTTTAAAGTATATAATTTGATGAGTTTTGACATATGCATATGCCCGTAGATCCATCACCACAATCAACATAATGAACATATCCATCACCCCCCAAAATTTCCTCATGCCCCTTTGTAATCATTCTGTCCCTCTCCTCCTTGATCCACCCTCGGCTTTCTCATCATCCTCAGGCAACCCCTGATCTGCTTTCTGTCACCATAGATCAGTTTACATTTTCCTAGAATTTATATAAATGGAATCACACAGTATTACTTTGGGGGGGGCGGTGGGGGAGGTTTGGCATCTTTCACTCAGTGCAATTATTTTGAAATTAATCTACATTGTTGTTTGTTGTCAATAGCTCATTCCTTTTAATTGCTGAGTAGTATTCCATTGTGTAGCAAAATGTGTTTACCCAATCATCTGCTTATGGAGACTTGGGTTGTTTCCAGTTTGGAGCAATTACAAAGAAAGCAGCAGTAAACATTCAAGTACAAGTCTTTGTGTGGACCTAGACTTTTATTTCTCTTGGGTAAATATCTGTGATAAGTATGTGTTTAACTTTTTAAGAAACCGCCAAACTGTTTTCCAGAATGGTTGCGCCATTTACATATTTAAGCATCAAAGACATATCTTTTCAATTATTTTTATGAGGGCATGAAACAGCTTTGGTTCTTGTCTTTATCTGCGTCTGAGATTTCTGGCTAGGTCCATGGGTCCTCAGTGCCCACCTTTCTTGGAAACTTAATGGAATTTGTTTTGTTCCTCTGGGGGAAGAAACTTCTTAAAATGTGAACTCACAAAATTAAACAAATCAAAGGTTAAAAACAAGTATCATAACAACTATTGGGTAAGATATTTATTGGTTTAACCTCAATCTCTTTTAAGATTCAATAGGGGATGCCTGGATCTAACAGTCCAGCGTGCGATAAATAAATCATCCATGAACTCTCTTTGTATAACTTTCGAGCCCATTCCCCTAGGTCATTGTCATCCTCTCAGACTGAAGAGTCCTGACATAGTGCCAAGTCCATCAAGCATGTCTACAAGGTCTAAGGACACCCATTCCATATTCTTATTGTCAACATCACTCTCAGCCTTCACCCCTGTGAAAGCCACATGCAACTGCCCAAAATGTGACACAACTGGGATGGAAGGAATTTTCATTTGTCTCAAAAACAAAAAAAAATTCAGACTGCAAGCACATGGTATTGTTCAAAATAATTGTTCATCTCAATTCCAAAGGGCTAGAAATCTCTGTTCTGAGAATCTGCTTTAAAGGGAGAGAAAAAAAAATATGGTGCCAACAGGATGTCCTAATAATAGAACCATCAATCTTACTGCATTTTTGGTTGTTAACTGCTAGTATAAATCAAAGTCCTCTCCTTCCACATCCCCCTTCCCTTCCATACCCAAAGCCCAACTCTCTCCCTCCTCTCTCTCATATGCATGACAACTCTGTTTTCCTATCTGAGGGAAGAAAGAGAAGATTTGGGTACGGAGAAGGCCCAGGAAAGTTAAAGAGAAAAACGGAAGGTAAGAGCCTATGAAATGTTTACGTTTAAGCACCTTTGGTTAGAGGAGCAAAGGCTGGAAGCTATTTGAGGGGGGACTTGGGGAATTCTGAGTGTAAAGCAAGTTACTTCAGGTCCAGGGCACAAACGTGTGCACAGAGTCAACTCATTGCCAGACATGAAAACAGACATGTTGGCACCCCAGGGGTGGGACACCTGGGAGACTTTCAGAGGCTGCTCTCTGGGCATGGGCATTGGCCTACATTGCAAGAAAGGGACTTCACCAAGCCACTCTGCAGGCAGTGGATGTGGGGTGTGACAACAATAATGCTAACAATGGTAAAAAGGGTAGCTAACATCCGTTAATCTCTACTGTGTATTAGGTATTGTGGGAGGTGTCTTAAAAATATCATTTCAGTGTATCTTCAAAATAAGCATATTGTCCCCAGTTTCATAGATGAGGCAATGAAAGCTCAAGAAGGTTAAATAACTTGCACAGGCCACACAACTGGTAGGCGTTGGAGGCAGGATCAGGTGCAGTCAATATGCCTCTAGAACCCATAATCGCAGGGAAAGGGGGACAGAGTGGGCAGGGGAGTAGATGCAAGAGGCCCAGAAGCTGGCAGGCTGTCGTGTGAGAACGTGTGAGGCCTCCTTTGGAAACTCCCAGGAATAAGGAGGGGCTGCGTAAAGAAATGGGGGCCATCCCGCACAGCCATGTGGACACCAGAAAAACCTGGCAAGTATCAATTCCAGAAGAAGCTCTTAACCCTATCCTGTGGTCTGAATGTTTATGTCCCCCCAAATTCATACACTGAAGCCTAACACCCAATGTGATGGTGTCCGGAGTTGAGACCTTTGGGAGGTGATTAGGTCACGAGGGTGAAGCTCTCGTGAGTGAGATCAGTTCCCCAATAAGAGAGGCCCTGCAGAGCTGCCTTGCCCTTCCACCGTGTGAGCACACGGCGAGAAGGCGCCATGCTATGAACCAAGAAGCAGGCCCTCACCAGACCCCGAATCTGCCAGAGCCTAGACCTTGCACTTCCTGGCCTCCAGAACTGTGAGAAATGAACTTCTGTTGTTTATACCCAGGCCAAAGTATTTTGTTATAGCAGCCTGAACCAACTAAGACACTACAGAACTGTGTCCACTGGGGATTACACCATGTCACAATTTTCAAAGATGTTGCTTGCAGTGGAAGGTTCAATGTAGCCAGTTACCCATGTTCTGGGAAACAGACACGCAAGCGTATTAATCTCAGGTAGGCCAGCGGCAGACAGAGCTCTAACTGAAGCGCCGTAACTGACAGCGAGCATGTTCAAGTGCAGCTGACCCCAGGAGGCAGCTCCCCGAGCCTGTCTGAACCGAAGGCGGTATCACAGTCATCAAAAGCTGGTTTCCTGAAAGGGATCTCTTTAACCATAGGAGTCGCTACCTCCCGGGGAGATTTGAAGGTTTGGGTGGCCATGGAGACCTGTGAAGAAATCTGCCTCTGGCCTGAGAGTTTTTCCGGCTTCAAGTCCCGACTTCAGGCTCCAGGAGAAGGGGAGCAATTAGTCTCTGCCAAGACCCAGGACCAAACCCATCCGTTCCCTGATGCTTGCCCTCACTGCTCCTGCTCTTGGCTGGGAATGCCCCCGGCCCGTCTACCCAGCAGGTATCCACTCATTTTTGAAGACACAATTAAGCACCTCCCAGAAAAGCCTCTCTGACACTCTCCTTTGTGCCTCACTATCTCCAGCCTGTGGTCCCCTCGGAGCCCCTCTAACAATGGAGCGGATTCATTTGTTCTCAAGCCTGCCTCCTCACTCAAGGTGGAAAGTTTCTTAAAGGCAGGCAAGAACCTGTGCTATTCATCTGCAGTTCAGCACGAGGCAATTTTTTTTTTTCTTAGAATGAAGATGACAATGGGGAGTAGGTTAAAACTTCAGCAAAGGAAATCAGACTTGCTAGAAATCTTAGGCTCTTTCTTGATTTTCCGTACCTTCCCCTAGGCCAGAATTGCTCCTCCCTTACTACAGGGTTTAGTTAGGAAAACTGGTAATAACATGTGACAGATGGACATTGTCCCGGGAACATCCTCTGCAAGCCCTGGGCCTCAAAGGCACCCAGTTGACGGCTCCCATGATGGATGAGATTGCTTGAAAAGGAGGGGCCGGCCAGAGCTGGCGGGGTGAGAGTTGATGCAAAGGAACCAGGACAAATGGGAAATTTAGGGATGTCAGGACAGGGATTGTCACTGTGATCCCCATCTCTGTCTGATATGCCACAGAAACAGGCAAGAGCCATGTTCAGACGTGACTTAAAATTGAAGATATAAAGATATGACTCTCTCAAAAATAGAAATTGGTGCCACGGCACTGTCAGCACCATCACCAAAAGCCAAGGCATTCTTCTGACATGAAGACATAGCCTTTGAGAACAACTTCCTCCACCTCTTTCTTAGGAATAGGGCGAAGGGGGTGTGAAAGAGGAAGATTTGTTTTGGAACATTTATCCTGGCATTATTTTATTTTATTCTAGCTGTTTTGTCAGGGTCTTTTCTGTGGTAGTTAGAAATATGCCTTCCTAATCATTCAATTGATAGGTTCATCCCTGCATGGGCCACTCCTGTGCAGCTTCTAGCTTTTAGAAATATTTAATAAAATGTAAAATACTGTAAAAACAAAAACAAAACTAGTGTTAATTATATTTAAGATTTATTTTTTTTTTCCAAAATAGGGTATAGGCCTTCCTGAGGCTTAATTATTTCTAAAAAAGATTTTGTTGTTAAGGGGGTGGGAGATGTTAATTTACTATATTGATTCCTCTGAGACATCCCTTGAGCTATAAATTGACATTAATTATTCATGGCCCAGAAAGGTCCTATATTAGGAGAAAATTTTTCCATTAAGACTTAATTCACTAGCTCAACACTTTAAAAAGTTGATGCCTGGGTTATCAGAGGCACAAATGTATTCTAATCATGGCAGTGTGGGGGCGAGTCGCCTATGTGTGCCACATGATGAGGGAAAAATAGAGTGCAATTGACCAGGAAGAGAGAAACAAACCAACAAAAATCTCTCTTTTGCCTGCATTATTTACAGGGAGAATCATTATCATTATCGCCATCCAGATAAAAAGACTCTTGGCTGAGTCCCCAAGATCGTCTTCCTCAATAACAAAGGACTTTGTTCCTCTCCTCAGACAGCTTTTGTGCCCAACCTTCTTGTTTTTATTCTCTCTCTCCTAGGACAAATGTGCTCACAAAAATATTCCCCAATCTGGCTCCTCCGTAGGGAATTGACCACAGGTCATGGACCGCAGAATGACATACTACATTATCATCCAATCAAACAAAAAATAATAAACAGGAGGAACTAGCTACGAGGTCTTGAAAGCAGAGACCTCATAGCCAGCTCTGACTTTGAAGTTTCACTTTTTTATTCAATACTGATGTGGTGTTGTTCTTAGCCTCTGACCCGTGTGCCGTCCCCTGCAGATGGTGGAGATCTGAGGGCCATTGTTGTGGAGTGTGTTCATTAGATATGAAAAAACAGACTGTGAATGAATGAAACAAAATGTCAAATCCCTTCAGATCCTGTAAGAATAAAAGCAAACAAACCAGATACTGAACGCTGCTAGGTTTTATGTGTGTTAGGGACTTGAATTAATATTATCTATTAAACATATTCTGTTGAAGGGGAGGAAAAAAACCAGGAACTGATTTAAGTTTTTTATGATGTTTGCCAAATCTAGGTGATATTGTTACATCCTTTTAAAATAAAATACCATTTGTACCATGTGTAGAGTATATACCAAGGCCTCCTCAAGTGACTTTGAAAGGAGATGAAATTCCTCAACAGATGGAAGAATGGATGCCACAGACAGAGATAATCCATATGCTAGAGAGTGTTGCTAAATAGCTCACTTCATGGAATGGAAAGGTCAGTTGTTTGGATGAAAATTCAAATTTAGCAGCCCCTTCTCTGAGTTTGTGTCTTCCTTCATTTATTCTTTCAAATGTTTATAGAGTGCCTGCTACGTGCCAACACTGTACTTGGCCCTGTGGCGACAGCACTGGGGAAGAACGGATCCCTACCCTCATGAAGATGACAGTCCAGTCTGCTTCTATCTGCTGATCACACCCTTGTCACCCTGATTATCTAGTTTATCACAGGGCAGGGAAGAAATCATACCTATTGAAGGTACACAATAAAGCCTGACTCTAACAAATCTGTAGCCTCTGTAGTCAACAGTGTGCCAGTAGTACAAGGTAATATTGTTAAATAAGGTTTTTTTGTTTGTCTGTTTGCTTGTTTTTAATTACATACAAGGTAGGATTGTGAAACGGTGCAGCTGCTTTGGAAAGCAGTTTAGCATTTCCTCAAAATGTTAACTATACAGTTACCATATGATCCAAAACTCTATCCCTAGGTATATGTTCAAGAAAATTGAAAACCTAGGTACAAAAACATGTACTTGAATGTTTGTAGCAGCACTATCCTTAATAGCACAAAGGTGGAAACAACCCAAATGTCCATCGAGTGACGAATGGGTCTATCCAACCATACAATATAAGATTATTTGGCCATTAAAAACGGATGAAGTGCTGATACCTGCTGCAACCTGGATGCATTATGAAGACGTTATGCTAAGGAAAGAAGCCTGGCACAAAAGGCCACATATTGTATGGTTCTATGTGTATGAAGTGTCTAAAATAGGCAAATCCGCAGAGACAAGAAGTAGATTAGTGCTTTCCAGGGGTTGGGGCAAGGGAGAAAGAAGAGGATTGCCAATGGGCATAGGATTTCTTTTTGAAGCAATGAAACGTTCTAAAATTAGATATGAGTGATCACTGCACAACTCTGCAAAGATACTAAAAATCACTGAATTGTGCACTTGGAAAGGGTGAATTTTTTTGTGTGGTACATGAATTACATCTCAATAAAGCTCTTATATAAACATAACTAATAAGCCTGACCCTTCTTTTTAAGATTGAATGCTGTTCCTTCCTTGGTTCCTTCATTAATCCTCCCTCCGACTGCTCACCTCCAATGCATACCTGTTCAGGAAGTTTACTCTGTGTGCCCTTAGCTTGTTGCCTTCTTCTCTCTATAGGTGGTGTTCTAGATTTTTTGTGAAAAGGAATTGGGAGGATGTGTAAAGAGTGACTAGGGGCAGAGAGTGGTCAAAGAAAGGGTGCAGAGAAGTACAAAAGATTAGTGCCCCACATCAGAGTTGAAAGATCAGCTGGGAGCAGATTTGTGAGCAAAGGGATGAGAGAGTATGAGCTCTGGAACACAGGCAGGCTGGGAGAGATGTGGATGGGAAGATGAAAGGAAAGATTTTTAAAGCACTGCTCTGGGTTATCACTTAGATTCCCCTTAACGTGACTCAGGAGATGCAATAACAATTGAAGTCATCTTCTAATTCCTTTTTTTTTAACCAAGCCGTGTGAAGACCAGAGGTTTTTAAGTTAATAGTTTTTATTCCCACTCTTCAGTTGAACTAATGGAGGCACAGAGAAGCAGAGGGGTGTATGGGGTTGCACAGCAATTTAGGTAAAATGTTCAGATTGGAATCTGGATCTGCATACTCAAGTTCTCGGATCTTTTCCACTAAGAGCACAGACTCTAGAGTCAAACTGCTTGTATTTGAATCACAGCCCTGTCACTAATTGTGCCTCAGTTTCCCCAATGATAGCTCCTACCTCAGAGGATGTTTGTGAGAATTAAATGGGTTAATATATGATGAAAATCTTAGAACAGTCATAGTGAACACTCAGTAAATGTTACATAGCAACGGCAGTAGTAATAACAACAGTAACAGTACTAGGGGTAGACGTAGTGGTGGCAGTAATATTCGTCGAAACCATCGTGCCACTGGTCTTAGACTTTGCTCAAAAAAATTTACAGACTTGGTTCCAATTCCTTATACATAGGAATAGTAAATGTCACTTAAACTTACAAGAGGTACATTATGCTTTTTAAAAACAGTTCATCTTCCTTCCAAAATGACAGGTACGGATAAACTCCTCAGCTATCGTGTCAGAAGACAGGCTCAAGTGAACAAGGAAAAGGGTCTTTTAAAAACTCCTCTTGACAGAGGACGTGTGGGCCTCTATGGCTTGGTTATGTGAGAAATAACTTCCCATCCTATTTTCCTGAATGAGATGATGATAAGAAATGTTGATCCTGACACACACGAAAAGCAACACACTTCATATCAATTTTTCCCTGTAAAAGAAAAGAGGAAATTGCACCGCTTGTTAGAAACCAGGACCCACAGCCTGTGCAAGGTCCACCCTGACCAGACTCCCATGACGGTAACTCACACAAAGAGAAAGCTGCTACTCGTCCATCTCTTCCAGTAAGCGTCCTGCAGCAGCTTGAAAGGTTTTAAGTTATTTCCTGCTTACAGCGGTTGCCCTTGGAGAGTAGGGCTCAAACACGACTCAGCGTCACCCAATTTCACACGCACTATCTCTTTTGATCCCCACGGTGCCATCACGTAGGCACTGCTCATTGTCACTGTAAAGTTCAGAAACCTGGGGCTCAGAAAAGCTCACGTGCCTTCGCCAAAGTCAAAAGCCATGCCTGGGTTTATCTAAGGTCCCAAAGCTGGAAAGTGATGCGGCGTTCAAGCCCTGACTTTCGATTCCGACCTCTTTGCAATACATCACAGTTTCCAGGCCTGGAAGCAGGAGCCAGAGCTGGACTCCCACAAAAGCCCAAAGATATTGTTAGCTTCTAAGCCGTCAGAGCTACCCTCAAGAGCTGGTCTTGTTGCTAGCCTTCATCAAGTCAGTTCTTCACCCTATAAATTTTAGGCCTAAAACATTTCTCCCAGGTTAACACCATTTTCCTGCTCCCAACCTAGTATCTTACAAGCTGTTTGATTAACTAATTTGAGTTTTACACCCTCCTCACACTCCCATCTGGGTAGCATATGTTCATTCAGTTACTGAACATTTATTGAACAATATCATGTGAAAACATCTTTGCTAGGTATCGGATGTATAGAGGAAAAAAAAAAAAAAAAAGAAAAAAAAGAAAAGAAAAAGGAATGAAGCAAGGTCCCTGTCCTAAAGGCGTTTACAATCTGGTAAGGAAGAAAAGATGAACAGCAATGATTATAGCTGAAAGCACGAAGTGCTGAGTTCCCTAAGGAGCATAACAAATATATTATAAAAGCATGTGAACAGCGACCTTTCTGGAAAGAATATTTCCCTAACATTTTAAGGCTCAGAGTCAGGGACACCCACAGATTAAGTCAAAAGCAAGTCAATAAAAAGTCAATAAAAATCTACAGTTATGCACAAGAAAAAAAAGGCAGGACAGGCACAGAAAATCTAGTGAATGTGTGTAAGGCACATTGCTCTGGGAGCTGTACTCTTTCCAGAGATAGAGCTTTTACTGGGGCTGGGGGGTCGGCGAGGAAACAAACAAACAAGAAAAAGAGCTTGATATTGATCTAGCAACACAGCCATTCAGGAACAGCAGGTCATTTTGTTCCAAAAATCTATAACACAATCAATTCCTGATTAAGAATTTTTTTTTATTATTTTTATAGAGATGATTTAGCATTTCTATAGCCATCCTAACCAACTAATTTCCACTTATTCAATTTTAAAAAGAGATGTCAACTATAGATGTCTGAAGAATAAAGAATGCACAGAGATGAAGCCGAGGTGGTTTTGAACGGGTGTTGTGCTCTTTTGTTAGGAAACCACGGTGCTCTGGTGCCTCTGTTCCATCTTTCTTTTTTTTTAACCTACTACCCGTGAAAAAGTCTACAGAAATGTGAATCTATTTCCATGATGGTGAAGTATTTTTCTTTAGGCCAATTAGGGGAAACTGATGAAGGACATTAGATACAATGATGCATGCGTAATCCTGGATTTATGGATCTCCTCCTCTACCTGCTAATTCATTCCTGCTGACAGTCAGGGTTCTCCGGGTCTTAACTTTTTTTCAGATCCCAATTACTCAATGTAAACAAATGAAGAGTAAGTATGGGTATTCAATGTGATTCATTTGAACAGAAGGTAGGAAACATTAGTATCGATGTATTCCAGGACTTGCAAGCAAAGCACAACTAAATTTAGCAGCCAGTGATATTGATTTGATTAAAAATGGTTTAAGACTTGTAAATGTCACTGGAACTTAGCAAAATGAATATTATTAAATCCTTCTGGTGATGGTGAAAACTAACAAAGGGATTTGCAGTGGTTTCTGTAATTAATTGCTCTGTCATGATTTATATTAACTTACAGTACAACTCCATTAGCTCAGACCTGTCATCTCTGCTCAAGGAACCACCAAGTAATCACTAGCACATTAAAGAATAAATTAGTTTTTGGCTTGGAGCCTAGTTGTAGAATGTTTCATTTGTGTCTGCTGTAGACATATGTACCTAATAAAGTTGGGACGAATGAGTTAAAGTACATATATATCAATGTCAGCGGGTTATATTTTAGAGACAATATGCTCAGCATTGTTCATTAGGGCTAATGAATCATGGTATTTCAGCTGCATCACCTTGTGTTTAGCAAATGCCTTCAGGTAAGCTGAGATGCAAAAGATTCCTTGAAAATAGGTACCGTCTCCAGAGAGTTTACCCTCTTAGCAGTCTGTGGCCTGTGGTTGTAATAATAGCTTCATGTGGTTTTTGTTAACACTTCATTACCCTAAAGTTGGATAAATTATCCTCCTGCTTCTGCCCTATGTGCAAACACAAAGCCAAAGCCTTAGCTACTACTACTTACCATAGATTATGAGGATTTGTAAGGTTCTATCAGATCATCTCTGACTTTGATAGTTGGATGATGCCTTAAGCAGTGCTTGATAGAAGACTGCTTTACATTTCAAAGAAAGCTCCAATTGCCTTGAGGGTTTATAAACTAAAACTTGAACCACTTCCTTTTCATTTCAGGCCAAGGAAAGCTCAACTGGCACTGGGCTGGCCAGGATGACTGACACAGAGAGGGAACCTGTGGGCAATGTCCTATGGAGGCTGTGTACAGGAAAGCGGTGGCCCCAAGAGCTCACCGAATCTGCAAGGCTCCAAGGGCAAAGTCATTTCAGCTCAAAATCTCTGGGCACTACCCAGACGTTCATAATTTGTCCTGGATCATTTCTGCAATTTGAATCATCAGATGTCAGCAACTCCTTCACAGATGCTATGCCTGCAGTGCAAGGAGCTTGCTACACGGGGGCTTCTCCTGCCTGGCTGAATAGAGTGACAAATGTCCAAAATGCAGAAAGATTGCAGCCTTAGCCAGCTGGAAAATGCATACATTATTGAGGATAAAATATGAAGAGTGTGAGTCAATTTATGAAATATGGGGAAGCTTATTTTTGCTCTTCTAATATGCGAAGGGATTAGATTTCATATTTGCAATGATTAGTGCTGATGGCTTTGTATTTAATTGGGGAAAAATCCAGAAACACCCCCAAAGTTCATTCTATTTGCATCTTGCATGCTATTATGTACCCCTGACTTCATTTTAAATAACTAACCAAGTAAAAGGAAACACTTGCTCTTGAAATAAAACAAATACTGAAAACAGGGCGGTGGCAGGGGAAGAAAGGGACTACAAGACATTAGAAAGGGAAGGATGAAATATGGTGACACAGAAGCAAGGAGAATATACAAGGTTTTTGTAAAATAGAAATTATTTTTGTATATTTCTAAATGTTGGTTTCAGCTAACCAATAAATGAAGAAGGAAATCCTAAGCTACCCTTTCTGTGAAGTGTTCCACTTACTCACATTATGCCTTTACTAAAATCATACCAGATATAAGGGACAGGATTTAAAATAATGTCTGTGAAATAACTTCTCAGCTACATAGTCTCACGTTTACTTTTATGAAATTTTATCATGATTTACCTTTGATCCTAACATATCAGCAATTAGATATAAAAATATGTCCAAAATTAGACTTTAATAGTAAGAATAGCCAGCATTTAACTTGTGCAGGGGTGAGTGAAATGTTTCATCAAAATAAAAATAAAATGAAAACAGAGGACGCAAAGAAAAAAAAAATCGATTAGCCAGTCAAAATGATTAGTTTGGCTGATTACTTTTTACGAAGTTAGCCCCGTTATTTTTCAATCTCGCTTATTTTCAGTTGCTCTTGGAGCAAAACCTATGCGTTCAGAGAGAATTCACAGACTCGTGGGCAGATAGAATTAAGAAGCACAGTGTGGAACACAAAGAGAATCCTTTCCTTAGGCGGTGCTTTGTGATTCTTGCCCTTTTGTTTATGCTTTTCCCAAAGGATTGGGAAATATCAAATATAGATTCTAAATCTATTAGAACAGTGGATTCCCTATGCACAGAAAAGAAGCACATGCAGATCAAACATCCAGATTTTCTAATCTTTCCTCCATGGATAACATAGAAGCAGCTAGATTATCCAAACAGTTAAAAAATAGGGGTGAGTTAGAAAGCATTGACAATTCCCTCTTTCACAGTCTTTTGTTTGAGTCAACTAATAATCTAGAAAGAGAAATTAAAATGTCATTTTTTTTCTTGTTTCTCGCATCTGTTGGCCAGTTTTTTGTGTGTGCGTGCTTGACAACTTCAAACAAATTATATAGCTTTCTCCCTTTTTTTCCCTCCACTTTGAGCTCTGGCGGAAGTTTCACATGCAGGGTTGAGCCCCAAGTCGCTCAGCAAAGCAAATGTTTCATTTTCAGCAGAGCCCACATAGTCCATTCAGACTCGTTTCTTTCACTTCTAGATATAAAGAGCAGCTGTGTCTCCCTAGTTGCTAAAGAAGATCCTATGTACAAAGTTAACAAAACATAGCTCGGACAATGGATTTGATCTCTACAGCAGGGAAGCCGTACTTTTCAAATTCATCTCTTTCTGGCTCCAACAAATTACAGGTCCCTGAAAAGATCTGGTGACCCTTTTTAAGTGTGCTTGTTGAACAAGCTCAGAGGTGACCATATGATTTAGTGCAGCAGTGTTAACGTTTTGCAAAGCACTATGGTCCAGGACAGACCATCTATGGAGTACAGGCTCCCTCAGTTGGTAGCATTTAGGGGATCCACTAACTCTGCACAGTTTATTCAACTGCTTTCTACTGACTGATGGAAGTGTTGACCTGTCTATAGGCAGGGCTGGATGCTGATATGTGGGTGGGTACCTCTCCCCCCACACATACACACAATGCTCTTTAACCTCCTCAAAATGGTGTTCTTTAAATATTTGTTCTCCATTTATTTGATGGGACTGGGAAAAACATACTTTTATTAGAAAATTTAAGTAGTTCTGTATTTATATACTTGGGAGACATATTTAAGCATGTAGAATACAAATAAATAAACAGGTAAGTCCTCCAGAAAAGCATTGTGCCATATATTAAGTATTTTTCAGGTTTTCCACTGACTTCAGATGATCTATAGCTTGTGGTCTTGGAGTTAGTGGTGAGGTCTATGCAACTTGCACATGTATTTCCCAAAAGATACTCAACAAAGTTAGGTCAAGTCTAGAAAAATGTGCCACTTAACAGAAACAGTACTAATACCCACACTTTTTTGTTCCATTTAGGGAACGTCTTTGGGAACACAAGTTGAAGGGTGCTGTATGTCTCATTGAGTACATTGATTTTTTCTTTTTCTTTTTTTTTTTTTTTTGCTGCCTCTTAAACATTGGTGCTCTGGCCAGCTGGTTGCACAGCCCAGTCTGTAAACTGGCTCTGCCTTTCTTTCTGTCTTCAAATTCAACCAAAGTTGCTTATCTTCTCCTGTGTTGGACGTTTCCCAACTAGCAGAAAAGGCACATTCCTCCCTCTTGAAGAAATAATTCCTACTGCATATTTATTTCCACATCTTACCATCTGTAGATATATGTGTTTAATTCTTTTTGTGAACTCACAAGGGATTGGATTCTGAGGTCTCAATTCTCTCCCTGTACTCACTCAGCCCAGGCTCTGGAATTTTATGTAAGAACCCTCTGGGCATGAAATAAAGATTAATTAAAATGATAATTCAATGAAGACTAAATTTGAATATTGTGACAAGCAAATATCCCACCTCTATTTTCAACATCTCCATCTTTACTCACATTCTTATATGTTCTATGAATCCATGTTTGCATGTATGATAATTACATGCTGCCTAAGATGCGTGCCCTAAAAGTGGCACCCAGTTGGCATCAAACTTGACTCAGGTGGTGTAATGCCAGGGAAAATGTTTGCCATCTTTTAGGGTTAAAAAAAATCTAGTCATGAGGCTTACTTACGATTTGCACAATGGAAAATTAGTGCCCTTTGTCTAGAATTAATAGTAATTTGATGGCATTAGACTCAGAAAGTGTCAAATCAAACAGGAGCTCTTTCAGAATACTGATTCATGAAGGCGGGTAATAAATTTACTTATATAATGATAGAATAAAATTCAGAAAAGACTCTAACGTGTCTATATTTAACTAATTAATCCTACAGAGAGCTTGACATGAATCAAAAAGAAAGAGTGGAATGTTCTTATTTAATAAGCATATTAGAGCTCTCTTTCTCATGATTTTTTTCCCTCTGTGAAGAACCTGCACAGAGTAAATATAAAAGATCTGCTATTTGGATCCATTTATCCAAGGTGCTGAAAAATCTCAAAGTGGTGAGTTTAAAGTAGGTCAATCAGCTTCATCAGCTCCAGTGACTCAGAAGGCGTCTTTGGCCCAGGGGATAAGAGTGTGGACCACTGGTTAGAAGAGACTGTCAGTGGAATAATAGGGGTGAATCAGCACAATAATATTTATTGCCCCATTTTATTTTAACTCCATATACGTTTTAAATTCATTTTATGAGCTCACGACTAGGAGAAAAACACAGGCCATAGACTCTGACAATGGTAAGTCCTATATTAACTACAAAAGCAACAAATATATACCACAGGGATTTGGTGTAACTTGGCACAGACCTTTGAGTCCATCCAACCTAACACTGTAGTTACATGACTTGGATCAAGTTACAATCTTCCAAAGCTAAAAGAGAGACTATGATACCTCCTAGTGTTTTGGTTTTTTGTTTGTTTGTTTGTTTGTTTGTTTGTTTTTTGAGATGCATTCAGCAAGTAGTAATCATAGATATAGATTTAAATTCTATTTAAGAAGGAAACAAATGGTAGGTGTTCTCAATACAAAGCTTCATGATTTCCTTCCTTGTTCCTCCATTTAGGTAGCTCTCCACTTAAACGAACTCAGAGGTGATTCTTACCTATGATTTCATTTTGTCCATTAATGCTTGAGAGAGTAACTGCTATGCCAGAGATGTAAAACATCAATTACAGGATATCAAGCAGGTACGTACCTTCCGGATAATGATTCATCCCCAAGTTCCATCAGTCCTTCGCTGTTTGGGATAACTGCCTACCTGGGGTCATTTTTGGACGCTTAATAAAAAATATCTACTAATAGAATGACTAAATCTTCCAAAATTATAACCATTCACTAACTCTACAAAAGTTCTCTTAAGCAACCCGTATGTTCTAGGGACTAGAGATTTAATAATAAATGACATGGTTTGTCCCTGCCTTCAGAGATCACACGATCTAGTGATAGAGACAGACATATAAATCGCTGTGCATGGTACAAGGCTGAATAATTATGGTTTATTATAGAAGAATAAGCCAAATCCTTTTGAGTCACAGACAGTAAAGGGAGGAATTGTAAAAGGAAGTTTAAGAAAGATTTCATAGAAGAAGCAAAATGTGAACTGGGTCTCAATAACAGGTAGAACTTTAAAAGGCAGAGAAAGGAGCTTCCACAATGAGCAAAGACTTGGAGCAGCAGGAACAGCAAGTAACTTGGTATGGTGACAAAATCTGCGTGGGTAGATGCCAGGGTCAGTGGTGCAGGTCATGGTAATAGGAGTGCTGGGGCCCATGCTAAGGAACCAGGAATTGTCGAAGGGGTGGATGTAAGGAAAAGTTTTAGAAAGGAGTCATGGAAATGAATATGTTTTCAAAGAACACTCTTCAGCATAGAGCTGGATTGACGAGACAAGAGCTTAGAAGAATAAAAAATGTTAGGAGTGAATACCTAGAAAAAGAGACCAGTCAGTGAAGCTAGAAAACATGAAGTGCATTGGTAGAATTAAGAAATCTTAGCAATTGGACGGCTGTAGGCAGGAGCAGGATGCAGAGATTTCAGCCTGAATGCCGCCATTACTCAGGGAAGTGGAAAAGGAAGAGCAGATTTGGGAAAATGAAGGAGTAAAAGAAAAGGAAAGAGAAAGGGGGAGCAAGACAGAAAGAGAAAGTAGCAAAAAGAAGAGACATTAGAAAAGGAGACATTTCCCCAGAGTCAGTTTTAGTCAAAGTTAAAGTAGTTTCAAAATGCCTAATTCTTTAATGTCATACAGAGAGGAAAACCAGTTGATTTTTTTTTTAATTTGTCAGTTGTGTCATGACTGATCACGATCTTTCTTGCGGTTTTATTCATCACTAAGCTACTTAAATTTCAGATTACTCATTCAAAGCCATAATGTCCTGGGTCAGCCATCAATGCATTCATTCATTCATTTATTAAACAAATATTTATTGAGTATCTACTATATGCCGGGCACCGTTGGAAGTACCGGGCATACAGCAGTGACTAAAACAAAAACCTCTGCCTTCACGGATCCTTCAATGCTATCTAACAGGACATTGACTCCTTTGAAAAGAAAGTTGAAAGGAAATAAAGTTGCCCAATTAAGGCCTTATTTCTCATTTTCACATGAAAGGAAATTAGACACACTCATTAATCGTTACAATATAAATTCAGGGACATGAGATGTTATGGCTGCAGGAACCTTCAATTCTTTGAAGGAATGTTGTCTTTTGTCAGTCCTGGCTCTGGACCACGCCTCATGCTCTCTGTACTCATCCACGAAAATGAGATAGTTTAGATTAACATCAGTGGTTTGCAACCTGCTACTCATTATGATCGCCTAAGAAAGTGTCAGACACAGGCGCTGGGCCCCCACTTCAGGCCAATTAAAGCAAAATCTCTGGGGGTGGGGTGTTTTCTTTTTTAAGTTCCCCCAGGTGATTGTAATGGGCATTGCCAGGGTTGAGAACCACCAACCGTACTATAAATTCTGAGTTTCACACGGGGGAACACACCCTCCCTGCCACATTATATAATCCTGTCATTCGTTCTACATGACTAGTTTTCAGGCTGTTAGATTTGGATATAGTCTTTCTTTGAAGGTACACTTCATTTTGCATTAGTAAGCTGTTCATTCCTAGAAGGCAACCCATGCAATCCAAGCTGAAGTGGAGAGCTGGCACCTCTCCAGGAATTTGAGATAATTGTACCGCCAATCTGGATAAATCAGGATAAAAGTACATCACACACCTACCAAGAATATTTTCTTTTGCTAACCCTTCAAAAAATAGGGAATACAGATTTTTAGTACTTAGACATTCGAAGAAGCCATTTACATTAATATTTGTTCGGCAAGAGGACCTCTTCAGGGAAATATTATTGATGACCTAGTACTAATGTAATATTCCTTAAATGTCTATATATGCAGTAGATGCCTGCATTTCCTTAATAATTTACTTCCTTTCACATCAGTTAATAGTAGATGGACCTTTCCAGAAGGATTTTCCTTCTTCAGGTCTTTAACTGAAACACCATTCAGAAGCCTGAAGTCATATTACCTGACCTCTAAAAGCTATTGTTAAGGAAGGTCTAATAGACAAGGAAGACATGTCCTTAATAGATGAGGGATTCTGTAGAATCCAAAGTAAAACTAAGTTTTCCTGATCATAACTCCAAGTTGATTATGTTACTTTGCAATTCATATAAAACATCTTCTTTTATTCTGCTTTCAAATTGCCCTCACCATCGTAGGGTCCTAAGAACTCCGTGCCTCAAATGGTTTGATTAAAATTGATTGTTAAAAGTTGAGATCAGAGATTTCTCTTCACGCATTCACTCCCTGCTTTGGTGGCTTTTCGGCTTTACAGGAGGCTCATTAATAGACCAGCTAGCCCAGTTTGTCATCTGTTTCATTATGCAAAATATATACTTTTCAATTACTTTTCCCGTGTGAAAATCTCTTAACTCTAACCTGATATAATGATTTCTTTGAGTTTCTTCTCAACTTCTGAATGGCACAGCTTTCCTAAAATCTCAACTGGGGGTAGAATACTTGGAAACCCTGATGGGAATTAATTTTAATGTAATGATCTTTATGTGCCCATTAAAATAGGAGCGAAATAGCTTGCAAAGCTGACCACTGGGCAAATCTAGTATTGACCTCAAAGGAAGGAAAAAAAAAAACGTTTAAAACGTTCTGATCATTTTATTTAATCTATTTAACATGGAATGTAAAGAAGCTATCCCTAAAATAAAGCTTTGGTTCACAACACTAATTTTATTTCAGTTCTTTGAATAAAGTGGGAAGCGTTAGAATGGGGATCCTCTTATCTTCTAATGTTCTGATGGCTTTATCTAAAATTAAATCTTTTACAGACAGACACACACACATAGACACACACAGGTTAATACAGTAACAAGTATTTGGCAGACAACTTTGCTCTCACATTCGAAACTTATGTCTTTTATTTAACATGTTTTTCTTTTCCTATAGAAGAATCTAGATATCCCAAGAGTTGCTCAAATGTAGATTTTTCTGGTTGTCTTCTAAGTAGACCCAGACACATTTATTAATACACGCCTACATCTCTATTTACCTTGCCTGCCCCGCCATAATATCTTGGTATATCAATCTGAATATCTTGCTCCACTTGACTCAAAAATATTTTACTTCTCAAAGCCTTACTGCACAACACATAATTAAAAAATTGCTAATACCCAACAAAATTATCTAGTTATTAGGAGAAGGAATGAAAAATGAGTCTGAAGACTTTCCTTTATTGTCATAATTCTTCACTCTAGAAACAAGCAGGCAGCACTGGCCCAAACAATGCCTCTGTGAGATTTAAGGAAAACTATAGCTTCCTCAAGACACTCTACTATTATCTGCCTCAGAATTGTTGCTAATCCATACACCAAATGTATGATACTACAAATGTGAACAATTTCCCCCTGGAGGTAGTGCACAACTTGTACAACTGTACATAGCAGCCCTGGAGAAGGAGTTAAAAGAAAAAAGAAGCTGTTTCTGATTTTGCTTCTTTGAGGACTCATCCTAATTCAATCTGGTGCTAGAATGGAGTGACTTTTATTATGCAGCACTCTATGCATGAGAAATTGAGGAGATATGTGTGTGTTCATCACGAAGAAAACCTACTTTTGAATTCCTGGATTTGGTACTTACGGCACAAAAGAACCACAGTATATTTAAGGTGGTTCCTTTCAAGCCAGTAATAACCCAGAAAAGTCCATCCTTGTATCCCACATTGTCTGAATTGCAACTTGGTTGAGAGCAGAATTGACCAAACCAAGGAGGGCTTGAAGGGCAGAAAATAAATTGCAGGGAAAGTAGGTTACATATGGAAGCCTCCAGAAGCAAGCAGCTGAAACACTCAAGGTTGGCAGATGTGGTCAAGGAATTGCAGTCAAAAGTCCAGACAGACTATGGGTATCACAGCAGATGCAAAAAGTATCATTTCAGAGATTTCTGGAATTACGAAGAAGGCAGGAAGGCACGAGGTAAAGAGCTTTGACATTATATATACATAATTCAAATCCTGTATCTACCTCTTACTCACTGGGTGACTTAGAGAAAACAACTTAGTTTCTCTGATTCTGGTTTCTCCTCTAAAAATTAGAAACAAAAATACCTTTCAGGGCTATTCTACCTAACTAGGCAAGCAGGAAGTTTCCTGTACCTTTCTGCTTTGCTATAATAATGAAGCATAACAGATAATTAAACAGACCTAATGTGTGTTTGCATATTTGATATTTGTAATTTAGATAGAAGGCAACATTATTTAAAATAAATGCTTGTCACTGAACCAACTTAATAATAATTTTAATGCCTATTCTCACTTCTAATTAAAAAAATCACTTGACACGAGCTATTTTTCGAGCACATGGATTAAATAGAGTATTTGACAAAACATAAGTGTATTCACAATAGAAATATTTCCCAGTAATTTATTAATTACATTTAAAACTGAATCACATCCATTTAGTGCTTTTCCTGTCACCGCAGACCAGTGTGCACTGACAAATTTACTGACATAAAGTCACTGTGATCTTACATAAAGAAACAAGGATGTCAAAAATATCCTACAATTGCAAATGATAAAATAGGCGATGTCTGGAAATGAGAATGCTATTCCCAAAAGTGCCTCATCAGTTACCAGAGGAGGCTGGCAGTGTGTAGGATGCAGTGACTTCACTGTGATTGACTATGGCACACAGAGCTGCCGGAACCAGCACCCGCCCAGGGATTAACCCTTCCCTGTCCCAGCAAGTTACCGATGGCACCTCTGACCAGAAGGAAACTTTGCCTTAACATCGGTTTGGTCAAATCACCCAGGAGATCCCAGTTGGAATAAGTCTTGAGGGAGAGGGAAAAACAATGTCTTATCAAAACCATCTCACATTTTTTTTCCGGGTAACTGGCACAGACAGACTGTGGTACGGCTTGTCAGATTTGTTTTTAGATCAACAGACTTTACCCAAATGACAGACAAGACACCTATTACACAGAGGTAAGCAATAATGTTCCTAAATGTACAGATGTTCAGAGGAATAAAACATAATTAATAATGAGTCAACAAATATTTATCAAAACCCCAGTGCTTTAGAGATATTTTGCTAAGATCTATATAGGGCTTAAAGGGAAAAATTCAGCATTTTGCCCCCAGAAACTTAAATTTTATACAGGCAATCCAACACTTAATTGTATTGCCAAGGAAAGATAACCACCAATGGGTGTAGGGCTAGCTATGCCGCCTGCACTCTTCAGCTGACCTTTTAGAAAAGGCCCTAAAGAAAGTGCTTCCCAGATCAGCAGGGAGGAAGGAGGGTGTATCAGTTAGCTCCTGCTATGTAACACCTCAAATCATTCATTATTTCCCATAAGTCTATGGGTTGACCAGGAGCTTCCGATAAGCACCCAGGCCAGGCGTGGATGATTTTTCCTGGGTTTGCTTATGAGTCTGAGTTGACAGGTCAGCTAAGGACAGACTGGTTCAGGCTAGTTCAGTGAATTGGCTGGGATGGCTCAATTCAGTCTCATGTGGTTCATCCTTGTTCTGCAGCCTAGCCCACGCTGCTTCCCAGAAGAAAGAGAAGGCCACCCAACAGAAAGAGGATGTGTGCAAGGCCTCTTCACACCCAGGCTTGATACTGGCACGGAGATACATCTGCTATTGCCAAAGCAAGTCACGAGGCCAGTCTAGATTTAAAGGGTGGGGAAGAGGTTCTACCTCTTGCTGGCAGCAACTGCAAAGTCACATTGCAAAACGTCTGAAGCACCAAAGGGTGAAGAATTGGGGCTGTTTTCACAATCTATCACAGCTGCACTCTGGCCACAGGTATTCATGTTCTTCCCATATGTTAAATATACTCATTCCTTCATATCAATGAAACACCTGCTCACTGAATTGGCTATTAACTTATGCTAAGATAACTTTTTAAGCTTACATTTCAAGAAGCATGATAACATCTGGCACAACTAATAAGTTGGTTGAGGAAGAACCCTGCATGCATATGGAGCTAACTATTCATAGCCTCTAAGACTGAGCTGTCAGTGAATAATATTTGCCAAGGAAAAAATAAAAGGGAAAGCAACACAATCATGATCCACAGTCATAGTCCTGTTTTTAAAAGGATGTAAGTTCTGGAGGACGATGAATAATTTATACATGCGTATATTCCCAGGCCATCCAGTCCATGGTAGAATCAACAGGCTCGCAGATGACTTATTGGAAGTGGTTAGGGAACTGAACTCTAAAAGATCTTTTGCAGTTCTGTCTTTTCATGTCACTTAAAAACTTGGCAAATTATAAAATTATTTTACAATAGTAGCTTAACACAAATTGGACGACTGCCTTTCAATCTGAGAAGTGTAATTGTGGCTGGTTTAAGCAAGATTAATTTTCTGCCCAAGCATTTGGCTACCCAGACTCATGTAATGAAAAGCAATTGAACTTGTTTCTGTAAGACTGTTTTTACTCCCTCCAGTTGTTGGGTTTATGGACCCATTGTTCAATAGTTCTCTCTTGGATTTCAGTTCATGTTTGATTGGTTGCTAAGCAAAAATATATAGAATGCCAAAAAGTGTGGTAGGTATTTGGACAGATTAGGTGATAAAGTACCATAATTATGCAATCAACAATTAAAAGGCCAATTTGAAAATTTAAAAGGCTAGGAACCCAAATTTTTGTTTGTGGTTGTCATCTCAGTATATGCTTAGAAAAATGTATACCAACAAATGTGGGCAGCCAATTTAAATCTTTGAAATGGTGCCACCACTGTATTTTCCCTATCTAGAATGCATGAGAATGTAGCACATACTTGTGTGTTCTAGTGCCATTTAATAAAATATACGTCATGGAGGAGGGCTGCCACTTATTCCAGGGTCATATGTAAATTTATGGCTGGTGAAATTGAACTTTCAGAAGCACTACTAGAAAGACAGTTTGAAAGGGGCGAGTATGTAAGGGATAACTAGGATTTTGGCTGTATTAATTCTGAATCCTAGCAAGTCTATGCTTCAGAGGCAAAAGCAACAACAAACACAACTGTTATCATACAGTGTAACAGCTGTGGAAGACTGGTATAGTACTAAGCCTTACTGAATCCTGCCTCCTTTATCAAGATTCTTGTATCATCCCCTCCCACACTGATTCTAAGCTTGGCCACGGGTCTTCCTTCGGCCAGTGGGACATTAGCCAAATGATAGAACCAAAGACTTGAAAGTGCTTTGTGCACTGGTGCTTGTTTTCTTGGAATGCAGACACCGAATGAAAAAGCCTGCGAAAGACACACGGATGAGCCAACAGGCAGCAACAACTACTGGGCATGGAGCGAGGCCACTGAGACCATCCAGCCCCAGTGGAGCTGCCAGATGACTGCGGCCACAAGAGTGACCCCAGTGAGAGTCGCAAAAAAACTGCCCAGCTCAACTCAGCCAATGTTATTGATGTATAGAATTGTGAACATATAAAATGGTTATTGTCTAAGATACTACGTTTTGACATGGTTTGTAACATAGGAGGGAGAACTGACGCAGTAGCAAAGTGTCACATCCTCTCTTTCTCCTCTTAAGGTGTGACCATGCCTTTGCTTCCATCCTGCCAGTTTCTTCACTTCCAAGACTGGTTTATCCAACCTCCGTGTGTCTGCCCTTAGTCTCTGAGCTGCTATCAATTCAATTCAACATGTATTTACTGAGCACTGATTCTTTGTTCAGCCTTCTATTAAGTTACTAAAAATGATACCAGTTACACGTTCACTAAATGGGCTTCCATTCTGGAATAGCCTCTTTGGGTAAATATACGTTGAACAATGTGTGTATTACAGAGTTAGGTCATATAGAAACACAGTTGGTTTTCGAGAGAGAGTTACAGCCTACAAAGGGAGTGTTGGGGACTAGGATGTGTGGTGAACGTCACTGTGGGTGGTGGGACTGAGTGAAGTGTGGTGGGACTGAGTGAAATATGGCTGGAAGGAAAACCGAGGACCTAAAAAGAGCCATGGGAATCAACATTAGCAAATCCCATGCCTTTGTCTCCCATTGTCCTCCTTCCTGACTTTCCTCTGTACTTCCTTCCTCTTCTAAGCCACTTCTAAACATCACGCAGCTTCAGCACAGATAGAGAACTTGGTAAAATACATTAATTTGTCTTGAAATCCTCACAGGGAAAAGCACAGTAGTCCACTGGCATCACCCCTACCACAGTGTTTATATCATCATTAGCCACAAAATCTGGTTGAAAGTGCAACAAAAACAAAGTGGTGGGTGAGGATGAGCCACATGGCTGGACATTCTTTCAATGGCAGACATCTGGCCAGCCATGTCAACAAATGTGGTCCACATGGCACAGAGCTGTGCAGGAGAAATGGGCCATGCGGCAGCGGGCGGAGAAAGGGCCAGTCCTCTCCCAAGGGCGCCTCCACCCTCTCACACACACCCTCTGTTTAGTCGACACCTCTGCATTGTACAACTCCAGGCGGACTCATCTGGAATTGTGCAGCATAGCTGCTCTATTTTGCCTTAGGAATGGAAATTTAAACTTTTTTCTTATATTTTATGCCTATCTCTTTGCTCGACTGGCCAAGTCTACCTAGTAACCATGGAGAAAGGTTCTGCTTCTAGTACAGCCAGGCCTACCTTGGGTCCTGGACCACAGCATGATATCTTAGAATGAAGGGTGGTGTTGCATCTATTTTGTAGATGGAGCAACAAAATCATTCATGCCACCAGATTTTGTTGGACTTCTATATGTCCCACGCAAGGACAGCCACAACAGTCAAAAACCAACGCAGGGCACGATTAGATTGTCTCAGCACAGCAAATGGAAGGCATTTAGGTTAGAAATTCTCAAATATTAATAAAATGAAAAAAAAAGTTACGATTCATAACATCGTATCTAGACTGGGTGTGGTGGCTCACGCCTGTAATCCTAGCACTTTGGGAGGCCAAGGCGGGTGGATCGCTTGAGCTCAGGAGTTTGAGACCAGCCTGAGCAAAAGTGAGACCCCGTCTCTACAAAAAACAACAAAAATAGTCTCTTAGTAATCTCATTTCTACTTACTATGTCAGTCTAACTGTTTAGGTTTTTGGTAGAAAGGTAAGAAAATATTACCAAATAGTTCTTTCTCTATGCAATAAAAAACCAAAAAGTCATTTTGCTCAAGGATATTTATCAAAATCTGTAATGAACTATACTACTATGCTGTTTCCAAACAACAAAACTAAGCCCTCATCTGTTCATCTATAAACCAAAATTACTTTAAAAATCACTTTAATTTAAAAATGTTTTACTTTCTCTAATTTCATCCATTATTTGCTACACTTTCCTTCACCTTTCCCTCTAGCTCCATTATAATAGTTAAATAGATGCTATTCTGCTAATACTTTGCATAATTGTGTCCTTAATAGTTATTCAAACAATTTCTGAAGTGTTTTCTCATTTGATAAACACAGACCTGTTAGACAGTCAAGGCATTTTTCAGAGGAGGAAACAGGTTTGGTCCATTTCAGTTATTTGGCCATGATCTTAGGGGAAGTGGTGGGCGTGAGACCCAACTCCAGGCTAGCTCTCTGCTCCTTCTCCTACACCAAGCTGCTCCCTGCTGTCTGGGGCGTTCCCCCAACGTGGTGATAGGACGGTTTCACGTAACAGAACTGGGCAATATTTGCCCATGGATATTATCTGTAAAGGCTATCTTTTCATTTGCTCAGGTTCTATTTTTGTTTGTTTGTTTTTACTGTTTGCATTTACCACCATCTTTTTCTCTACCCTTTTATAAATAAGTCATATTTGGAATGCTCAGGTAGGGGCACCTTTGTAAGAGAAAGACATCTGTGGCTTATGTCAACAGACTTTAACTGGACTATGTCATTTAAACCTTAGTTAAATAATAATAATAATAATAGGTAACATTCCCACAGTACTTTATCACTTACAAAGTACTAACTGAAAAAGGAGCTTTTTAAAATTTAAAATAAAAGCAAATATTTAACGCTGAATTATTATTTTTTTCCTTTCCTACTGAAAGAAACTTACACAGAAATATTTGAACTGTCTTCAGCAGAGGCGGCAGCTGAAGGAAGAGAAAAGAAATGAAAGCAAAAACAGAGATCATAAAAGAGAGAAAGAAAGAGTATTTTTAAAAGATGGGGAAATAAGAAAAGAGGCTTAATGTAAATGTGATAGAGTCATGATGATTTAACTCATACATAAGTACACAGGGCAAAAAAAATAGCCACATAAATGTGCTGGGTAAACTTTAAGGATCCAGAAAGAAGCCATTTATTGCTCTGTAACCTCAGCGGCAACCTAAAATCATTTCCTAAATAACAGATTTCCAGTCCTGCTGAATTATTGTGTAACCGAAGGGCAATAACTTTCACATAATCTCTCCCTTGGCTATCTGTAAAATGAACAACATGAACTAGATCCAGATAATCTTAGGTGCCATTTTCAGAAAATTCAATCCTAGAAACTTTTCTATGGAAAATCGTGTCACCAAACAGTCCAGGTTTAAGGAGTTTTAATAACCCACATGGTTAAAATCTAAAGAATAAGAGAAAATACTATCATGTGAATTAAAAATCTTTTAATAGCACACGTCATTTTCCTTTGCAGGTCCCTTTATCATGAAGAAGTAAGTTAAGTTTGGCTAGATGTTTTTCAGAACCTCTATTGCTAGAAACATTTAACTCAGATGTCACATAAAAGTTTCTCTTACAAAATACTGAGATTTCCAAATACCACTTAAATCTTCTAACAACGTCATAAGTCAGTTTTAAAATTTGCTTCTATCAGCAATTGTAACAATGAGTGGGAGATGACAAATTTATATTGCTTTTTATATTCATTCCTTTGAACATCTATTTAATAGAGATTTCACCTGACTCAGATATATAGACTTGGCCAATGGAGCCAGGGTTTTTTCCTTTAGTATTTATGCAATTTCAAATTCAATACAACCTACCATTATGGCTTTACTGCTTGATGGTAATTTTGTCAAGCATTACAATTCTTCTGTGAGAATTCTTATGAAAAAAACTATTTAGATATATATTTAGATAAGTGCAGATATATCCTTAATTAATGATATATAAAGCTAGATAATCTAATCAATATCTTTTTTCTGTTAAGATTTATACTTGTTTTATAGATCCATATTGGTACATTGTAATTTTAAAATAATGCTTTAAAAAGATGGGGAAAGTAAAGAGAAAAAAAGATATTTTGATCATATGTCTTGTAAATAAAATGTAAAGAAATCAGAGTTATTTAGCCTGGTAAAAAGTTTATAATTTAGGTACTAAGTTTTGATCTATCCTTTTAAAAATGGATAAGGGTTAAAACTTTAAACTCCTAAGTCTAATTCTAGTTTGAGGAGGTAAATTGGGCACCTGCTGTGGCCAACCATACTCCCTGAGAAAACATTGTAGTATAATATAGAAGTTTAAAAAGAAATGAGACAATGGAGAAAAAATACAGCCAAGAGTATGCTATCTTTGGAGTTGCAGAGGAAGTGGGTGCTGATCTGCCCACTGGAACACTAGACAGACTCTAGGTGCAGCACTGAAAGATCCTATGGAGGGAATGAGTTATAAATGAGGCTGAAAACAGACAATTAATTGAAGGTTTCCTTATGCATCTGGCAGCCAGCATTTATTCCTAGGCAAAAAAAAAAAAATGGTGTGGTGGGGGGGACGATGAGGGAGTCTGTAAATAAGTAGCAGAGGATGTTGAAAGAAAGCTGAAGTTTGGAGTGAGAATACTGGTCCCTGAGTAATTGCACTTCTTCTGGAATTTGGAGAGCCCTTAACTTGCTAATAAGGGTTTTTACACACTCAGGCTAAAGTGAAGCCTTCTAAAGCTGCAGGACACGGACTGGTACCGACCATGGTCTGTTAGGGACCAGACCACACACAGTAGGAGGTGAGCCAGGGGAGCTTCCTGTGTATTTACAGCCACTCCCCATCGCTTGTGTCACCACATAAGCTCCACCTCCTGTCAGATCAGCAGCGGCATTAGATTCTCATAGAAGCACAAACCCTACTATAAACTGCGTACAGAGGGGATCTAGGTTGCACGCTCCTTATGAGAATCTGATGTGGAGCTGAGGCGGTGAAGCCAGCGCTGGAGAGTGGCTGCAAATACAGATTATCATTAGCAGAGAGGTTTGACTGCACAATAAATACAATGCACTTGAATCATCCAAAAACCACTCTCCCACTCTGGTGCGTGGAAAAATTGTCTTCCCTGAAACTGGTCCCTGGTGCCCAAAAAATTGGGGACTGCTGTAATCTAAAGGACACATCTCACTCCATTGCATTTCACATAGAATTGCTAGTTATTAGAGAGACATAATAGGAAAACTATCTTATATACAACAACAGAGGGGACCCACACCACTCTATATATAGTCTTTCTTTTTAAAATATAAGTAGGCAAAATGAGACATATGAGAAGAATCAGTAGCATGGAAGAAAAAGACTAAGCTGAACAGACATAATTCAGGGACTAGAAGAAAACTTATAAAATCAAACAAATATTCAAGGAGCTTTGAACAGATGTTACATCTGTGAAACAATGATTTGCAATGAAAAAGGCTCAATCAGAAACCAAGACAGAGCTCTCAGAAATGAAAACTAACTGGAGAAATTTAAAGAATCAGTAAGGAAACTAAATAATAAAGTCAAAATATTATAGAATGTAAAGCAAAGAAACAGAGGAAAAAAATTAGTGAGAAAATTTTATATATGTATATATATGTATCTCCAGTTCAGTAGTTACAGTAGACATCCTACAGAGAAAGAATGCAGAAAGTAGAGGGAAAAATTATCAAAGAATTAATAGAAGAGACTTTCCCAGAATAAATATAGTCACAAGTCTGCAGTTTGAGTTTGCATACTCAGTGTCCAGCACATGGAATGATAAAAGGCCCAAAATCTAAACACATTTTTGAGAAATTTGAACATTCAAATGAAAAAAGAGACAGACCTAAAAGTTTTCAGAGACAATAATTAACTATTAATACATAGGAAGAAAAATCAGAAAAGCATTAGACTTTCCATCAGCAGCATTGGAGGACAGAGGGCAATGGAGCAAAGCTGCTAAACTTTCAAAGGAGAATTATTTCCAGCCTAGAAGTGCATACCCAGCTAACCTATCAATCAAGTATGAGGGGAAAATGATAGACATTTACATATATGCACAGGCTTAGAAAATATAAACCCTCTCATCTTTCTTAGAAAGTAAGCTGAAGATAAACTCCAGTATAAACAAGTAAACTATAGATCCATCCCAGAGGAGTAGCTAAGTCCTCATGGCAATACAGCTGTACCTAGGGAGGAACTCAGCCAGAGGAGAGTAGGAGGAGAAAGGGTAGGCTCTATAAAATGTAAGGAGTAGCTCTAGGATAAAAATAAGAGCATGGATACCCTTTAGGATTGAATAAAAGTAAATTATGCAAAAAAGGTAAATCAAAACTTTATTGAAAGTCAGAAAGTTTTACTAGAAACTCTCAGACTAAATATTAAACAAATTATCATAAAAGATGGACAGTAACAGATTATAAGAAAAGAAAATTTACTGGATCTCAATGCTAACAACATTCTCCTTTTACTCGCTTGGAACACTGGACCTGAAGAGAAGTCAATGCAACCTTAGCAACCTCGTCTAAGAGGGAACAATACTTACTAAGTCACTATAACATATTTTACATAAATATATATATCATTATTTTTTGCATATATATTCAATTATTGGTTTTAAAATTTTAAGTCAACACAGAAAAGCCTAGAATTCCCAACTATTATTACAAGATAAACTGTAAATGTTACCAATGCTGGAAATGTAAAAGTAAAAGTGTAGCTGACAGATTATAGGATGTAGCAGGTAGGGGCAAAATTGCTCCCATCGTTTAATTTGGGGAGTGAGGAAATATTGTCAAAAATTAGTGAAACAATAAATAAAAATTTAAGTGCATTTTTAAAGTTATAAATATAACCAATAAAAATGTATAAGTATATAACAATGTATAATGAAAATATAATTAACAAATATTGAGAATAGGAATGGGAGGAGAGAAGTCAACATGCAGTGAACTAAATAAGCAACTTTCCCAGAAGGTAGTCAATGGATGTGGCATGAAACTGATGAATCTAGAAATTTAAAAAGCGTAAAGAAACATCACCCAGAGATAGGAAGATCATCTGTAGAAAATTTAAAAATGAAAATGGTCGACTTTGCCTTTTTGCAATGAGCCTCAGGGTGGCTGTGACTATTGCTTTGAATTACGTGCCTTCCAACAAATGGTACGTACTGTTGGTTAAATGTGCATACGTTATTTTGATAAAACTCTTCCTTTCAAAGTTAAATAAATAATTTTAAATCCTCAAGATTTTTCTTAGACATAAAAAAGGACCATCGAGGTAATATAATTCTGGACTGATTCATCTACAGGAGAAAATGATCATAGCTACTATTTACTGAGCACCTACTTTGTGTGAGGCAAAATGCTAAATATGTCATGCACCTTGTTACTGAAGATCACTACAAGGTAGGAATTATAATGTTCATTTCACAGATGTGGAAGCTGAGCTTCAGGGAATGTTAAGTAACTGATCTGAAGTAACAAAGCAGTTGAGTGGTAGAGCTGAGCCTACTCCAAAGCCTAAAAAAAATTTAAAAACCAAACGATAGAGATCACGTTAGGTTGTCCCCTGAGCTGTATTTCAGTCTGACATTCTCTGATTCCACAAGCAGAATGAGACCAAAGTCTACCCAATTTCCCATGTCAACTTAAAAATCAATCCAGACACCCAAAAGAAGGTGGGTAACTAGACAGGGTTTTGTTTTGGGGGGTTGGATGTAAGAACCAGAAGATTCATTATCCAGCACACGTGCCAGAATTTTCACTTGCAGGCCCTTCCTACGTCTGATGTGTCTGTGTCATACTTACATGTACTTTATTCGATTAATGTTTTCTTGAGCCTACACATTTCTGCATGCCAAAATATTACACTGTTATAGGATAACAGCAAATCAAACCCAAAAAAAAGGGTCCCTTTATCAAAGCTTAGTTTATGTTTATTTTAAGAGTGTTCAAAAATCCACTCCATGCAGTTAGGTTTTACAGCTCATGAAAACACGCTCCAAATTTACAGATATTTCATAACATTCCTATCAGCATATAAGAGCTTCTTTCACAGCTGGCACAGAGTGTCCTTTCTTCTGTCTCTTCTAAATCGGTAGGAAGCTCCTTAGATCTCCTTTTGCGAACATTTTCTCTCCTGGCAGTGGGGAATCACAAAGGGGACGCTATTGATCTGGCACTGAAGGGAAAATTTCCACACGATGAGATAGCTAACATAAGTACGAGTTCAGGCAGGAAACCAATGATTTTATTAATTATTGCTGGTCGTGTCATTATAAAAAATACTCAGGCTAGAAGGAAAAATACAGAATGTGAGTGCGTGTGTGAGAGCGAGCGAGCGAGAGAGGAGAAAGAGGGGACGAGAGATGGAATGAATGCCATCCTGTAGACACCCCACCAGCACTCACCAGAGGAAATCAAGTTGCCGCCAGTTTGGCTGGAGTTCAGCGCCATCTGCATAGTATTTAAAAGTGAGAGCCAAACTCTGAGCTATTTTATTGGAGTTAGTAAGGAAGCTCTCCAATCTATATCTGAAACTCAACCGTTCCAGCTTCTGAGCACCACTAAAAAGAGCTTATGGAGGTCAAGGAACTTAAAAACAGCATGAGGAGCCGCTTTGCAGTCCATATAAAACTAGGAATCGGTAGCCTGAGCATTTGCAAAGACCATTTGGTCTCTAATGAATGGTGGGAAAATCCTGAGGTGGTTCTTGGGAAGAGAAATGTGAGCTAGAGGATAATAATAGTACAGTATTAATAGATGAAATATACAGAGTTCATACTTTGGGCCGGGCACTGTTTCAAGGCTTTTACATTCATTAATCCATGCAATCCCCACAGTAACCTTGTGCAGTATTATCATTATCAGTATTTTGTAGATGAAGGATCTCCCAGGATGAGTTTCTGGATTCGGAATTCTCTTCCTAATGTGGTTTTGAATTTTTGTTGCCCCAGAATTCAGTCCATGACTTGTTTTTTGTTCCCAAGTGACTCAGAGGTATGCAATGTGATTCTTATTGTCTTTCACTATCCCTGAAGCCTTTAAGAAAAACACAGGTTTGAATAGATTAATAAAACCTATCCAGAAACACAGTTAATAGTAATAATAGTTAATATTTATTGAATGCTTTCTATTGCCAAGCTCTGCTTTTCATTTAATAAATTAAATCAATCTCTGTAGCAAACCTGTAAGGCAGGTGCAGTTATGACGGCCGTTTACAAATGAGGAAACTAAGTCACAAAGTGTCAGGTAACCTGCTGGAGGTCACAGAGCTAGCAGGGAGTAACCCGAGGCCACTGGCTCTTGAGTCTATTCTGATGTTTACACACTGCAGCCCTCAAAGCTTACTGGCTAAAACCAACAACTTGTTATTACTTCTCTCAGTTCTGCAGGACAACTGGGCTCAGCAAGCGGTCTCACTTGGAGTCTCTCAAGCAGTTATGATCAGATGGCAGCTAGGGATGGAGTCACAGGAAGACAAAACTGGGCTGGATGTCTAAATGGCTTTCCACTCACACGTCTGGCACCTTATCAGGGATGGTTGGAGCTGCTGGGGGCTGGCTGGCTTCTCCCTCTTTCCCCACACAGCCTCTCAGTATGGGAAGCTTGGACTTCCTCACAATACCATGGTCTCAAGGTAGTCAGATCCTTTGCTCAGCCTGGGGTTTCCCACCTTGTGAGCAATTCGAAAGACCCAGGAAGATGCTGCAATGTTTCCATTCACCTTGCCTTGGAGGAGTTCAGGCAGCATCACTTCCACTGCAGTCTAGTGGTCAAAAACAAGTCACAGGCCCAGCCCAGATTCAAGGGGAGGGGATTACACAAGCATGTAAACACTGGGAAGCATGATTCCCTGGGGTCCATCCTCGGAGACCAGCACCATAGCTCTTGACTATGTTTATTTCCTGCTTATACTGCAAATTGCAGAAGTGGAGTTTTGAGCTTAGTTTGAAGAAGGCAAAACAATGCTGCTGCAAATAAGTACACAGGAAATCTTGCCAAAATAATAATCTTTTTCTACTAGAAAAAATCTTCAGAGGTGGCACTGAGTCTGCCTCAAGATGATGGTATCAGTGAGAGGAATTCCAAAAATGTCTGGAAAGACTCTAAGCCTCATTAGGTAAGATAAAAATTAGCATTTTTCTTATTCCTTCACTCTTTGGAACAAAGTTTAAAGTCTCTCTAGAATGCAGGCATTTTCCTATCGAGTTCCTGTCCTGGCTCTGCTGCTAATTAGCCTTGACCGAGTCACTTAACTTCTCAGCAATAGTTTTCTCTTCCTTTACAAGCCAATTGTAAGTATTCTCCATCATGGAATTGATGGGAGGATCAGATGAGATTATGTACATAAAGGTGCTTTGAAAATTAGAAAGCAAAGAACTTCTCACTACTGGCTCTTGCAATGGGTGGATGATTAGTTTGATGGATGTCTCCTTTCTTAGGCAGTGAGTGCCATGATAGCAGGGACTCTCCTGTGCGCTGCAGCAACCTCATTGCCTAGAACAGGGCTGAGCCCATGGTTAAAGAGACAATACGCTTTATCATCCACGCAGGAACACTTTCAAGGGTGAAGAGGGAGATTTTTAATAATTATGCTATAGAACAGAAGGTATAAAACAGATGTATGGAACCCTATCCTGGTGGACACTCAATGAACATTTGGTGAATATAAATATTATCGATATCACTTATTTTATGAATTTCTTGTCATTCTTTCTTATCCCATCCTTCCTTCACTCTCATCCAATTTTACCTTTATTTTTCAAGGCCAGAACTAAAATTCTATCCCATATTGAATGGCAAGTTGACTCTTTCATTAATAGGTTTTGACTACACCGAATGTCAAGCTATCTCTCAGAAATGAGAGTGACATTTTATTCATTCCGCAAGTACTTGTTTAATGCCTATGACATAGCAAGCTGTTTCTTAGCTGGGGGAGGCAGCAGTGACCAAGACAAGCGAAATCCCTGCCCTCAGAGAACTTACGTTCTTCTGAAGGAAGACAGGCAAATATAACAGTCTCGTATTCTTCGTAAGTGTTAGGAAAGATAACAAAACAGGAGGATTTGGTAGTCAATGATGCAGGTTTTTAAAAAGGCAGTCTAGAGAAAGGAGACATTTCAGCTGAAATCTGAATGAGTGAAAAATCTAAGCATACGAAGGACTGGGGAAAGTGCCGGAAAAAGAAACAGAAGAAAATATTAATACACAGGCCTGAGGGAGGATGAGCTTGGTAGTGCATTGAGGGAAAGAGAGGTCATATGGCCAGAACCTAGGAAACAAAGGGGAGAGATACAACTGTGGCTGGAGAGCACTTGCTTTGGAGTCACATAACCTACGTTAGAATGCTGCCCCTCTTCGCCTGGTGGCATGAACTGGGAAAATTATTTACACAATCTAAGGCTACTTTTCAGGGTTAATGCAAGTGTTAAACAAGATAAATGTATTTGAAGGGTCCTATACATTACAGATGTCATATAAATGAAGACTGACAAAGAGTTGCAAAATTACCTTGAGTTTCTCAAATGAATACTCTTAAAAGAAGTCACAAAGAGCTGTATTAGTAGGCTACTAACCAAAGCACTAGACACAAAAATTAAAACTAATATCATCTGTAAGGACTGTTGGTTTTCTTTTTGTTTTTGTTTGTTTGTTTGTTTTCCAATCCCCTTGGTGGTCATTGGAAATTCATGTATGTGGTCAATCTGAATACAGATGGCACAATTCAAATAAGCAGGTTATCATTTCTGGAAGCTCCTCTGGCACCCCAGGACTGGTGCCCTTACCTGTTTCCTGAACCCCTTGTCTCAGTGGCCCTTACACATACTATTAATTCTCCAACTAATCTAGTCAGTACTCAGGCACCAGGTTCCCTATCCTCTTTTCAATCCTCACCACATCCTACTCTGTCTCTCTCACAGAATAAAATACTGCTGTTTCTAAAGAAACCTCAAGCTAGTCAGTCCATGCTGAAAGGGATTAAGCTTTCCAGTTAGAACTTGGCCTTTTTGTGCTTGTCCTGAGCTGCACCTGTTGTGCAGGTGCCATTCCAGCCGCTCTCCGCTGAAATGGACAGCGTATGAAGTCCTTTGTGCAGCTCTGCAGGTGCATTAATTATAGACTACCTGGATGCATCTAGAACACTTGGCAGTAGCAAGACTGTAGTTAATGTTCTGTTAAACAATGTCTCCAGTGGTGTGTATTGTGGAGAATTATAAGAGACAGATAACGGCTTACTATAATCCAGGAATCATATGATCACCTCAATTGCATCCCTACTCAATTTTGTTGCAAAATAAATCTTTTTCTTTGATAATAATCCCTCAGAATTGATAACAGGTATCAGCCTTGGAATAAGGTATGAGAGAGTTATATTTACTGCCATGAAAATAATTTCTAGTCAGTGAAATTCATTAGCATTCCTAAAATGTTGGCTCTCATATGAATGTGCCCTAGTTCTTCTCTGAAGCCAGGAATCCCAAAGGCATTTTCTTACTTTGATTTCAAATGTGGAAAAACTCAGTACTGCCAAAGATTGCATTTTTTTTAAAAGGTGAATCTGAGTGGATTTTATACCAATGCATAAGAAACCAAAGCAAGTTGAATGACCTCTGTTGAAAATTAAAAAGCACTCATGTGGAAGAATCAGCATGTAGATCTCTCATTTGAAAAAGAATAAAGGTAATTAAATCATCCTTTTTTAGTTAGTCCAAAGAAAACCTACTAAGATGAAATCAGTTTGCCAGCTCATTAGGTAAAGTACATAAAGGCAGCCAAAATTATCTTAGTTCCCTTGAAGCTTAAGGAGCTTCAGGGAATGGACCAACCGATACAGAAAGATTGGTCAGGTACAGGTCCCCCTACCCAAGGAGAATAGCATCTCCTCCAGAGGGATAGTCTGTTTCCCTCGTCTGACTTTTATTTAGCTAAGAAAGTGTTTTGAGAGCAGTTCTTTGACTCATGGAGGAAGAGGCAAGTGATGGCAGAGAGGGTCTGGGGGCTTTCTTCTTAGAAGGAAAAGAAAACTACAAAATCACACTGTTAGAACTCACCATTTCAGAGAAAGCAAGTTTTCAGTTACTCAATTTCATTTATCTCGTCATAACAATGAAGAGATATCAGGGAAGGCTCTTCAAAAGAAAGTTATTTATGGCCAAGTTTTGGCAGCTCCTGGAGTTCCCTCATTGGGCCATTAGTGCCTTATGGAAGCAGCCATAATTGAATATGAAAAGGGATAAAGTAGACAGAACAAGAAAGGAATTCTTTGGGAAACAACCAGACATGTGCCAATACTTCAACTTCATGCTCCTGGTGAACTAGTCCCTTTGCTTTTCTTTCTTTCCTCTTGTTCCTCTACGTTTACCTCTGCTAAAATGTATCACCTAAGTCTCATGAGGAAAAATAGCTAACTCTCATATTGCCCAGTAATTTTATTTAAAATACCATCACCATAGACTGGGAAAAGCTATTTAAAAGAAATAGCATAATGGTATTCTATTTATCTCTGGAATCATGGAGTCACAAATACAAGAATAGCATTTTTCTTAAAGTGAAAACCTTGCAGGTCCCGTCAAAATCCAGTATCGTATTCCCTAATCCTTAGCACCTATATTGTATCTCAGCCCCGGTCTCAGTTTTACTGAGTGCCCTGGGCGCAGTTTCCCACAGGACACCTCCACTGCGAAACCTTCTCCTAGACTGGAATTTACACGGAACTCGTAAGTTTCAGTTTTTCCCATCATGGCACACACGGATCCCCAGTTTCTTACACTTCTACCCTCAGAATCATCCCGGACATATTGTTCCTCTTCTTCATGAATAATTCAACCTCCTTTATTATAATAAATATACATCAAACCCTACTAAGTGCCTGAGATAGGAAGTTAAATAAAAGAACAATCCTACCTTCCAGAGACTCAGAGTGTGGTGTGAAAGAAAGACACATATGCAAGTGACGACAACACAAGTTGGAGCAAGATCAGCTGCAGCGTAGACATACAGAATGAAAAATGCCTGAGGAGTCGAGTTTCAACAGGCAGAATGTGAGGGGAAGCATTCGAAGCAACTGTGACAACATGAGCACTAGCACAACGTGAGAGACTAGCGAGCATATTCAGGGAAACGAACGCGATCTGTGCATGGAGCAGCGCGTGGCGGAATTTGGTCAGAGACGAGGCTGATGCCTTCTGTCTATCAGAGCACAGAACCCCAAATGTGAGCCTTCCTTTCCCCTGCATCCTTTTTAACAAATGCGTTCTTATTCATGTTTCCAGGAGAAGATTCTTCAGTCAGTTCATCTCTTTATGTTTGATCTGCCTAATTAAATTGTACATAAATCCTTAAGGAAAGAAATCATATTTTTCTGCCCTTTTCATGTACTCCAAACAAAAGCAAGCATTGTACACAAAAAGCAGGCCCCACTTCTTGGTGAGTTTGCTTTGTACTGAGCATATTCCTTTGGTGCCCATAGCTTTAAGGCAATTTTCTTTGCAAGTGAAAAGAGAGCAGACAACATCCTTAGGAAGAATCACTAGTCACCAAGGTGGGGGCAAAGGAAGAGAACCTAATTTTTGCTAAATAGGAGGAGGCCTGAAAGTTTATAACATTCATGATTCCATGATTATTAGAAAATGGGAAAAATCGTAAAATGCTAAGAAACTCCTGCTGCCTATTCCAGCAACCATCCCCAGCTAGAAGAAACAGGGTATTATGAAAGTCCAATTTCAAGTTCTACTAAAATCATCAGCCTGAGACATTTTATTCTCTTTTTATCTCCTCCTATAACAATATTTCACAGTTCAAGTTTTGTCATCACTTGTCCTTTTTACAATCTTTTTCACAATTTTAAAGAATGTAACATGCGTTCTGTGGAAGAAAAAAAAAAAAAGACAGGATTGCACCAGATTTACTCTGACCTTTTTAAGGTTCCAAATTTAGTTAGTTAGCCATTTCTATCCTTCTAGCTTTTCAGAAGCTCATGTGTTAGAACTAAAAATGGCAAACTTCTCCAAATTACCAGCATTTAAAAGGTTAAACAGTTTATTTTTATCCCTCTAGCAGAGCACTGAGGCTCCAGTGTGTTCGGGCTTGCTATGACAAAGATCACAGCAAGAATCCAGAAATTATCTGTTCTTAACCCTTTCCATTTACAACCTTCAGATCTCGCTCTGGGGATTTTCTTCCCAAATTCTGCAAGCTGTTAGACTGCGGCTCTCAGAATCGGTCACCCAAAGTTGTGTGGCACAAGGCTACTACCTTCTTTCCTTAGAGCCGATGGTCTCGGTCCATGGAAGCCCAGAATTGCCGCATTCAAAGACCCCTAAGTATGGAACTCTCACTGCAGCATATGGACTCCGTCTCTGGGCTACTTCAAGAAACATCTGATTTTTCTATGTAGGGCAGTTTTCCCTCAAATGCACATTCTGATTTAGGTTGAAAGATTGCTTCTCTGTGGCCAGAAATAAGTATTTTCAATGATATTGAGTGAAGCAAGAACGAGACTCACCTTTTGTGTAAAGTGATATAATGTCATAAAAAGATAGGCAGGAACTTTGGAAGTAAATACTTTACCATTTACAAGGTACATATTTTGCTTCTCTCTCTCTCTCCCTCCCTCTCTCTTTCCTTCTTTCTCCTCTCTCTCAAGATTAATTCTAACAATTACTTTTCTAAATTCGCTATTTTAGGACACACATGCAAAAAGTGAGAATCTGATCAGTAGATGGCAGAGGCTTTATCTTGTTACCTACGAATTAAGTGTGTGGGGGACTTCTCAGTGAAGATAAATGGGGTCACTGAGAGGAAATCCGACTACAAACGCTCCTGGATTTAGGATAGGGCTACCTTCCCGATCCAGATACAGCGTTTAACAGCTTCGTTCCATTCCCCTGCACTGGAGTACTCTCAATTTTCTACCGAAATAGCCATGGCTTGTCTTTTCTTACCCATTTCAAAACCTGCTTTGAGAGTACATAAATGGGTGGCATAATTTCCTAGCTCCAGAAAAGTGAACTACCCACTTTCACAAAACAAAGAAAGCCTGCTGAGCTGTTAACAAACGAAAGAATTAAAAATGGAGTTTTTTGTTTCAGATAGGAAAATGCACGTTTGGCCTTTGGAGGCAGGCTTAGTAGGCTTTTATGCTCTGAGAGCCAACCTAGAAAGCATAGTTAGTTAGGATGTGTGGTTAAAATACAGGTATCAGATACAGAAATTCACTACGTATGCAAAACTGATTCTCTCCGGGGTCCTAAAAACTACACCTCTATTCTCAGAAAAAGCAAATGTAAGTGATAATGATGTGTTCCATTCCTTGCTTGAATGTATCAGCCTTACAAAACCACTGCTAGCCTAGGTTTTAAAAAATGTATTTGCTCTCTTCAAGGAATTTTCCTGCATAATATAAAAGTTCTCCTTTTCGTCACCTTTTTGAGCACAGGGTTGATGGGAACACAGGGAGTCAAATCTTATGTGGAGTTACATTCTAAATTCAGCATGTGAGGTGAAAATTACGTAGTCAAAATTACTCTTGAAAATCCTTCAAATTATCCATAAAGTAAAGTATACATATTTTTGTATATACGACATGATACAATCATTTTTATTTATGCTAAATTGTGGGAACTTCCACACTGGACTAATGGAAGGAATAAAAGAAAAATCTATGCAGTTCTCTGGACGTTCAGAATATTCTGTAGGAAATAGGAAAAGAGAGAGAATTGTAAATCTTTTTGCTTGCTTGATTTGCTCTATATCCTGTTAATATTTAACCTCTATAACCCTAAAACATGTTAGTAGATTTTGTGTGTGTGTTTGAGCATTAAACTAAGTTAACAGAGTCGAATCTTATCCCAAAACATGTGTGTGGAGGCTTGATATGATCTCCTGTGATCAATTATGATTTTATAATCCTAATAATTCTATAAAAGACATTCAAATCCATTATGCTATCTGACTCCTTACATAACAGGGACAGTTGTGAGCATTCTCAGTTGTAACTGAAGAAGATGACCTGGAATCTAAGCTGCTTGTTCAAGGTCATTCTGTTCTATAAAGGCAGAACTCAGAATTCAAACCAGATCATCTCATTCCCAGCTTAGCGCCTTTGCCAAAGGATTCCACTATTTGGAAGAAAGAAATTGACACAGAAATTGTATATACTTTCGTTCAGGGGACTGTGGGGTGTAAAAAAAAAAAAAATGACATGAGGAGGGAAGGAAAAACAAAGCCTGGCGTGGTCACCTGCTTTAAGATTCACTTTTGGGAGGAGACAGAGATTTGTAAGTGAACAAGAAAGGCATGGTGAAAATAATTATGGATGATTTCTGAGGATTTTAGGAAAAAAGAGGAAATAAAATTCTAGTAACCTGGCAGTGTTTGGACCTTCATTTACCTAGAGAGACTTACACTGACACTAACCATGCCTGAAATATTCACCCTTAAAAACTTCACAAAATACATCCAAAAAAAAAAAAAAGAAAAAAGAAAAGAAAAGAAAGAAGAAAAAGAAGAATGATGAAGAGGAGGGAAAGAAGAAAAACACAGAGATATATTTTCAGGGGTCCATTCCTCAGAACCCAGAGTGTGGTCAGCCTACTCCCCTCTCTCAACTACTCTCTACCCCAACACTCACACACAAACCCCCAATAATCATCCACATTTATGTTTAGGAATTCTGCAGAAAAAGGAATTCTACTTTTACACTGCTGAATAAAAGTTGACATTATCACCTAAGCACCCAAGGGGTTTGTGTTTCATACGAAGGTTCTGTTCTCAATGGCAAAGGGAAAGGACTTCTCTTTGGTTCTGAGGAAATCCATTCAGATTTTATTCAGAGTTTACTATTCTGCTTTAATCTAATGAGAAAACAGTCAATGCTGGTAGTAACCAAAGGAATTTTTCTTTTTCCAGATTGCGATCATCTTGCCTGTTTCCATGAATTAGCAGCCAGTATTTCTCATTCCCACTTCCATAGCAAAATGGAAAAAATGAGTTGTACCCAAATTTTTCTGGAATAATGGCACAAAATGATTTGTTTTAATAAAAATATTAATAAAATAATTATTTTATTACCCCAATAAATTTTAATCATTATAATTAATCTGGAGTTGGGGGGGTGGTCCAGTGAATCCCACAAGTAAATGTTAACCACTCTTATTAGTAAGGAGGTAAAGAATGTGTTACTTCATCAGAATGCTAGAATTCCTGTTAATAAGCAACTTGGAGGGAAGAAGACATGAATTAGAATGCTGAAAACAGAGGAGGAAAAGAGAGGAATCAGCAAGAGGGAAGTCTAAGAGGAACTGGCCAGTGAAAATTCTACTATGGTGCAGTTGCTGAAGAACATTTTAAGAATGAAATTCTCTAATGTTTAATTCATCATTTCAACTGGTTCTTTGATTTAAAGCTCTGCACTCACTCTACTCATCCCAAGGTGTGTGTGTGTGCGTGTGTGTGTGTATGTGCGTGTGTTACAAGAGAGTTAAAGTCTATTATCTCTATAACTGCTTTGTATGGAAGAGATTTTGGTTGAAATCATTAAGAGGTGGGTTTCTTATTTTCATTTTCTAAAAGTAGGATAAAGGAAGCAGAAACCCAGAGGCCACAATTGGCACTCATTCCTTCATTTAATCAGGAGCTATTAATTGGATACCCACTATTCTAGGCAAGAAGGATGGAGCAGTGGGCAAAAACACAAGTTTCCTTTCCTCATAGGGCTTATATTCTAGTAAGTAAGAAAGATAACAATAAATCCAAATGTAAAATAATGCCAGGTAATATTAAGAAAGGTAAAGAGAATATTTTTAAAGCATTAGAAAAAAAATGACATATTACATACGAAGGAACAATGATAAGTATTTCCACTGACTCCTCGTCTGAAAAAGGGAAATTCAGAGACAATGGAACAATATCTCTAAAGTGCTAAAAGAAAGTAATTGTCATTCCAGAATTCTGTATCACAAAAATATCCTTCGAACATAAGGGTGAAACAGAAATTTTTCAGGTTAAGGAAAAGCTGGGAGAATTCACTGCCAGGAGACTTGTATTAAAGGAAGTTCTTCAAGCCGAAGGAAAATGGTACCAGATATAAAGTCAAATCTATAGAAAGGAATGAAGAGTGTCAAAAATGGAAATTACGTGTGTAAATTCAAGACTCTGTTATTTATTTTCCTCTCGACATTTTCTTAAATGACAGTTGACTTTTTAAAACAAAACTATGCTGATAAAAGTGATTAGAAAACAGTGATGTCTTAAGCAGAGGAATAGTGATGCCAATGTTTTATATCTTGATCTCCGTAGGATTATAGAATGTGTAAGTTAAAATTCATCAAACTTATGCAAGTTATACCTCTTTTACTGTGTGCAATTCTTCTTTAATAAAGTATTGTCAGAATAAAAAAACCTAAGGACACAGGTTTAAAGTCAAGCAATGGAAAAAGATATAACAGGAGTATACTAATAAAAGAAAGAAGTATAGCTGCATTAATATTAGTCTTAAAGGAAAAATTATTATAGCTAAAGTAATGTATATATAAAAATGAAATTTTTAATACACAAGAAGATTTTAAAATGTAGTCTCAAAATATAAAGCAAAAATTGACAGAACTATGAGGAAAAATAGAAAAATCTACTTCATAATATGACATTTTAACACATCTTTCTCAGGAATTGATAGATCAAATAGAAGACAGTTACCATAAGGTTATATGAGATTTGGACAATGAAATTAATAACTCTCATCTAATGGACGTATACAGACTATTCAACAAAACAATTGGAAACACAAATTTTTTAAGGTACAAAGGGTACATATACAACAATTGATTATGTGTCAGGCTATAATTATAAAAAGCCTCAACCAATTCCACTGATCACAATACAGTTAAATTAAAAAGTCAATAATCAAAGCCCTATTAGTTAATAAATCTTTTAAAAATTTCTAAAGTACCCATGCATCAAATAATAATAGTAATAATGGAAATAAGAATCAGAGGTAAGAATTTTGCTCTCAATCAGAGCAGACAAATAGTGTGGTTGTTGGAAAAGAATATGGAATTTATGGAGGTTTTCATTTTTGTTTTAAGGTGGGGTATATTACAGAGTGTTTGTGTAATGATGGAGAAATCCTCAGGATGCAGGGAGAAATGATAATGCTGGCAGGGTATTTGAAGAGGCAGAGACCTTAAGAAAGTGAAATGGAATAGAATGCAGTCTACACACAGGTGGAGAGGTTTCCCATACTGGCCATCCATTGCAACAGGAAGGAAGGCAGAGGCTACAGGAACACATGCAGGAACATCTAAAGATGAAGAGATTAGAAGTTATTCTCTTATTATTCATATTTTCTCAGTAAAATAAGCTGTGAGGCAGTCTGCTTATAGTGAAGAATAGGGAGGAGATGTTAGAAGTTTGACAAGAAAGGACAATGTGTTTGATCTTTGTCTTGGACAGTGGGGTAAGAACTTGAGCAGGGAAATACAGTGAGATTACCATCAGGCAAGTCTAAGGGCTCCCCACCAAATTTTTTACTAATAAATGTAAAGGGAGTCCAGGGGGCCAGCCAGTCTGTTTCTGTCTCTAGCCATGATAAGTTGTTCTGCTGCTTTGCTAAGTGTGCAAATATATACCCACGGGATGACATTTTGTCAGGAGAGGAAGAAGTGGGGGTGAACCAGCAAGAGAGAAGACAGAAGGGAGTACAAAGATGGACAACAGATTCTGAACTCAGTAAAAGAAATATAAGCTGTGCAGGAGATCAACAGATGCAATGGGTCAAATGTGATCAAATGTGATCTGAAAATATAAGCCCACCAATCATTTGGGGAGGGGAAAAATAGTAAAAAAAAAAAAAAGTAAAGAAATAGGGGTTCTAGTTTATTTTCACTACATCTCAAGAAGCAGGAGTGTGACACCTGACATCCAAAAATTAAATTTTAAGCTGCATTGTATATTTAATTACTTTTGTTTTTATAACCTTAATATATAAGACTTAAAACTCCCTGGAGGCAACACCCATTGTTTATCTCGATCATGGTCTTATTCTTGGCTCTTAGCAAAGTGTCTGACCCACAGTACATGCTTCATAAGTATGTGTTCAATATATCAATTAATCTCACATTTACAGAACGAGAGATGAAAGCCAGAGTGGGTACCGAACTTTACCAAGGTCCAAGAGGCAAAAATAAGCAGAGCCAGTCTAGGACTCAGTCTTCTTTTTCTTAGACCAGCTGCCTTCCCACTGGACCATGCTACTCTGGGATAATGCAAGACTGAGAGAAAGGCTATAAATTGTCCTAAAGATATCAGCTTACCGTCCTATGCTGGCCCTGTGTACTTGTTACACCACTGAGCTAAGGGAAGGTATGAGGCATGTGAGGGATTGGGGTAGACTGGGAGGAGAAAACACAGCAGGTGATCTGATACAGCTATATCACAGAGCAGTGGCTTTCCAAACGTTTTAACTGTGATCCACTGATTACATATATATGTGTGTGCGGATGTATGTACATATATAAAAAACACATCACAATCCAGCACAAACATCTATACATACACATTCACAAACACACACACTGAACAAAGGTTTAATAAAGCAACAATTTACCCTTACTTTTGGCTACTTACCCTTACTTATGAGAGATAAACTCTGATATTGTATATCCAATTCTATTATTTCTATTCCATTCTAGTTTATTCTTTTAAAAATGCTAGTAACAGCTAACTAACATGATTTCACAGCACTAGCAGGTAGCAATGTAGCATTTGAAAAATACTACATATAGCAACTTATTTAAGTTTTTGCTATTCTTTCTCCTGTCCTGTTCTCCAAGTTGAAGGAATGGGCTCAGCAGTTCTTTACAGACTGTGGGATAGCTCATAAGCCCCATCCTCATGATGCAGCCATCCTACATTTGTAAAATACTTGTAGTCTTCTGAATGCTGACTCCTACTTTCCTTTCTGTGCAACACCCCAGCCCCAGCGTTTTTCTGATTTAGGCAGAAAAATGCATTATCCACATTTTATAGATTAGGAAACTAAGGTTCAAAGACATTAAATAAATTGACCAAGGTCACGCAGTCAATTAGCAGCAGATCTATAACAGGTAACTGGCTGTTCTGCCTCCAAATCAGTACTCTTTTAACTATGTCTCTATCACCAAAACCCAAATTGTAACATAAGGACCACTGAATTCTACAACACTTCTGGGATTCCCCTGGATAAAGTAAAAGGGTGGGGTGACACAAATAAAAAACAGGATCTTGGCTGGAAGTCAAAGATTGAGGAGAGATACATGATATGTGTGAGAAGCAAAGTAAATGCTAATGTCCTATGGACAAAGGGATACTATTAATATATATGTACATGTGTACATGCAGAGTAGGATAGTTTATTACCAAGATCATTGAAAACGATAAACATGCTTACCATGACTTGTTGCCTAATTTACCTAGGACTAGCGTTCAAACTTAAAACTGATCTCTTTGTACGAATTATCAAGTTAATAGAGGTTTTCAACAATAAAACATGAAAAAGAAAAAGGCTATTCAAAAAATCTTGTCTTTATTTTGTAATCATGCCTTCATTTTCCTTGGTATCCTGAGAAATATTCTCTCAGGAAATTAAAAATCATCCACCACTGTATGCCTATCTTATGACCATGTTACAAGTACAGAAGTGCTGAGATTGGAAGACAAAGGCTAGACTGTTTTTAGAGACAAAAGTATTACATGTAAGAACATAGACTGACTCCTGTACTCACAGACACCTTTCAGATCGTAGGTAAAACAGATGATGATAACAAAATAAGCCTCAACTTAGATTGAATAATAGTAGAAAGTGAACAAACACTGGTTCCAGATAAAGAATAAAGAGAAGTACATGTGTTTTCTTTACAACAGTGTTTAATGTTGCCAGAAAGCTCGCGCAAAATAGTGACACATTTTAGAAACTTTTGTATTGTCAACCTTAGGGAAGCAACTTCTCCTTAAGATTTATCAAGCATAAAGTTGGACCACTTCTATAAAAGATAAGCTACTCCGGAAATACAATAATACCAGTCAAAAGGTTGTTCCAAGGAAGGTTTTAAGAATGGTAAGTGAAAGCAAATAGATGGGTCAGAACTTGGAAACTACCTTGAAAGAATCTTGAATTAACAATTTTAGGAAACACTTTCAAGGTGATATAAGGGCAGCCCTTTGCAATTGATTTTAGAAAATGAAAAATAGGTTTAGTGTCTCTATATGGAAAACCAGCGATTTAATTGGAAAAGCACTTAACATCATCTGCTACATTGTAGTAGTGCTTTTGTTATGCAGTGTTTTTATTTTTAACTACTCTTTGTGTAATCTTGTCCTGTGTTTACTCTACAGTTCCCTTTTGTTTCCTTGTCAACACCCTGGCTAAACACAAGAAATGTCTATTATTGTAGCTTACTCAGTGGCTCTTAGATTGTTCATTGAGCAGCTCACATCCCATCTCAACACAGATGTTGGCAACATGTCTCGCCTGAAATAAACAGATTTCATTTTTTCGATATAGAGTTCAGCTTATTTATTTTACAAGTGAATTCAAATGTCCTTAAAATCTGAAAGCTTTAAAATATAAGATACATTAGTATGCCAGTTTTAAATATTTTTTTTTAAGGTTAGAAAAGAGACATGAATATCCATAGTACTACTTATTTATTTATTTATTTATTTAGAGACAGAGTCTCACTCTGTCACCCTAGGTAGAGTGCAGTGGCATCCTCATAGCTCACTTCAACCTCAAATGCCTGGGCTGAAGCGATCCTCTTGCCTCAGCCTCCCGAGTACCAGGGACTACAGGTGCACCCCACAACACCTGGCTAATTTTTCTAGTTTTAATAGAGCCGGGGTCTCGTCTTACTCAGGCTGGTCTTGAACACCTGAGCTCAAGCAATCCACCTACCTCGGCCTCTCAGAGTGCTAGGTGTGAGCCACTGTGCCTGGCCCCATAATACTATTTATGTAGAGAAGCCAGTTTTTTGAGATTAGGGAATACTCTGCATTCCACGTTCAATTACTAAGTTCCACTGTGAAGACTGTTAGACCAAGAGAAAACCCTGAATGCTTTCATTCTGGTCCGCATGCTGGGCCAGGCTCCCTGCCTCTGTTTCGGCAGGGCTCTAGCACATCACCCTGTGGATCCCAGTTGGTTCAAAGTTGGGCACGTGACTCAAAGACCACTCTGAGGCATTTTTCTTCCCTGAATTTTTGCTGGGATAGTTAGGAAAAGGGGATTCTCTCTTTTTCTGAGATAAAAGGTACTAAAGAACAAGTAATCCTAGAGCTTTACAGGTGCCATCCTCGCCAATGTGCGGAGAGAGTCCTCCTGAGAAGGAAGCCAACTTGGAAAAAAGCAAAGTCAGAGCTGGAAAGAGCAGTGCCCTGAAGATGGCATGTCGCCACCTGGATCCCCCTATGCTCGAAGCTGGACATGGACTTTGAGTTCCCCTTTTACATGCTTTGGGATCCTGCCACCTGCAAGCAAAATGTCTCTGGCAAATATTACAGATAGCAAAAAAGATCAAGCGTTGCCTTTCATTCTATGCCGTATTCATAGAAAGCGAGTTAAAGTGATCATGTAAAGTTGCTCTTTTTGCTCTCAACTCCCTGTTGGGCTCCCTCTTCTCTCCTCTGGGCCTTCTCTCGGCCCAAGCCAACTCCCTTCCTGCAGTTCTCTATGTGCCAGTTTCCCCTTTTCCTAATCAGAACCTGCTCACAAGTAGAGCTCTGATAGAAATTATATATATATATGTATATATATATATATATATCTTAGTGTAAACATATTCACTAATCAACTCTCTTAGGAGTGTTTGCATATTAAGATAGATCTCCAATTATAGAACAAAAGTCATATTAAGGCTTTGCATGTTATCCTGTTTTATTTTGGTTAACATTTACACCACCACATAATTTCCAGGGCTAGAAATCTCAGGTCACATTTCAATCTATCTTCTTCATCTTCAGAATCTAATACTAAGTTTTAATTTTTTTTTTTAAATTTGACTTTTTATCTCATTCAATTCCTTATCATTTTAGCCTTAGATAATTTCAGCTGACTCCTAATTAATGACCCTGCTAGATCCCCTTCTAATCGATCAATTGTCAAAATAATATACTTCTCAATCACCATTCTCATCGTGTTGTATTAACAATGATTTCATCTTCTCTGTTACCCAGACCTAGAAACTCGGGTGAAGCATCCAGTCTTCTTTCCTCATTCTTCATATGTAGCTGGACCCACCAAGTGCTGTCCAGTCTACCTACATACTATCACCTCTAAATATGTTCTTTTCAAGGGCTAACATATAGGAGATAATTAAAAAAACAAAAACAAGAAATGCAAATGATCCTTGGCCATACAAAATCGTACTCAGCCTCATTAATAATAAAAATTCACATTAAAATAACACCATTAATGGTTACTAGAATGGCTATATTAAAAACAAACAGGAGGCCGGGCGCCAGTGGCTCACGCCTGTAATCCTAGCACTCTGGGAGGCCGAGGCGGGTGGATTGCTCGAGGTCAGGAGTTCGAGACCAGCCTGAGCGAGACCCTGTCTCTACTAAAAATAGAAATAAAAATTATCTGGACAACTAAAAATATATATAGAAAAAATTAGCCGGGCATGGTGGTGCATGCCTGTAGTCCCAGCTACTCGGGAGGCTGAGGCAGGAGGATCACTTAAGCCCAGGAGTTTGAGGTTGCTGTGAGCTAGGCTGATGCCACGGCACTCACTCTAGCCCGGGCAACAAAGTGAGACTCTGTCTCAAAAAAAAAAAAAAAAAAAACAGGAAATAATAAGTGTTGACAAACGTGGAGAAATTAGAACTCTCGTACATTGCTGGTGGGCATGTAAAATGATACAGCCACTATGGAAAACCATTTGGCAGTTCCTCAAAAAATTATATGTAAAATTACATAGGACACAACAATTCTACTCCTTCTGGGTATGATATGTACCCAAAAATAAATGAAAGCAGGGACTAGATATTTGTACACTCATGTTTATAGAAGTATTATTTACAATGGCCACAATGTGGACACAACTCAAGTGTTCATCAAGAGATGAATGGATAAAATGTGGTATATACAATACCTACAATGGAATTTTATTGGGCTATAAAAGGAGTGAAGGTCTGATACATGCTACAATGTGGGTGAACCTTAAAAACATTGAGCTAAGTAAAAAAACTAGTCACAAAGCACATGTAGTGTATGATTCTACTTATACGAAATATCTAGAGTAGGCAAATTCATAGAGATAGAAAGTAGAATGGAGATTAACAAGTGTGGGGGAGAGGAGACTGGTGAGTTATTGCTTAATGGTTTCAGAGTCTCTGCAGTGATAGAAAAGATTTGGAACCTGATAGTGGTGATGGTTACACGACATTGTGACTATATTTAATGCCACTGAATTGTACACTTAAAAATGGTTAAAATGGCATATTTTGTGTTATATATATTTTGCCATAATCATTTTTTAAAATTATGCTGTGATATTTCCCTCCTATTAAATTGGCAAAGATCTAACAGCTTGACATTAAATTTTTGTTGTTGAAACTCCGTGGAAATTGGTAGTCCCCACAATGCTGGTAAGGACGTAAAAATGCTACAACCTCTATAAAGAAGAATTTAGGAATGTCTAGAACAATTACAAAATGTCAGGTGCCTGAGATGTTTCATGTCAGCACTATTTAATAACAGCAAAAGGCTGGAAACAAGCTGAATGTCCATTAATAGGGAATGTAGTTGACTCACAGATTCCCAAACTTTCTTGACTTTTTGATTCTTAATGAATCAGCAAAGAAATATTCAACAGTTCTGTTTATTAAGTAGTTAGACCCAAACAAACAATAAATATTTATAGCCTAACATCTTAGTAGCTATTTGAAAAAATACACATAAATTGAAATTAAAGATAACATTTCTATTTCATTCTTAAATAACCACAATTACTTAGCAAGGAAGAGTGTGTACCTCTTGGATACTACACAATTTCTTAAACCCTGAAATGAGATTAAATCCCTCCTGATTTTTATTCCACATTCATTTTCATGTGGTATTTTCTTTCCATCACAGAAACCACCAAAACCCCATATTTGCAAAGATATATCATCATCGAGTATATAGCACAAGCTAATGTTGAAACAGTGATTCACCTCAAGCTAATTGTCTGTGCAGTTTCTGACAAATATTAAAAATTACTGTGTTTCTCTCAAGAATTTAAAATACTCACAGTGCCCTCGAGAGTTTGCTGTAGTGCCCTGGGGATAGGTAAAATGTGCATCCACCCAAAGGAGTCATATACAGCTTTAAATAGGTGTGAGGAATACCATCATGTCCTCCTACAGGATGATCTTCAGTATGTGTTGTTAAATAAGTAAGGTGGAAAGAAAAAGTGTATAAAGCAGGAAGGTAACAAGAGTGGAGTGGTCTGAAATACAAAATAGACTTTTCTAAATATACCTTGTTTTGCAGATTTGACTTAGGAAGTTTATACATGTTTTACATAATTATAAAACAATTTCTGAAAGCAGTCTCTAAAAATAGAGAGCTAAATGAAGCAAATGAACTTAACTGCTTATTGATTTTGTGACATAACCATACAGAGTAACTATTTCATGTGATTTTAAAATATCAAAATGAAAAACTAGTGGGAAATTCCTCAAAGATAATAAGAACTGTAAAAACATATTAAGCTGTTATCAGTAAATCATGTTCTTGGTGGTAGTGTTGATATTATTATTCTGAGACTATTTTGTATATATTGAGGGTTAAAATAAATATTAAAAATTATATTGGTGTTATTGAGAACTGGAATTAATACTCAAGAAAGTAGGTACAAATGTAAGCTATATAAGAGTAAATAAAAGCACTCTATCTGGCCCTATAGTTGAATTGAAAGAATCAGTATGAGCTCATGATATATTTTGTCTTAAAAATACATATACTTAAAAATATACATATACTTCTTAACTTTACCCCAATAGCATCATCCAGCATCAGTCCTGCCCTACAGAGGAAAACCAGTGCAGCACCATGACGAGTTCATTCCTTTTCATTTTGATGAAGAGAGTGTCCTCTGGGCCCTCTTGGGAAACAGTTACCTGGTAGGTTCTTTGGTTTTATATAATAAATCCATTCCAGCAGACCCACCTTTCTTAGCCTTTTTACCACTTTCTCAATTCTCAGCCAAGACATCTAGCATCTCAATCTCATTTACTATAGGCTGATTTTGTTCCAAGCTTCGAGGGTCCACCCCAGCAGTGTCTTAGGATTGGTTCCAGGTATACTATTAGTAAACACTGTCTTGAGTCATGGAAGAGTGCCCTCATATCAATGCACTCTCCCTTGTACAGCTTTATATTCTTCACCTCTACTGTAGCACTTTGAAGTCCATTTTAAGGCATTTTACCTTGGTTTCTGCCAGTACATATTAGCCAGGTCCTGTAGGTTTGGGGTGACTAAGCTCTTTCCTTCCATAACAGAGACAATAATTTCCAGTTGGGCCAAACCAAGCCCTGACCCTAGTTATTGGTTTGGAATAACAATGGGATGTAAAGGCAGATCCTAGGAGGGCAAGCGTCATCTTATGAGTCTACTGCCTCAGATAAGAACTTTGTACCATCTCCAGGCAAAAAAGAGCGTCAACCTCCTAAAAATGAGAAGTGGGTAAGTGGGCCAATTCTACTGGCCCAAAGAGTAAGGTGAATGTGGGAGTTGAAGGTTTTTGAGCACATCAACCCATATGTCCCTATCTTACTTCTTAGGGTCTCACCCCTTCCCTAAGAGTCCAAACCTTACTATAAAAAACTTTATTGAAGCTGTAAATATAGCCTTCTTTCTAACTCCATTAATCTCACAATCAGATGCTGGGCCTAATTTTCAGTGTAGTCTTCCCTCTTATTTCAGAATGTGAGATTCTCTTTAAATGTTACCCTAGAGGCCTTTTGACTTTCACACTATACCCTATGTTGATAGCTGGCTGATCAGAACCAATCATTTTCTTTCTTTGACACCCTGGTTACACTTAATAACAACCAACCAAATTTATATTTTTTATAATTACTGTTACCCTCTTATCTCTCAACTAGCAGAGAAATTGTATAAACAGTGCCTTTCCTTCTATCTATTCCCAAGACAATTAACCACAGGTAATTGTGATGCTGTAGCAATCATTACCTTATTTCCATCATAAATGTGAATTATTGTTGTCATCTGGTCAACAGTTATCCAAGTCTAGAACCTCACTCTCATTATCAACTGTTTTAGTTAGTGTTCCCTCAGAAGCAAATATTAATAGAAAGATGTAAGTGCAAGTAGTTTATTTGTGAGGTGATCCTAGGAAATACCAGTAGAACAGGAATGTAAGGCAGGAAAGAAAAGGAAGCCAGCAAAGTATGCATTATCAACTTACAACTGTGGGCAACTTTAGCTGTATTAGTCCATTTTGCACTGGTATACAGGAAATACCTGAGGCTGGGTAATTTATAAGAAAAGAAGTTTATTTGACTCATGATTATGCAGACTGTACAAGAAGCATGATGCCAGCATCTGCTTCTGGTGAAGGCTTCAGGGAGCTTCCAATCAAAGCAGAAGGCAAAGTGGGAACAGACGTGTCACATGGCAAGAGAAGAAGCAAGAGAGGGAGGAGGGGGTGCCAGGCTCCTTTAAATAACCAGCTATCAAGTGAACTAACAACATGAGAACTCACTCATTATTGCAGGGAGGGCACCAAGCCGTTCATGACAGATTTGCTCCCATTACCCAAAAACCTCCCATCAGTCCCCACTTTCAACACTGTGGATCAAATTTCAACATAAGATTTGGAGGGGATAAAATTAAGCACCCCATTATGATAAGAATGCTTAACAAAATAGGCATAGATGGGACTTAACTCCAAATGATAAAAGCCACATACAACAAACCCACAGCCAATATCATACTGAATGGGGAAAAACTGAAAGCATTCTTGCTTAGAACTGGTACCAAAAAAGGATGTCCTCTATCACCACTTCTATTCAACATAGTGCTGGAAGTCCTAGCCAGAGCAATCATACAGGAGAAAGAAATCAAGGGTATCCAAATGGGGGCAGAAGAGGTCAAACTATCACTCTTTGCTGATGATATGATCTTATATCTAGAAAACTCCAAACATTCTGCCAAGAGACTACTGGAATTGATAAATAAATTGAGCAAAATCTCAGGTTACAAAATCAATGTACACAAATCAGTAGCATTCATATATACCAATAACAGTCAAGCTGAGAACCAAATCAAAGACTCAATACCTTACACAATAGCAACAAAGAAAATAAAATACCTAGGAATATATTTAACTAAGGAGTTAAAAACTATGAAGAAGAACTATGAATCACTGTCAAAGGAAATAGCAGAGGACATAAACAGATGGAAACCCATACCACTCTCATGAATCAGCAGAATCAATATTGCTAAAATGTCTATACTACCCAAAGTGACCTACAGATTCAATGTAATCCCTATTAAAATACTAACATCGCCTTTTGCAGATCTAGAAAAAATAATTCTATGCTTCATGTGGAACCAAAGACCCTGTGTAGACAAAGCAACCTTAAGCAAAAAGAACAAATTGGGAGGCATTAACTTATCAGACTTCAAGCTATACTACAAGGCTATAGTGACCAAAACAGCATGGTACTAGCACAAAAACAGAGACATAGACCAATGGAATAGGACTGAAAACTGAGATATAAAACCATCTTCATATTGCCATCTGATCTTTGAGAAAGCAGAAAAAAACATACACTGGGGAAAAGAATCCCTATTTAATAAATGGTGCTGAGAAAACTGGATAGCCACATGTAAAAGACTGAAACAAGATCTACACGTTTCACCTCTCACAAAAATCAATTCACAGTAGATAACAGACTTAAACCTAAGGCAGGAAGCCATAAGAATTCTACAAGAAAATGTTGGAAAAACTCTTTTCAACATTGGCTTAGGCAAAGAATTTATGAAGAAGACCCCAAAAGCAATCACAGCAAAAACACAAATAAATAAACAGGACCTGATCAAAATAAAAAGCTTCTGCACAGCCAGGGGAACTATCATTACAGTGAATAGATAGCCTATAGAATGGGAGAAAATATTTGTATGCTACACATTGATAAAGGACTTATCACTAGAATCTATACAGAACTCAGGAAAATCAGCAAGAAAAAAATCAAACAACCCAATTAAAAAGTGGGCAAAAGACATGAACAGAAACTTTTTTTAAAAAGATAGACTAATGACCAGCAAACACATGAAAAAATGCTCAACATTTCTAATCAAAAGGGAAATGAGAATCAAAACCATATGAGGTATCACTTAAGTTGAGTGAGAATGGCTTTCATCAAAAAGTCCCAAAACAACAAATATTGGTGTGGATACAGAGAGAGAGGAACACTCATACACTGCTAATGAGACTGCAACCTAGTACAACCTCTATGGAAAGTAGGTGGAGATACCTCAAAGAACTAAAAGTAGAGCTACCACATGATCCAGCAATCTCATTACTGGGTATTTACCCAAAGGAAAAAAAGGCATTCTATAAAACAAGATATCAGCACTTGAATGTTTATGGCAGCACAATTCACAATTGCAAAGATGTGGAAACAGCCCAAGTGCCCATCAATAATACATGAGTGGATTAATAAAACGTGGTATGTCTATACCATGGAATACTACTCAGGCATAAAAAGATGGTGAACTACCTCTTTTATTATCCTGGATAGATCTGGAACCCATTCTTCTAAATGAAGTACCCTAAGAATGGAAAAACAAACACCACATGTATTCACCACTAAATTGGTACTAATTGATCAACACTTATGTGCGCATATGGGAAGTAACATTCATTGGGTATCGGGCAGGTGGAAGGGGGTAAGATGGGATGGGCAAATTCACAACTAATGGGTATGGTGCACACTGTCTGGGGGATGAGCACACTTGTCACTCTGACTTGGGTGGTGCAAAGACAATTTATGTAACCAAAGCGTTGTACCCCTGTAATATTCTGAAATAAATGAAATAATTTAATTAAATTAAAAGAAAGATTTGGAGGGGCCAAACATCCAAACCCTATTGGTAGCTTACTCCCACTGGGGATCACTGAGAAATAGTGTAGAATCATGCCTCAGAGTGTTCCCACCTGAGGGGTAAGTGTTCTGTCATTCATTAGTTGAGGGCTACATGAAGAGATGGGAAGCGCACAAATTTCCCAGAATTTCTATCCTGCCCACAAAGGCTCCTATGACCAGAGACATCCCCAAGTCGAAGAGGTGTAGAGGCTGGCCATTGTAAGGTACCAATCGCAAACTGAATCTGTAGGGAAATAGGAATGTGAGTGAGGCATTACAAGATCCATCTTTTTTTCTTCACCTATAAAGCTTACCTGACCACTCTCTATTCCTTAAAACAGAGAGTTCTCCACATTAGTAGCTTTACTCAGGCTGCTTTCTCTTTCTGTAAGACTCTCTTCATCTTCCCCCTGTACCCAACTGGATCTGTAGAAATCCTTCCTGGGTTTCAAGGTATAATTAACCTACCAAGTCTTCCCTCATAATCTCAGTTAAAATTACTTCATCTATTCTTCTATTCTCCACCTTACCACAGCTGTTGCCATAGAACTTTGTTTGTGTCTCCATATCAGAATTTCTGTACATTTTTCACAGTAATACGGTTATTTGAAAAATATCTATCTTGCCCACTAGATTTTAGTTATTTGAGGCCAAGGATCAAACTATATTTTCATTTCAAAACTTCATAAAACCTGGATAATGCTTAAAATACAATTTTTTTTAATAAGCAATAATTAAATTTTTTCATTCATTCACTCAACAAAGATTTATTTAGTGTCTACTAAGTACCAGGCCTGGTACTAACTACATGGAATATAATAAAAAGCAAGAAAGACATGAAAGCCACTCTCCCCCCACCAAGAAACTTCAATTTTTTTTCTTTTAACTACTGTATTAAGTATAACATTTTTCTACTTTTTATGATGTGAAGACCTTTTTTTAAACTCTTTCCCTGCCTCACTCTTCCATATAATTATAATAACTTGTAATATGTATTGTACACACACTCCTCCTACCTCTGTCCATCCAAACCTTTGAGCTAAGTATTTAATAATTGCTATAATTGTATTCCTCTCCAACACTGTGCTTTTTTATTGAGAGCATGTTAAACCTTGGCTTTCTCTATTTGGGACTATAGAAAAGATTTTTACCAATGGCAAGATTTTGATATTAAGAAATTCACTCTCTTCCTCATTGATTATATTTCTTTGCTGTCCTATACTTCGAATGCAAAAAACATTTAAACTTTTCTTTGATATACAGGCAGAAAAACATTATTAGAGGAGTCACAATGAGTAAGCTCTTTTTTCTCCTCTTCAGATAAATTTTGGTTTAGATATTTCACTATTTTCCTTTGGTTAAACAATGGGGGTGGGGGGTGAAGCTCAATGTTATTAGAGAAATAAAAAGCTAAGTGTCCTCAGGTAAAGAATGATTTTGACATTTAATCAAATGTAAAGCAAAGTACTTTACTTGTAAAGGGCACTGGGAAAATCAAAAGAAAAAATGTAAAGTAAAGGACAATGGAAAAATCAAAAGAAAAAAAGCAAGAAAATAATTTTTAATTTTAAAGTTATTATTTTATTTAAAAAGCTTAAAATATATAGCTTAACAGAAGTTATCAATGCTTTTTAAAATCCCTTTCTAATATAATTTATTATATCATTTAATTAATTTTCAATTAAACTTCTAAATTGTACAGGTCAATGATGCAATCTCTGTGCCAAATATATATTAAAACTGTGTTAAGTATTTTTAAGAATCTATTGTGATGCCTGATATGGGATTGTCAATATTTTAATGATTCTAGCCTACAGCTCATCATCCCAGGATATACATACATTAAATTTTGAAAGAGACGGGGAATGATTCATTTCGAATAGGAAATATCCAGGAGGATGAACAGGTTGGTCCAGGAATTTCTACTGAGTGCCTTTGAAGAGTGGTAGCGTGCCTTGCACCTTTTCCTAAATAAAAACTCAGTATTTCAGCATATGGTGTCTGCAAACACACATGCACTTTCTTGTTGAAAAAGAAAACAGCCCCGATCACCTAGCTGTCCAAATGGAATTTATCCTACTGTCTTATCCATCATCACCATATCATTTATTTCTCATTCTTGGGCCTCTATATACCATCACAAGCACTATGCAATAGTTAGTATTTCAGGTTGAAAATGTGAAGTGTTTGTATAGACGTTGTACTTAGTTTGAGATGATTACAGGACGTTGTGACTTGTAAAGTGTTCTCAGAAATAAATAAGTGTGAGTTAATCTAAAGCCTTCAAGTTGAAAGAATGACAAACAATGAAATTTACTTCATTTTCTGAGGACGTGGCCTTCTGGTAAGATAATATTGGATTCTGAAGCTTCTTTTACTCACGGTGAAGTACATGTGAAACTGGCTTTAAGACACATTTTGCAGGCTTAAAAATCTACCTTTAGAAAAAGTGGGACTGGCAAGTAACCTGGCATGGGAAGAGAAAGAAATTGAAAAAATATATTCATTCTTTCTGGGGGAATTCCTCGCCTAAAAAGTAATGTAAAGAGACAGTTTGCATTCCTTTTCTTCTTAAAAATCACCATAAAGTGGTAGTAACCTTAGGAGTCTGTGTGTGGCCCATTTGATGTGGTTTGGGCCTAAGGAAAAGCTAAAGGCAAAATGTATTTTAAGTGGGCTAAAACCAAGATAAACATACCCCTGAGGTCATTATTTCCATCAGTTGACAGTGTGTATACAATATTAAAAGCATTGTAAAAACAATGCACATTTTTCCAATGTTTTATTTTTGAAGGTCATTTATCCACACCCAATTTCTGAACACTGACTCAAAGCAAAAGTAACTTTTATTTCATAGAGGAAACAATGTTTAAATAAATAAGCAAACAAACAAACATGTAAAAAAAGCTATGGTTTACAGAATGGAGTAGCTGTAGTTCAATAAGTACCCTAAAAAAGTTATGGAGGCTAATTACAGTAATATTACATGTATAAAATACACATAGAATATTTTAGCAGTTTTTAGTAGATTATATAGTTATTGATCTTTATAAAATATATCCCACTTATTTCCAAAATTTGTTTGATGAGGTAGGCTCAATGCTCAACATAAGAGGGATTGTAGAGTGGTTAATTTTTATTTTATCCACATCTTGAATTAGTTTGGGTTAAAAAGAATTTTTTATTATGATTTTGGTGTGGTCCTTTAAAAATCAACAGATATTGGCGAGCCAAGTGTAAATACAGTTGTGGAAGCTAATTCTACACATCTAAAAGCTGTAATCCCATTATACACATAAGATTTATTTGATATCTCTAAGTCAACAATAAAGATAGGTCAAACATTTACCCTTTTGTGTGGATTTCCTGTACCAGAGAGTATCCTTTCATACATCTCTAAATCTCTTCGTTACATGTACAGTTTTAAAAATTTAAATGATTCATGTGGCTCTAAAATGTAACCTAATAATCTTTTCAACCACCCCTTCTCTTCAAGCAACTAGAAGTCTGCTTAAACTTGTCTATTAGGCATTTCCCTTTTGTGTTTTCTAACAAATTGAAGAGGATTGTATTGATTTTGATGATATTTATTTTATTTCTAAGATAGTGAAAGAAGCTCTGTTTGTGACTAAGGATGCCATGTGTCAGAAAATAAAGGATAATTTTTCTGTAAGTTGCCTGTGCGTACATCAGAATGGCTAAAATGATAAAGATTGAAATGCCAAATATTGGAGAAGATAAATAACAACTGAGGCTTCCATACATTAGTAGTGGGAATATAAAATTGTACAATTATAAAACGTACTCAGCAGTTTTCACTAAAGGTAAATATATGCCTATATTGTGACACAGCAGTTCCACTTCCATGTTTGTTTCTAAAAGAAAAGAGTGCACATGTCTAGAAAAAGACACATACAGAAAAGTTTATATTAGCACTCTACTTAATATCATAAAAGTAAAAACAACCCAAATGTCCATCAATAATAGAATGGCTACACCCTGGGAACTGTTGGGAGACATGCAAGTCTGTGTCCCTAGCAGTTCTGCTGACCTTGGTAACAACTGCAGACCCTGAAGCAGCCCTTGACCTGGCTCCAGTCCTGCTCTACCTCAATCCAGGGGCAGTCCTGCCTGCCCAGAAACCCAGTAGGAGACACGCATATTGTGTCTCTGGTAACCTTGGATATGATTGTGAACCTCAAACCGTCCAGTGACCCGGCTCCAGCCCCACTCCACAGCAGTCCAAGAGGCAGTCCTGCCTACCCAGGGAACTGCCCAGAGACCTAGTGCAAATCCATCCAGGGATGAAGGAGGAGCCATGTAGGTTTATTCTCCTTGTAACAGGCCTGTCACCTACAGACCTGACTGAAGACCTAGAAGCAATCCCATGACCCAGACCCAGCACTTCTCAACCACAGAAGTAGTCCCATTACCTGGGAATCCGATAGGAACCATGCCGAACTATGATCCCAGTAACAGGCCCACTTGACCACAGACCCAGTTGTGGAACTAGCAGCAGCCATATGATTTTAATCTCCAGCCCCCTTCAACTGTGATCACAGAGACAGTACCATTAGTCCAGGGTCCTGGCAGGAGAATGTCTTTACCTGCTTAAACCACTCTGTAAAGCCTGGAAGAGGAGTTTGTACCTTCATATGCCCAAACATCAACATAAGGCTACATGGATCATGAAGAATTAGGTGAACATGACATCACCAAAGGAAATAAATAAGGCTCTACTAACTTACCCTAAAGAAATGGAGATTCATGAACTGTTTGACAAAGAATTAAAAATAGTCATCTTAAGCTCAGTTAGCTACAAGACAAGTTAATGAAGCAGAAAAATAATATATAAACAAAATTAGGAGTTTAATAAAGAAATGGAAGCCATAAAAATAGGAACAAACAGAAATCCTGGAGCTGAAGAAAACAATGACTGAAATGAAAAACTTAACAAAGCTTCAATAACATAATCAATCATGCAAAAGAAAGAATCAGTAAACTCAAAGACAAGACATTAGAAATTAGCCAGAGGGATAAAAAGGAAAAAGAATGAACTTATGGAAGTTATGGGACACAAGCAACAAAACCAATATACACATTATGGTAGTTCCAGAAGGTGAAGAGAGAGAGAGAGAAAAAGCATTAAGACTATTTAAAGTAATAATGGTCAAAAATTTCCAAATCTAGGGAGGAAAATAGACATCTTGATTTACGAATCCTCAAAGCCCTAAAATAGATTGAGTCCAAAGAGGTCTCCATGGAGATATAAGTAAATTGTCAAACGGCAAAGAGAAACTGTATTTTGAAAGCCACAAAAGAAAAGCACCATACAGCACCAAATCACAAAGAAAGACAAAAGAAGAGAGAAACAAAAGAATTACAAAACCTACAGAAAATAAAATTAATAAAATGGGAAGGGTAAGTCTTACTTATCAATAATTACTCTAAATGTAAATAGAGTAAATTCCCAAATCAAAAGACATAAAGTGTCTGAATAGATAAAAAAGAAAAACAAGGCCCAAAGATAAGCTGACTACAAGAGACTCACTTTAGATTTAAGGGCAGACATAGGCTGAAAGTGAAGGGGTGGAGAAAAATATTCATGCAAATGGTAAGCAAAATAGAGTAGAGACGGCTATATTTCTATCAGACAAAATAGACTTTAAGTCAAAAACTGTCCCAAGAGACAAAGATAAAAAGGTCAATTAAACAGAAATATATAGCAATTATAAATATATGCAACTGACATCAAAGCACCTAAATATATAAAGAAAGTATTACAGATCTGAAGGAAGAAATAGACACCAATAAAAAAAAAGTTGGAGATCTCAGTATCCCATTCTCTATAATGCATAGATTATCCAGACATAAAATCAATAAGGAAACAGGAGAATTGAATAACATTATAGACCAAGTGGACCTAACAGATATATACATAACTTTCCACCCAACAGCAGAATACATATTCTTTTCAACTGCACACAGAACATTGTCCAACATAGACCACATGTTAGATCACAAAACAAGTCTCAAGAAATTTTGAAAGATCTTTCTTAGTCTGTTTTCTGATGAAATAACAGAATATCACAGTAATTTATAAAGAAAAAAATTATTTCTTACAGTTCTGGAGGCTGATAAGTCCAAGGTTGAGGGGCCCTATCTAGTGAGAGCCTTCTTCCTGTGTCATAAGATGCTAGGAGGCATCACATGGCAAGAGGACACGAGCATGCCAGCTCAGTTCTATCTCCTTCTTCTTATAAAGCTACCATTATCAGGAGGCCCCACTTTGATGACCTTATCTAATTCTAATTATCTCCCAAAGGCCTCACTTCCAAGTACTATCAACATATGAATTTGAGAATTAAGTTTCTATCACGTGAAATTTGGGGAACATATTCAAACCATAGCATGTAGGGAACCAAAAATAGTTAAACATATAGAAGGAGAGGGTAGAATGGTGGTTCCCAGAGCTTGGGGGATGGGGGTTTGGAGGAAATGGGGAAATGTTGGTCAAAGGGTTCAAAGTTTTACTTACACAAGATGAATAATTTCTGAAGATCTAGTGTACAGTATGGTGACTCTAGTTAAAAATACTGCATTGTATACTTGAAATTTGCTAAGAGCATAGGTCTTAATTGTTTTCACCACAAAAAAAAAAATTTTAAAGATAACTAGGTGAGGTGATGAATATGTTACCTAGCTTGATTATGGTGATCACTTTGCAGTGTATATAAATATCACAACATCCAGTTGTATACCTTAAATATATGTAATTTCTATTTGTAATTACACCCAATAAAGTTAAAAAAACTAAAGATATAATTCCTTTTAAAAAGAATACAGTAAACTCCCCTTACCTACCGTTTCATTTTCTGTGGCTTCAGTTACCCTCAGTCAACTGCAGTTCAGAAATAGTAAATGAAAAATTCCAGAAATAAACAATTTATAAATTTTAAATTGCATGCCATACTGAGTAGCATGATGAAATCTTGCTATGTCCCACCTGGGAAGTGAATCATACCTTTGTTCAGGGTATCCACACTGTATATACTACCTACTTGTAAGTCACTTACTAGCAGTCTTGGTTATAAGCTCAATTGTCACAATATCGCAGTGTTTGTGTTCAGATAGCCCTTATTTTACTTAATTGTTCTATTTTATTATTAGTTATTGCTGTTAATCTCTTACTGTGTCTAATTTATAAGTTAAACTTTATTATAGTTATATACATAAAGAAATAAAACATAGTATACATAGGGTTCAGTAGATATAGAGTTCGGTACTTTCCACAGTTTCTGGCATCCACTGGGTGTCCTGGAACGTATCCTCCATGGATAAGGAGGTACTACTATAGTAGAACAGATAAATAAGTTATGATGCATTAGTCCAATGGAATACTACACAGCAATAAATAAAAATGAACTAATGGTATATGCATTGATATGGATGAATCTCAAAGATATTATGTTCTATAAAATATTCTAGATACAAAAGAACATTTATATGATTCAATTTATATGAATTCCAACACAGAAAAAACTAACCAGTGATGATGAATGTCAGAATAATGGTTACCTCTTGGGGGATAGGACACAGATTGGGATGGATCACTGCAATATTAGGCAGTGATGGAAATGTGTTGCTTGATTTGGGTGGTAGTTTCACAGGTATAGATATAAGGAAAAAAATCACTGAGCTTCAGTAAAATTTTTCAGTAAAAATTTTCTATGTTTATGTGTTATGCTTTAATATAAACATTTAGACAAAGTACATTCATTTATATGTAAAATTTGTACAACTATGATGTCACTGAAGATGATTACATATACACAGCCACTGGTCGTGCTAGCTCAAATTCCTTTCCACCCATCTGAGGGATAGAAGAGAGGAAAAAATAAGAAATAGTGTTATTATACTCTTCTGCTGTCAGAGTCTCTTGATAGAATGTGTGAAAGGTGCTTCTCAACAAAGTATCAAAAAAGAGGCTGGAAGAAGCTTTTAGAAGGGCAGGAACATCAACCCTCAGGAAAGGAAAATAGAAGAATTGAATATAACCAGATTAGAATTCTATAACTAAGAGAAAAACCAAGACCAGGAACTAAGAAAGACCAAGTTTAGTTTTTACTACCATTTTAGAGGGGTCAAAAATACACTGACACTAAAACTCACGTGGACAGGAAACATAGCTTCCTAACTCTGTATTTAGCTAAAATGGTCTTTCCCATGGTTCCCTACTTGATGCAAAGTGAGAAAAAAAACACTTCTAGTATTTATTTGAAAACTTAATCTTATTCAGTAATTTAAACTATTTCTTCAGATAAGCTCAATATTTTCTGATAATTATACAATCTATTTTCACCCATTCTTTTTTCTCTTGTACATGGTAATATCTTGGTGTGTAGGGAAAAAACAGCTCACAGGACCTCTCAACAGCTAAGGAAAGAGTCCTCAGATCTCAGAGGTATCCCCTCTGGTCCCATCCTGGTCCTACTTGTAGGGGGCTAGTGTGGCATAACCCAGATGTTGGCTCCTATTGACCAAGTTTTATCGATGGAGGTTCTGCTGGCAACTGCGGTCAATGAATTTACAAGTTATTCTTACTTTGTTTCATCGAACTGAGTGGCATCTCTCAGCTCTTGCTGACTATACAACCTGATGAGTCTCTACCAAGTCCTCCATTCCAGTTCATTAGTCAACTCCCAGCCACATGTCAGGCCCACTGGACCTTGACTCGAATGACCATGCCGTTGGAGAGCCAAAGGAAGCTCAGATGGACAAACAGACCTTCTTGCTGTTTCATGCTACTCCACAGGGCTGACTAAAATGAAAATCTTATATGTTGAACACTCATATTTTCAAATGAAATATTAATCCCATTAAACCTAAGACTTTCCTTGACTGTGTATCAAAGTGGTTAAGAAAATGGGCTTGGAAATCAAGCTGTCCTGGGTTTCAGACTCTATTTTGTAACTTTGATTCTTTTCAGACTTTCTAAAAGATTTCCTGCTGCTGACAAAATGGGAGTGAAAGGAGGAAAATTCCAAAGTTGGAATCATCATCAGCACCATCATCATCACTGTTACATTCCTCCTCCTCATAGCTGCTATAACTATCCATTGAACTAATATTACGTACTAGTTGCCTTTGACAGAAAAATGGAAGCTCCGTGAAGTTGCGTAACTTGTGGAAGTCACCCAGCCTGAAAGTGGTAGGGCCATCTGACTGTAAAACCTATGTTAAATTCAATGCCCATTTCACAGATTGAAACCAGAAGATTTAAGCAAATTGCCTAGGGCAAACCACCAGTAAATTTATACTCAGCCAGTGCTCTTTCCACTAGGCTATATCTCCTCTTGGCAGTGTGGTGCAAGCACCATGCCATATGCATTCCTATGCAGCCTCCCAAACACACAGCATACGCTCTGAACATAATAGAGCATCAATGAATGTTAGAGCTGGTAGGGAATTTCAAAACTGAATAAAAAATCTCTCATTTTGCACATGTAAATACTGAAGCAATGCCACATAGCAAGAGCCAACTCTAAAGCCCCTGTCTCCTGATTCCATGATCTGCATTCTTTCTCCTTCCTTCCTGTACCCAGTAGATGTTCGTTTATTTTGTTCCATTCCAGAGCTGAAGAGGAGAAATGCGAGGGGAAGAACAGGTGGTGGCAGTCAGAAGAGAGTGGGTGGACCAGTCCCTGCAACTCTTACAAGAGAAGAAAGGGGCTCTGGCCCGGGCCCAAGAAGTGTCCCTGGGGGCTTATGTCGGCAGGAATCCCTGCATCTCCACATGCAGATCTGAGAGAAGTGCCTGGCAGATTCAATCATACAGTGACTCAAATGTCACAGCATGACTATAGAGAAAGAATAATAGTGGAAGCATCCCAGCCAATTTTCAACAGAAGGGCTCAGGATAAGGAAGCTTAAGAAAATTGCTGAAGAGAATGATAATGACAATAATAAAAACAAATAGCTAGCATTTATTGAGCACTTATGTGTCTGGCACTGTGCTACACACTTCACATATCAACCTGATGAAGTACAGTTATTATCCCCATTTTACGAGGAGGAAACTGAGGCGTGGCGAGACTGAGGAAGTTGCCCAAGGCACGCAGTGTGTAAGGTTAAGTCTGTGTACCTTAGCGCATGATCCTAACAGCAGCCATTTGGTCTCCAAGGCTGCAGTAAGTGCTTAGAGTAAGTACATCATCTCGTTTCCTCCTCACAAAACCCCTGCTAAGTGTGCATTCGCCTCTTCATTTTATAGGCGAGCTGAAAAAAAAAGCTCAGAGAGACTAATTGTTCAAGGTCACACAGTGAATGAGTGACAGGACAAGATTCAAATTCCAATTGGTTTTATTCTGAAGCCAATCACGAGCATGGAAATAACTGCAACAAAAAGTTAACACATTTGGCTACTGGAATAAAATTTTAGTGGGGGTTGTCCATTTGACATATGACTCATAAGTCACTCCTAGTGACTCTGATAAGCTGCCTGTAAGCCAGGCACAAAGGCAGTGAAAGAAGAGAAGCATGAGTTTTATTAGCTATTTTCCATCTGAGTGTCAAGCTACCTTTCTCCACAACCCTCACCATCCTAAGTGACAACTTGTGTAATCATCAACATTCTTAGAATAAACACATTCATCCTTTTCCACAGGCTCTTGCTCTAACCCAAAACCACTTTTGATAAGAAAAAAAAGAAGCAATAATAACATATAGAAGATACACACAGCAAGAAACCAGGAAGCATTTTTTTTTTTTCCTGGAAAAGTACAGAAATTATCCCAATAAAGATCCAGTTCTACGATCACAAAGATTTCTGTTCTACTAGTGTTTACTTCTTTCATGTATAAACAATTCAACAAAAAGGGAATAAATATGGCTTTTAAATATCTGAACAAATGCTCCTCTTCATTAAAAGAAAAAGGCAAATTAAAAATACACTACAATATCATAGAGTATTGGCAAAGCTGTGGAAGGAAATCACTCTCCTGCACTGATGGTAGAAGTATAAATTTGTATGATCGCTGGGGAGGGCAATTTTGCCACATCTGCCAAATTTACAATTCACGTGCCATTTGATCCACTCCTAAGAATGTATGCTACAGATTTACTTACACAAGTACAAAATGATCTATTTATAAAGTTATTCATTGCAGCATTGTTTTTAATAGTAAAAGATGTCAATCAATGGAGTGTCCATCAGTAGGGGACTGTTCATAACTCATAGTTCAGCCATGCAGGGCAACACCATGTAGCACAGAAGAAACAAGAAGCTCTTTACAAACAGAGTTGGTACCAATTCTGAGAACCTTTGTCAAGCGAAATATGCAAGGTGCAAGACAGTGAAAGCTGGATAGGGCAGTACAATGTGTATAAAAATTAGGGGAAAAATAAAAATATGTACTGATATATGAATAAAATATGTTTGTAAGATATACAAGAAAGTGCCAACATTCATTAGCCTTAGGGAAGGGAAGTGGGTACCTGGGGAATAGATGTGGGTGGGAGATTCATCTACTCCCTGTACTTTTTGAATTTTTCCCCCAGTTTTATTGAAGTATAATTGACAAATAAAAATTGGATATATTTTAGGTATACAACTTGATGTTTTGATATCCATATACTACACTTTAAAATTTTTTAACCATGTGATTATATCTCCTATTCAAAATATTTTATAAAATAAAATAAAAATAAATGATTATTTTAATATTGCTTTCCCCACAGTGGATAAGGTGCAGAATAAACAAATGGTAGGAAAAGATAAATCTCTTTATGTACCTTTGAATTATTATAAACGTTTATACTTTTTAGCTTTTAAAAATCTAGTAAAGATTAATAAAGTAATTTTTTTATAATTCTTAACAGATTTTTTTTACTATTAAAAGAAAACATAGACTATTGTGTACCTAAATGTTCAAAAAAGCTGAACCTGTTACATCTCCTTTTTTCTTAAGAATTAATTTTCCATATTTTCTATTTGGTAAAGATTGGGGGGGGGTGTTACTTTTTTTTCCCTAGAGTAACTTAAAATCCAGCTCAATATCTCCTTAGAAAAATAGTGATGCTTGAATTCAAACTTGAAATGTGTCTAGAGATTTTAATGCTCCCATTTGTGGCTTTTATTTGTACATGAAAGTCAAATTTGGTCATCCCTGGCCATACTTTGATCATTCTCCTTCTTAGGAAATACATCACAGAAAATTCTACATTTTCACTTTCATTTGGGAACATGGCCCTAGAAGTCTTTTTAAGTCTTTAAAGTTTTCCAGATGTTAATTGAAGAACACAACAGCTCTACCAAGTCATAAGCAACATATCTTCAAGACATTCCATTAATTATGGAGTGACATTTCCTATAATACAATCCCAGGAAAATATGAATAGGTAGGAACCTCCATGGCTACTAAATCAATAAACAAATAGCTGATATGTTATTATAATGTACACCAAACATAAGAAGTTTCCTATTAAAAATGAACCTGGTAAAATGAAAACTGTGAGTTAGTGGCCAATAACACTCCTCTTCTAACTAAGTTCCATGGAACTTATGCTGCTATAACAAAGTACCATAAATTGGGTGGCTTATAAACAGCAAACATTTATTTCTTACAGTCCTGGAGGCTGGGAAGTTCAACATCATGGTGCCAGCAGATTTGATGTCTGGTGAGGGCCTGCTTTCTGGTTCACAGATGGCACCTTCTTGCTGTGTCCTCACACGGGGGAAGGTGTAACAGAGTAGTCGCCACTCCTCTCATAGATGTGGAAGGGAAATATTGAAAGTTGAAAACATGTAACAGAGGAAATGTCCTGAAAAATAATGGCAAAGAGATTTTCTGTCTCCTGAAAACTTCTCCCACTCTTTTTGGGGAACTACTTTCTGTCCTGCATCCCTGAGGCAGGTTAAGTCTTTTGTTAAAACTCCCAGGTGGTGCCAGCCCCCCAGGTGGGCAGCTGGCTAAACTCACAGGCTTTGTTTTTGGCAGAGATGGGATGATCAGAATAGTTTAACCACAGTAATTGCCTGAAGCTGAGAAATCTCCCTTTAAAAGCTCTGTATTTCTGACTGTGTTCAGGAAATTTGGGATTTTGAGATGAGAAGGTCTACCATATTTCCTCCTTTGTCGACAAAGTAAACTCTCTTTCCTTCCTCCTCAAACCACTTGTCCTTGTTCTTCTAATTTGGCCTCATAGACAAGTGGCTGAGCTTTTGGTAACAAAGGGGCAAGGCAGCTCTCTGAGGCCTGTTTTATAAGGGCACTAATCCCATTCATGAGGGCTCCATCCTCATGACTTAATCACTTCCTAACACAATTACATTGGTGATTAGGTTTCAACATATGAGTTTGGGGGACACGTTCAGACCACAGCAAGGTATAAACAGTCAAAGAAGCTTCAGCTTCTATTAATATATTAATACAGAAAACAGAACCAAACCTAGACATGATCATATTTTGGCCCCATACATGAACTAAATATCCTTTAAACAAAACATTAAAGGGTAGTAAATGGGGCAGGAAACCAGCTTATTAGAAAACGACTCTTGAGCACTGTATTAAAAGCTACTTAGAACTAGGAATAGTAATAAAAATGTAAAGTCACTTCACAGAGGCTGTGGTAGAACTTCATTTGTAACTAGCAGAATCCTGGTGATCCCCAATGCTGGTAGTGCAACCTTACCCAACTATCCAAATGGCTGGTAGGAAATCAGATAAAAAGTTTTTAAACAAAATACATATTGTGTCATCATACAGTATAGATCCTTGCTATTCAACATGTGGTCCATAGACCAGCAGCATAAATATTACCTGGTAGCATGTTAGAAACATAGAATTGGTACCGAAAACTTGGCACTTGTCCATGAGGCAGAATCAGAAGAACAAGGAGAAGTCTTCTGGGAGTGGGGAAAGAGATTTATTACCTTTGCCAACAAGGAGAGTAAAAAGCAGACTGTAGTCTCAAAATCCAAATTTTTCCTGAACACAGTCAGAAATGCAGAGCTTTTAAAGGGAGAGTTCTCAGCTTCAGGCAGTTACTGTGGTTAACTATTCTAATCGTCCCATCTCTGCCAAAGACAAAGCCTGTGAACTCCGCCAGCCACCCACCTGGCGGACTGCACTACCTGGGATAAGAAGAAAAGGCCTCCTCCCTGTTCCTCCCTACCACTGGCCCAAGGCAGGGAGGCAGGTTTCAGTTCTCCAAAGAGACAGAAAATATTTTTGCTTTTTTTGTATTTTCCAGGCCATTCCCTCCATTACAGAATCCCTGTCCACCTTCAGACTACTAAATTAGAATCTGCATTTTAACAAGGTCCCTAGGTTGTGATTCACATACACATTAAAGTTTGAGGAACATTGGTATAGAGCATGAACACAGATCTACATTTAAATAACAGCTCTGGCACTTAGCTTTGTAAGTGAGAAAATTATGTAATATCTTGAAACTCCAATTTCCCCATTTAAAAATCAAAATTATAATGCTAGCTGACTTATATGTTTGTTATAATAATTAAATGAGAGCCTATATGAAAAACATCAAGCAGAGTACTAGGAACCAAGTAAGTATTCCTTGAATATTAATTCTCTTCCTCTACTTCCCCTCCCATTTTAAGAGAAAAGAAAAAAAAATTAAATAATAAAAATTAAAGGAACCATGCAAAACTGTAAAGTTTAGAAATTCTTAAGTCACCCTACAATATTATTGAAAACTAATTTGAGACTTTAGCTCACATCCAAGCCAAGTTTCTTTGACTGAGTCCATAAACACAGCCTGGAGTTTATGAACTTACACAGCCATCACTGAGTATATTCCAGGTTGCATTTTGAAAATATGCTTCTAAACAATAATATAAGAACATCATAAATGCAACAAAAAAATTCAAATTGCATGTCCTGCTGACTCATTTTCATATATGAAGAACAGTCATATGTTAAAATTTAGAAGAAAATTGATATATTTTAATTTTTGGACTCCCAAACCACATAATCAAGTTCAAATGTTGAAATAACTATCTATGTTTATTTCAAGAATGCCTATAATAAAATAGTAACATTAAAATAATAATAATAGACTAATTATGCTGAACATCTACTCTTGTGCCAGGAATGATGTTAGGCTATTAGGCTATTTACATGTTTGCAGGAAAGCTGTGTAAAGAGAAACAGTACAATGGGTTGTGGCATTATGAGAAGTACCCTACAGGAAAAGGTACAAAGTTGTTGAAAAGATTGAAAATGTCTGTCTTCATGTTGAAAATGCAACTAACATAATTACTGGCTCTGTTCCCATCTACCCCTTCCCCTGATCCAACCCTGGAGATGCCACAGAAGTAAGAGAGAGGGCCATGTGTTTGGTAAATCAGTATAACGAACAAGAAAGTCACTAGCTTGAGATTAGGGAAGAAGCAACAGCCTAGAAGGGAAAAGAGTTTGGCACTGCCAACTAGGAGCTCGGGAAGGGAAGAAGCTTTTGGGAGTGTCCATTGTTTGACCCCACAGTGGCGTAACTGGGCCTTTGCTTGCCCAGGCACAACTGAATCAAAGATAGCAACCAACCCAGAAGCACAGGACACTCGAGTGGGCAGTTGTGAGCAACGATCAACAGGTTTGCTATGCCCTGAGATTTCTTCTCCCCTACTCCCTCCTTCTCAACCAAAGGGCCAAGTGATTACAACTGAGGAAGGTAACTCTTAAGAAAGAAAAATGCCGGAGCACAGCCTCAACCCTGAGGAAATTCTGCCACACTCCACAGGAGGACACAAACTAATATTAGGCTTTAGCCCTTGCCTCAACATACATGTTACCAGAAGAGGCTAACACCTCTAGGGAATATGAGCTCCAAAGAAAACTGTGGATCCATCTTAGAACAACAGCTAGGAAAGAAAGGCAGCAAAGTAGACAACCCATGTAAGAGAAAGCAGAAGGAATGGACCAGACCAAAGAATAACTTTAATCTTAATAAATAGTCTTCAGGAGATAAGGAAGGATACTGCAAACCAGAAGCTGAAGCAAGAAGACATAAAGAAGAATCAACTGGACATACTAGATATGCAAAACCTAAAAATTAAGACAAAATGAGTTTAATAGCAGAATGGACACAAAGTAATATATCATTGAGATAAAATAGATCAGGAAGAAATAATCATCATGAACATATATGCAACTAGTAATATGTCCATAATGTTTATATACTGATCAGAAATCTGAGAAGTAGATATCAAACTTTGCGTGTAATGCTTTTAAGATGCCCCTCTCAGAAACCAATAGATCAAGGTGACTCCAAATTAGCAACTGTATGGAAAAGCTAAATAACATATTGTTAATTCTGAATTTATTGATATACATAAAACTTTATACCTTCCAAGTTATGTACATTCTTTTAAAACACATGCATATTTACAAAATTAAATGCACTAGGTCACAAAGAAAGTCTCAATAAATTCCACAAAATCAGCACCATGGAGACTATGTTCTCTACTCATGATACAATACATATTAAAATTGACCCCAAATGATAGATTTTTAAATCTCACACGTCCAAAATCAAAATATCACACCAGTGAACAATAATTACAAGAAAATGAAAAGGCAAATTATGAAACATTTTGATTGAAATAGTATAAAACATCAAAAAGTTGGTATGCAATTAAAGCAGTACTTTAAAAAAAGTGAGAGCTTTAAATACATTTATCAGAAACCAAGAAAGCATGAAAACAAATTAGCAAAGCATTCAATTAAAAATAAAACCAGTGAACACAAGTAAACACAAAGAATCATGTAGAAATAAAATAATAATGATAAGGACAAAAATCAATGAAATAGATAATTTAAAAAACAAATAGTGAGGTTTAATAAAAATCAAATACTGGTTCTTTGACAAGATTAATGAGATAGATAAAATTCTGATAAAACTGAAAAAAGAAAAAATACACAACATGCAGAACAAAAGGGAGAAATAACTCAGACACAATAGATATTTTTTAAAAAATACAATAACATGATAATGAATTGAGAAAACCTAGACAAAAGGGATAATTTCTGGGAATTTATAAAATGACAGGAGAATTATAGAAAACTTTAAGTTCAAAGGAGCTTAGTTTAGACAAAGCTAAAGAAATTGTGACAGATATTTACATCAAAATCAGTGAGGAAATTCTATTTAGAACACCCACGGAACTTGAGCAAAACAACAAGAAAAATACAAGAAACTGAAACTGCCTATATTAAAATAATGTAAGTCCATAAGGCAAGAATAGTGATAAAAGCCTGATGTCTATAAAAGTATAGATATAGCTAAAAGTTAACCAGCCATTGTTCTCTAACTTCCCTATAGTGACTTATAACTGCTCACTACTTAAGTGTCTTGTCTCCTTGCCAGGAACAAGATTTGTGACGTCCCCAACTGCTTCTATCTATAGATAATACTGCTATTGTAAAACCTAAGACTGGTCTTTGAGATACCTTCCAGACTACGTTTGGGGATTCCAACTGACATCAACCAGACCAGTGGCCATGCATGGAAACTGATCCAACAAGTCCTGTGACCCCCACCCCAATCCAGGAACTCCTATTTACCAAGAAGACACTTTTTGCTTCCCAACACTATGAGTTCATCCCCAAGCAATCAGTAGACCCAATTCCCTAGCCCTTTATTTGCTAAACCACCTTTAAAAATCTTAGCCCTCAAATTCTCAGGGAGATGGATTTGAGAAACTGCTCCTATCTCCTCACCTGGTACCTTGTGATACTAAATTCTTTCTCCACTGCAACTCCTGCTGTCTGAGTGGCTTTTATCTGCATGGTGGGCAAGGGACCCAGTTGAGTGGTAACAAAACCCAGAAGAAAAAATTGGCAGAAGAAATGAACTGTTAGCAATTTATAGACAGTGAGAAACCAAATAGTTAATAATGCTTGACCTCACTAGAAAGGAAAAACACACAGAAATAACACAAAGCAAAACAACTCTTAACCCTTATAACACTTTACACCCTTTAGATTGTTAAAAAGAGAGAAAAAGAGAGAAAGAAATTGCTAAATGGGGACAAACGTAGAGAAATGGGAACCATCATGTGCTGCTCCTGGGAGTATAGATTTGTGAAGTTATTCTGGAAAGGAATTTGACCATACTCTCTGAAATTAATCATGCACATCCTATGATTTAGCAATCCCATCGCTGAATGCATATAGCGCCAAAGAAATCCAGGCACAGTTCCACAACGGTATATGTACAAGAACCCTCAGTGCAGCCTCCTTGTGGAAGTGGGTTGTTGGATACCACTCAGGTGTGCATCTTTAGCACTCAGTGTAAGTAACATGTGGTGGATGAATACCATGAGGCAACAAACTAGAAATCCACACAGTAACAAGGACTGATAATAAATATATACTGCTGAAACACGTAAGAAATAAAACCAGATCTATAGTACTAGAGCATTTAAATACAGTTGACCCTTGAATAATGTGGAAATTAAGGGCCCCAACCCCCACACAGTCAAAAATCTGTGTATAACTGTTGACTCCCCAAAAACTTAACTACTAAGAGCCTACTGTTGACTGGAAGATTTACCAATAACATAAACAGTTGATTAACGTGTACTTTGTGTTATATATATTATATACTATACTCTTACAATAAAGTAAACTAGAGAAAAGAAAATGTTATTAAGAAAATCATAAGGAAAAAAATATATATTGACTGTTCATTAAGTGGAAGTGGATCATCACAAAGGTCTTCATCCTTGTCGACATTCTTGTTGAGTAGGCTGAGGAGGAGAAAAAGGAGGGGCTGGTTTTGCTGCCTCAAGGGTAGCAGAGGCAGAAGAAAATCCCTGTATCAGTGAACCCACATAGCTCAAAACCTGTGTTGGTCAAGGGTCAACTGTACATTTGAAATCATATTCACAAGAATAAATACTATGCATTTTTCGGGGCACATATTAAGTATTAATACATGTATCAAACGCACTACACTGGGTGCCTTTAGTGGGAGGGGAGGAAATGGAGGTGAGGGGCCGTACAGAGGGAAACACGCAGGTGTGTGGAGAGAAATGGCAATGTGATAGAAAGGCAATCAGGTTACCTGGTCAGCACAAATCCTACTTGTGCTTTGCATGTGATCCACGGGTTTCAAATTAGGCAAGATAAGCAGACTCTGGGCAGTGACCATGAGCAGCTTACAAATCCCAAGAAATTGAACAGTAAAGCAAGAACCAATAGGGACACCCCTTGGGGCTGAAGGATGAATACTGGTTATTGTAAACTAGATGATAAAACCAGTATGGTATAATTAAAAAATACATATTTGGTCTTTGTCCCCAGTTCCTAGCACAGAGCTCCTAAAACCCTTGGAATCTCCTGAGTGATGGGTGTCTTTCGCATGCTAATGAGATGACTCCTGGCTAGGTCCCTAGGTAGCTTCAGGCTGGGAGATAGTCACAGAAAGATCCAGTAATCCATTATGGAGCTGGAATTTTTACACTCCAGCCCCACCTCTGGGGAAGTGTAAGAGGCTGGAGATTGAGTTCAATCACTAATGGCCAATAATTTTATCAATTGTGCCTGCATAATGAAACCTCTGTAAAAACCCTTAAACAAGTCTGAAGAGCTTCCAGGCTGGTGGTGAACACACTGATGTGCTGGGGAGGTGGCACACCTGGAGAAAGCATGGAAGCTCCGTGACACCCCAAACCGCCCCCCCATACCTTGTCCCGTGAATCTCTTCCACTTGGCTATTCCTGAGCTGTATCCTTATAATAAACATCAGTAAAGTGTTTTCCTGAGTTCTGTGAGTTGTTCTGGCAAATTATCCAATACACTATCTATACACAGCCAGCTGGTTAGAAGCGCTGGTGACCTGAGGCTTGTAACCGGCATCTAATGGGAGGGCGGTTGTGTGGGACTGAGGGATGACACCAACTCCAGGTTGATAGTGTCAGAGTTGAACTGAGTTTTTGGACACCCATTCGGTGTCAGAGAATTGGAGAAGTGGTGTCAGAGAATCACAGAACTGGCCAGATCAGTAGTTGGTGACTTATTGAATGAAGGGTTTGCCAATTTCCTGTAATACTGACCAAATAAAACTAGTTCAATATCACTCTATCTTAATCAAATATATAATGAAACTCTGGGCTTTAAAGAGGTAAGTCCTCTACCAGTCCCAAATTTGTAACACAAAGGTCTAACACGCAAAAGTGGAATAATCCTAAAATTTGAACTCCCTTCCTTTGTGGCAGCAACAAGAGCCATAAGAGTTAACTCATCTAAAAAAAAAAAAAACAAGTTCTCCAAGTCAGTTTGCACTGGACTGAACAGGATTTTCTTCTGATCAGAAAGTTCACTAACACACTGTTCTATGTGCATACTTTTTCATTGGATATAGAAATAGCAAATATTAACTGGTCTAACGCTGTTAGAGTGGTTTGTTTTTTCAGTCAAGCTGCTTTCATAATAGCAAAATGGCCTCTCCACAACTCAGTGTGGAAAATCTAGTCTTGGCCAAGGTTTGTAGCATTTACTTAATGACCAGGTGGGCTGAAGCCTGCTTCTCCAACAATAAACATTTGTAGGCTGCCATTATAACTATAAAGAGTCTTTATCCACCTAGAAGTTATGTCCTCTTGTAACTCTATGGGAATTCAGTCATGAGGAAAAGAAAATAAATATTTTATACAAGGTATGAAATGCAGGCCGCAAACACAGGTGTGCAAAATGCAACTTTCTTTATTACTCCATAATGATCTCATCTCTAGTTTGGGCTCCCAATTCTCTAAGGTCAACGTGGGGTCGTGTCTAAATTTTGGGGGTCTGATACAATGGTTAGCATTAAGAAGAGACTGTGTGATTCTTGGTGTTGCTTGCCCTCACATGCATCTTCTGAGACGTCATGGTCCCATTGGGTTGATGGGACTGGTTTATCAGTGCATGTGGGTTGATGTGGCAGAATCCCTTAGACTAGCCCATGGGGCTCCATCAGGTCCAGCTGTGCTCACTGCTACTTCCCTGCCTCTCTAGAAGGCATGAAGTCATTCTGCTGTAGCCCAGGGATCTCAGTGCTGCTGACTGTGGGGCATCCAATCTAAGGATTTGCCCTTTCTGCCCAGAATGCTACCTCAGCAGACAGGCCACAGGGGTCTTGTCTTCAGGACACTGCATAATTCCATTCTGCTCACTTCTCCTCCATCAATCTGCAAGAATGTCTTCTGCTTGTCAACATCTTATCTATGCCCAGTATCCAAAGTCAAAACTGCTCTATCCTGAGAAGGGAAAATCAGGGAGAACCTTTTTGCTCTGCTTTCCAACCTGTCACAAACATCCTCTGAGTGAGTAAGTGCAGAGGATGATCTCACTGAAGGGAGCAGGGAGAGAGCCAGACAAAAGGGGGGAGGGAGAAAGGTGAATTTCCAGGAGAATAAATATAAACTCTCTCAAAAATTTTATGCCACAACGCTATTACCACTTCTCTGTAGCTAATTCACTACGTTCCATGTCTAAAATAGCACTGTGCTTAAATAAGCACTTAACAGACAATGATGATCAAAAGAAAAATCAGGCATGTTACAGAATATTGACTTTAAGCCCGTGATAGAAACTGGATAAGGATTAGGCATAGAATCCTTTGCATTCCAAACCACATTGCCAGCAGATAATTTACATCCTGCAATGTATACCTCTAGCACTAGATTCAGCTGTAATATTCAAAATGAGTTTGCTGCTTTTCAAACTCTGGAGATGAAGGAATTACACTGAAACTTCTGTGTATTATCAATGGGACAGAAATATGAAAAAGCCTGGTACTTAGCCCAGTTTCAAGCTTACGAAATGCCCAGACTCAAGATAGAGTGCATTAGTCAGGACTCCACCTTAAATTGACTGAAAGCCTAGGAAAATTTATTTTTCATGTGACTGAAACATGTAGAGACAATGTAGTCTTCTGAGGTGGTTTGATCCTGAAATCATAATGTCGACATCATGTAACGGAGGGAATGGCCTGACAAAAATGGCAAAAATAATTTCTGTCTCTTTAACACATCCTGCACTCCTTTTTGAGAACTAAAGCCTGCATCCCTGCCTCAGGCCAGTGGTTGGGAGGGGCAGGGTAAGTCTTTTGTTATTTTGGGACAAGAGAGAGCCCACCCTGGACCTGGTAAAGGGAGGTTCTGGGTAAAGGTCACAAGACTGTCTTCAGCAGAGATAGGATGAACAGAATCATCACCTGTAGTTGAACTGTGATTGCCTGAAGCTGAGAACCCATCTTTTAAAAGCTCTGTATTTATGCTTTTTATTAGAACAATGGCATTTCAGACAGGAATCTCCATCCTCCTCCTTTGCCAGAAAGGTAATAAAATTTCTCTTTCCTTCTCCTCAAAACACCTGTTCTCGTTCTTCTGATGTGGCCCCAAGGACAAGTGGCCGGCCTAGCCTTTGGTGACAAGAGCAGAGGCCTTGCTTTCTCAGAGGGGCTCTTGCCTCTGCCCTTCTCTGTGTCAGCCTTATCCTCCACGTTGCTGCCGGGACTACATTCATTTAGTCAGCAAATATTTATTAAATGTCTTTGCTCTGGTCAGAACGTGTCCTCCCCAAATTCACGTATTGAAACTTAATCTCCAGTGGGACAGTATTAAGAGGTGGGGGTCCTTTGGAGGTGATTAAGTCATGAGAGCAGAGTCCTCCCAGATGGGATTAGCACCTTATAAAACAGTTTGAGGGGATGAGTCTCTTCCTACTGTGTCTTCCAACATGGGAGGACACAGGGTTTGTCCCCTCCAGAGGGTACAGCAATAAGGCACCACCTTGAAACAGCAAGCAACCCTCCCCAGACACTGACCCTGCTGGCTCCTTGATCTTGGCCTCCACAACAGTGAGAAATGAATTTTTGTTCTTTATAAATTACCTAGTCTCAGTATTTGGTTATAACAGTATGAATGGATTAGGGCAATCTCCACTCTGCTGGGTATTATTCCATGTTTGGGGGCTACAGAAGTGAACTAGTGAGATAAAGCATACATTCTGGTAGGAGAGACATGCGTATACACAGAGAAAATAGATACAAAGTAGGGTGTTAGTTTGATAAGCATTCTGAAAAAAAAAATAGGGCAAAGAGAGTATCAGGAATGCTACTTCTCTCTCTAGGGAAGAAACATTTCATCTGAGTCCTAATTAAAGCACAGGAGCTGCAAGAACTCCAGAAGAGAGGTTGTGTGGCATGCTTCAGGGACGGTGACAGGGCCAGTGCAGCTGGACTCCTCTGAGCAAGAGGGGGAGCAGTGTGAGATGCGGAAAGAAAGGAAGCCAAGACGCGATGGTAGAGATTTGAGACGCCACACTACAGATGTGAGATATTCATATAAGGGGGGCAGGAAGCCATTGGAGGATGTGAGCAGGGGAATATCTGACATGTTTTAAAAGGACCACTGCACTAGGTGCAGAATAGTCAGTAGGGGTGAAAGGGCAGAAGCAGGGAGTACAAGTAGCAGGTGTAGTGAGTTGGATAGGGTCCCCCCAAAAAGATAGGTTCAAGTCTCAACCCCTGGAACTTGTGAATGTGACTGTATTTGGAAAAAGGGTCTTTACAGATGGAATTAAGTATCTCGAGATGAGATCATTCTGGATTTAGGGTGGGCCCTAACTCCCACAGCGGATGTCTTACAAGAGAAAGGCAGAGAGAGACTTGGCACATAGACAGAGAGATGCAAGCCACGTGAAGATGGAGGCAGAGACTGGAGCTATGTTGCCACAAGCCAAGAAATATCTGGGGTCATTCGAAGCTGGAAGAGGCAAGGAAGGATTCCCCCCTCAAGCTTTTGGAGAAAGGATGGCCCCGCTGACACCTTGATTTCTGATTTCTGGCCTCCAGGACTGTAAGAGCATAAATGTCTATTGTCTTAATCCACCAAATTTGTGATAATTTGTTACAGCAGCCCTGGGAAACTGGTACAGAGGCTATCGTAGCATCCAGGCAAGAAGAGATAGCTAGTGGCTGGGGCAAGGATACTGGTGGTGCCGTTGGCGAGACATGGTTGATTGGGTTTACAAACTGAAGGTGATGCTAAAAAAGAAGGGTTTATCAAAACTAATAGGATTTGTTACTCTATTCTAATCCAGAAAAAGAGAGAGTCTCTCATCCCAGAAAAAGAGAGAGTCTCTCGTCCCACAATCATCAAGCCATCTGCCCCTCTTGAAGGCAGCCCACAATGCTCAGGGAAAATTGACCCCATCTCCAGGTCTGGGGTAGGTTTAAGTCATTCCCAGCCAAAAGTTTCCACTAATGTGCTGCAGAAATGGGCACTTTGAGCCCTGAGTTCCTGGCCTCTTCAGCTCTCATGGCAGCCAGGGGGACCTAGGTCAGTTGCAGTCCCCATGATCAGTCCTTTCTATCCCCAAGACTTCTAGCCTCATCCTTGCCCTATGGTGCCATAAAAGATTCTCATTTCTAATGTGTGCCATGATGCAAAAATGAAAATAGAACTGCTGATAATCCCCGACTCCATCAGGAATTGAAGAGCCCAAACCTAAGCCAATGAGCTCATAGTATTCTGTTACTGATCAGGGGTGAGTTTGTCATCAAGGGGAAGAAATTCTATTTTATGGCTATGCAGAATGGTCTCTTGGTCTCTCTCTTTCTCTCTCTTTCTCATTTTCTCTCTCCATGAACAAAGAAACACGTGTTCCTGTTTCTGTTGGTAGCCACCTTGTGACTCAAGGAAACCAGACAAAGGTCAGTGAAACAGGGAGAATGATACAGAAAGAGACCTGGAGCTGTGACCAGTCCACTCCCCACTTCCTCTGGACTTTCAGCTGTGTAAGCTAACATTTCTTTTTAAATTTTAAAATGGTTTTGAGTTCGGTTTTCAGTTACTTGCACCTCAAAGAATTCTAACAAAACTAGTGCCTATCTCAAGAGTCACAGAGGCAAAAGGGACAGGTCCACTCTAACTGCTTTAGTCTAATCAAAGGCCACTTCTAGAATGGGGAAGGGATCGACCTCATTCAAATCATACAGCTAAAATGTCCACCCACAATGCGAATTCATTTTGTGTAATTTTTAAATGATACATTACTTATCACATTTTTTAATTATGAAGAAAAACATGGGCTTGAAAGAAGTACTTACTACACAGCATGTCCAAAAGATATTGGGAAAAAGAGAGATAATACTATTTTATTATCCAAATTCTTATTCTCTAAAAGATGGATCTAGGTCATCTCTCTAGGTTTGATGAGCACCAGATCCATCAAAAACTATTGCATAGACTGAGCGCCTTCATTTTTATAGCTATAAAAGTTGTTTTCCTGGCTATTAACTTGGGAAAGGACAATCAAGTCAGTAGGAACTATTTAATGGCAAAACAAACTGACAAATACAGAGCCACCAGCAGCATGTTTGATTTAATCCAATTTGACTCCTCATCCTCAAGCCACTTATCCCTGTCCAGACACACAATGAGGTTTAGGGGCTCACTACTTGCTCAGAAGCACCATAGACACCATGCTGCTCTGGGAAGGAGGGTCTAGCAGAAAACTGCAAACCAACCATTCACAGACAAATTCAGCCCACAGATGTGTTGTTTCTTATGCACCGTGGATATTACTAAAACTATCATTATTATTGAAGCCATACTAAAAAACAGGAGGTTTCACATAAAAATCTGGATTTCTGATTCCTTTTTAAAAGCTGTAATTGTAACTGAGTCCGTATTCCCATATGGTAACAACCAGCTAGAGTGAGCACACAAGTTTCAATTTCCTATACTCCCCACCAAATCCTATCATCTCTCTATAATTCCTCATGTGTGTTTCTTCTTTAGCCCCTGCAGGCATTTGTGTTTGTGATCTTGATCTGGAGGCTGCTGGGTGTTTGGGGTCACTGCTGTATCTCTGTGATTTGGGGAGGCATTTATTCTTACTGCAGAGTCCCCACCACATTTGGTCAATGTTGTCACTATCAGTTATCCCAGAGCTCCTTTTTCTTCTCTCTTAACTCAGATAAATTGAGTCTTTGCAACATAAAGAATTCTTACTGGTACACCGAAGATAGGTTCCATAAGCTTCCATAAGGATCAACACTGGAGATGAAGCTGCCCCAAAATGTCACTCTAGGGCTGTGAGGAGGAGAGATCCATCCCAGCCTCAATGGGAAGCATGTGTCCACTGGTTCTACCCAAGACCTGGTGCCAGGGATCTAGTTACCTTCCCTAGATCAACACAGGTCCTGCAATGGAAATTAGCACTGTGGATAAGAGGGAAGCAGGGAAGGAATCCAGAAGGACCAAACAATAACATTCAGTACTTTGAAGGAATAAAGTATGCCCTTCCCAATTTTCCATAGCAGTTTCCCTTCCTTAATAAAGACAGGTTTTATAATGGGACTCTCCTTAAACGGCAAATTTGTTCTCTTTTTGAGGGCCCACGCTACAGCTTTCACATTCTTTTATTCGACTTTGTAAACAATCTAAGGCAGTTATCATTACTGCTTTGAAAAACAAGAACTTTGGGGCAGAGCAGTCCATTGACTCACCCATAATCTCATTTCCTTGCAAGAAGCTCCAAATTAGAATGGAGCTCTGTAGACTCTACCCCATTGCTCTTGCCACTGAATCCTGCTGTTTACTTCTTCACCCTCCTCCCTAAATAGAACTACTGCACTGCCAGTGTTGCTTTGCATTTTAGTAGTTACATTTAAGAGAAAAGAACATGCAATTGTGGGTTTTTTTACTGATGCATAATAATTATACTTACTTGTGGGGTACACATAATATTTTGATACATGTATACAATGTGTAATGCTCAAATCAGGGTAGTTGGGGTATCCATTCCCTCAAGAATTTTATCATTTCTTTGTGTTGAGAACATCCTAAATCTTCTCTTCTATTTTGAAATATACAATAATTATTTTTTAAGCAAAGAATAATAAAAGCTTACTTTTTTTTCCTGAAATGGTCCTGATTGTATTATAAAACACTAAAGTATATGGATGTGCCATCCTTAATATGTGAAAATAATGCTCCTAAGACATTTTATGGGGACAAGTGCTTAAAGTAACATTTTTATTAGTAGTATCAAATTTGCCTTGACTTAGCCACTTTATTCTGCCTCACTCAGAGACAATGGCATGGCAGAGTTTAGGAGCACAGTTTCAGGAGCAAAATGACAATACTAACCCCTTTAACATAATGGTTTAATTGACTGAATTGACCAGCCACCAATGTAGCATTGAGCACAGTTCTGAGCAAAGATGAATTAGAATAGGGAACGAAAGTTAATAATATTTATTTAAGTCTGAGGGGTAAAAGAAAAAGAAAGTCACTCACACCGACATTTGTTCAGAACTTTGGTGCAATTACTACCTGAGCATCGGAATGATGGCTGCATGGACCACAGGGAGAAGAAAGGCCACTGACAGAGGTCTGAATTGGGGTCTTAGATTTCAAGTAAATCTCAGTTAACGCTGTCATTTTATACAGAGTAGAAAGCGTTGGGTAGAAATGACTATTAGGTTACAGATTCCTTCTCATTCAAAAAATTTTACACAGAATTAACAAACTATCCAAATCCAATTTCAGCTATGATTTCTAAGACAGTTTCCTTCTGTGACACCACATTCAAAGATCCATAAAGCAGCCTTTTTTTGGATTTATTTCACATTCCTCTAGCAGATCCCACAGTGTTCAAAGGAGCCACAGCCAGAATTGGCACAGTGGTTTCCGGTATTTTCCTTGTATCTGAGGAGAAACAGGTTGTAAGGGACTAATCAAATGCTGTCCTCGCAAGAGCAGGGGACAGAAGCGCAGGGAAGGAAGGCACTTCCTGCCGGCCTTCACTCCCCCTCCACTGGCCCTCACGCACCTGCAGTGGCCCCTAAACCCCAGAAGCTGGAATCAACATGGAGAGAATCCAATTAATATTGGTGCATAGACAAAGTAAAATCTTCATAAAATATAAGAGCAACCTGGATTTGTGCTTTTTAGTGGGGAAAAAAAAATCATTAGGATAATTGACTAATATATGACAAGCTGCAGCTGGTTTGCCTCCCGCTGGATCCCGGGTTTGCCTCGTGCAGAGAAAACCCCAAGAAGTCGTTCAAATATGTCACTCATCCCTCTTGTGACAGCTTTCGCTAAATAGTTGGGGTAGAGAGGCTCTGAATGGGGCTTTTATTTTTTCTCTCAAGCCATTCTGCATTTGCAAAATCAAGTTATGTTCAAATGAGTGGATTTTAACTTTTTACTAAAAGTCTTCGAGAACTATAGCCTGGGAGGAATGAAACTTCCCTGGAATTAGTCTAGTGACTAGAGCGGTGCTATCCAGTCTTTTTCACACCTGTTTGGATACACTGGGATCCCCTGGGAGTGGAAAGGCTGGGGGTGGGAAGATGAGCTCAAGGTGTCCCCATAACCACTGTCAAAAGCCAACAGGATGCAGATACCTGATGGAGAAGGCAAGACTGTGATGAGGTTGAAAGACATAGAGTTGACTGTAGACATTAAAAGGATGAAGAAAACGGAACAGAAAAGAACAACACTGGGAAAGGGGAGACCCTGTATGACTTCAGCTAAAATACCGAAGATTGCACGTGCTCCATTGAGACATAAAATTTAGAATAGTAAATGCACGTATGGAGAAAGAGTGAAAAAAATCCCATGGTGCATGACTCGTAGTGAGGGACCAAAGCGTGGAGGATAAGCCCAAAGGGGGTCCATCCAGTGTGCCTTCATGTGCTGAATTGGAAGAACTGAGCTAGGAGTGTCCCACTGCAGTGAAAACTTCTTACCAATTTCCTATCCATCACAGACTGACTCTTCTGCAAAATAAATTGAAAATGAATTATTAGGAAAACAATTCTGTACTTGGATGCTGTGGTCATTTCAAATTGCTGTAAAAATGTGATATTTTTCCTCTTGATTTCTCTGCTGGTCTCATTTCCAACCAGTAACACATAGTTCAAAGGGGGTCTGTGTGGACCACATTTTGACTAGCACTGGCTTACTCTTCAGAGACACAAAAGCATTGCCCATTCAACACATCCTTCAACTTGGCAGATGTGGGCTTCCCTGGAATGACCCCTTTAAGGGCAGAAATTCTGGGTTCCGGCTCCTCCAGAAAAGCCTGAACACTGACAACAGAGGTAGAGCTTTAAGCTCGAGGGAGAGGGATGGTACAGAAAATAAGACAGTTAGGAACTTGTTAAAACACAAAAGATACCACAAAAAATAGCCAAGTGACCCAAAGATGCCCAGAGAGAAGCTAAGGAGAGCAGGTAGGAAGCGCAAATCACAGGTGAGTAGAGTGCCCATAACAGCAATTTCAGGGGCAGACGGCAGATGCCCTTGACATTGCCTAGGTGGTGGTTTTGCCTAGTCCCTGCCTCTAACCCGTAGTCTGAGCCTTCCTGATTCAGAGCTGGGCAGCGCTGCTCAAGGCTGTGCAGAAATGAGGAAGCCACCACCACTGCCTGCCCAGAGGTAGAAGAGGGCTCTGCGCATCACACTTACCCAAGAAGGTGCCCATCACTGCCCTGTATCTCTTTTCCTAACATCCTGAGTCACACATTGTCTCTTAATTTTACTTATGTGTTTTCGGAGCTTCACAGCTTCTCCATTTATTAAATCTTTCTGCTTCTTCCCAGAAGCTCCTCTTTAAAAACACATAAACAGTTCAAAGTGAAAATTTGCTGTGGTTGATTTATAATTCATTCTGGAAGAGCAGCTTTTAAAAAGACAGAGGGAATTAAGCTGAGAGTTAGGCTTGAGATGTGCGCACCTCCCTCGGTTTTTGAATTAGATGTGTTTAATGGGAACATGGACACTAGGGCTGTGGGTAGTGGAAAAATCTACTGGCCCTGCTGATACTAAACATTCCAGCTGCGAATGGAATTCATTTTGGAATACATAAAGCGAATGAGCCTGGACAGGCTTTGAAGAACTGTTAAAAAGACCTGGCCTCTCCCTACCTTCATCAGTTCACCAGGTATCTCTTCTGTTGAAACATTGCTGTTTCTCAAAGAGAAGCTCAAATCCCAGAGCCCTTCATTGTAGCCATTGGTGGAAAGTAATTTTGAAATTTTCATTGCAGTCCCTATTGAGGGCCAATACTCCCTCCCAACGTTAACAGCTGGGGCTTTCCACCTGCTTAGCACGTTCTGCTCCTGCAGCCCCATGCCAGGAAGCATTAGCCCCAGGTAGAAAGCGAATACCAATAAGGACTCTCCGAATTCAAAGACTCGAGAAGGGGAGCAGTCTGCATCCTCCTTCAGCTGCATTGTTTCCGGTGGTATTAGCAAAACTACCAAAGCAAATAAAGAGAAAGTTTTTGCAGAATTCTGTTAGGAGAATGGCAATGGAGCTGGAGAAAACACGGTGAAGGGAATGTCAAAAAAGGAACTTTAAAGAGTCTGTTTCAGCAATTCACCTTTGATTAGAGTAAAAACACTTCCAGCTGCTATGCATGAGGCAGTTTCTGACAAGTTTATCTATTTTATTTAAAAGAGGTTCAAAATGATTTTAGAAGACAAAGTCAGTATCTAGAAGAAAAAGAACAGTTTTATAATAGTGTCATCCTTTCATATCTTTAGTTGAGAAGAACCGCCTCAAAGAATAATACCCCTGGTTCATGCAGTCCAGGATTCTGTGTTTGATGGTGACCCCCAGGGACATGTCTGGCAGAGCTTGGATGTGCTATTTAAGGTCACCCTACAAGGGCAGACCAATCCTAGCTTCTCCAAGGAGGCTCAGTCTTTGGGAAAAGCATGTACAACTTATTGGAGTCCATTTATATCTCTGCTTATTACCATCTCTTGGCATTTCATGTATTTAAAAGGTTGGTTTCTGCTCTGAGTAGTAATTCTGATTCTTATGTTTACTTTTTTAGTGTTTTGAGACTTAATAAACAAGTCAATCTTTTTACCTTATGCATTCCTTCCCAGAATTTATAAATTTAAATCATGTCTCCTTAAAATCTTCAACTCTCCAGGGGGGAAAACAGTCTTTTTAATTTCTCCAGGCACGGCATCTGTCTTCTCATTTTAGTTACCTTTCTATGGAACTTTTGTGGTTACAGTACTCAGAGATTAAACATATGCGTTAACACCATGATCACATCTCTCATGAGCTCTGTAGTCTTGGGCAATTCTTATTTTACAGAGTTGGAAACTTCTTCACACTGCATTAGGTCTGCATTTCCTATGAGCAATCTAGTGTCCCTCCTCAGCAGGTCACTCTCGAAGTAGTAAGAGAAAACATAGACACACACCCCCTACAGTCCCCTGTACTAGGCAGCTTCACATACAGTATCTCTTTTAAGTCTGAAAACATTAATAGGGGACATATTTTACCAGCCTCATTTTACAGTCAGGAAACTGAAGCTCTAAGAGACAAAGTAAATTGACCAGGACTGTACAGCTAATGAGAGGGATAGCCATGACGTCAAGCCAAGTCCTCTGGTCTCTTTATTTAATTTTCATTTCTTTAATGCATTAAAAAATACATATAGTCTAAGAAATAACTATAGGCAAACAAAATGACACCATTAGGCAGATCAAAAAATAGAATAACGCCAGCAACTCAGCAAAGCGTTGTGAGTACCCCTCCAATGACCACAACCTTTTGCCCCCAGAGGTAACCACCATCTTGATTCCAGTATTGATTTTGTTTCTTTATAGTTTTACCAACACTGAATGCATCCCTAAACAACATAATACTTAACTTTCGCCTATTTTTGAAATTTATATGAATATAATCATATAGTATGAATTATTTTGTCTTGCTTTTCTTTCTAAATTTATGTATCTGCTGCTCCCCATAGCTATAGTTCATTCATTTTCATTGTTGTGGGGTAGTCCATTCTATGCAGGGCTGATATGCAGGAACATGTCTGCCCACTGCAGTTATTCTCTGTCAATGCTATGCTGATTGGGCCAGCTTCCATTCTGACTGATTAGTGCCAAATCATACCTGTTTAAACATCAGTTTGCATGTGCGTATCACAATACATTTAATCCATTTTATGCTGATGGACAATATATCCCTCAATTTTATATGAATATTCACTATTATTTATGTGTGGTAAAAAGAGGCTTGAAAAGAAATACCTAACTCACCAGAGAATCTACTTTCCTTCCTAGTAATATAATATATTTAAACTGATTTATCGATATGTGATTTATATACCATAAAGTTTAGCAGTTTGAAGATTGCACATACAGAGTTGTACAGTCAGCAACCCTATCTAATCCAGAACATTCTTATCATCCCACCCATTAGTCTTCATTCCTCACCTTCTCTCCCTCACCCTGCACAACCAGAAATCTACTTTCTGTCTCCATGGATTTGCCTATCTGGACATTTCACATAAGTGCGATCGTATAATATTAATATATGGTTCTTTCTGACTGACATCTTTCATTTAGCACCATGTTTTCAATGTTCATTCATATTGTGGCATGGATCAGTACTCCATTCCTTTTTATGACTAAATATTATTCAATTGTATGGCTATATCACATTTTGTTTATATATTCACCAGTTGATAGACATTTATGTTGTTTCAGCTTCTTGGATATTATAAGTAATACTGCTGTGAACATTCATATACAAGTTTTTGTGATATATGTTTTCATTTCTCTTAGATATAACTAAAAGTAGAATTGCTAAGTCATCTGGTAACTTTGTTTAACATTTTGAGGAACTTCCAACTATTTATCAAAGTGGGTGAACCATTTACACACCTACCAGCATTGTATAAGCGTTTCAATTTTTCTGAATACCTGTCAACACTTGTTATTGTCTGGTTTTTTTATTACAGCCATCCTAGTGAGTGAGAGGTAATACCTCACAATTTTGATTTGCATTTCCTTAATGATTAATGATGTTGAACATCTTTTCATGAGCTTCTTGGCCATTTGTATATCTTTGAAGAAATTATGCAAATCCTTTGCCCGTTCTAAAATTGGCTTTTATTTTTATTATTTTTATTTATATTAATTTTAATTGGCAATTCATAATTGCATTGCATTTATGGAGTATGATGTCAAGTTTTGATATATGTGTACAATCTGGAGTGATTAAATCAAGCTAGTTAATATATCCAGTCCTTTACGTACTTGACATTTTTTGTGATACATTTGAAATTTACAATAATTTACATTATTATTGACTATAGTTACCCTGTTATGCAATAGATCTCAAAACTTATTCCTCTTGTCTAGATGAAATCTTATACCCTTTATACCCTTCCCATCTCCTTGCTGTTCCACCCACCATCCTCTAGTAACCACTGTACTTTCTCTACTTCTTTGAATTCAACTTTTTTGAGATTCCTCATATGAGTGAGATCATGTAGTATTGGTCTTTCTGTGCCTCGGTTATTCCACTTGGCATAACGTCCTCTAGATTCGTCCATGTTGTCCCAAATAAGAAAATTTCATTTTTGTTGAAGGCTGAATAGTATTCCATATGTATATATACCACATTTTATCCATTCATTTGGTGATGGACACTTAGTTGATTCCATATCTTGGCATTGTAAATAATGCTACAATAAACATGGGAGTGCAGAGATCCCTTTAAAATATTGATTTCAATACCTTTGGATGTATTCCAAGAAGTGGCATTGCTGAATAATATAGTCGTTCTATTGTTAGTTTTTTGAGGAACCTCCATACCATTTTCAATAATGGCCATAATAATTTATTTTCTTACCAACAGTACACAAGGGCTCCCTTTTTTTCAGGACCTTGCCGACATTTGTTATCCTTCATCTTTGTGCTAAAAGCCATTCTAACAGATATGAGGTGATATCTCATTGTGTTTTTAAATTTACATTTCCCTAAGGATTAGTGATGCTGAGCATTTTTTTCATGAACCTATTGGCCATTCGAATGTCTTCTTTTGAGAAGTATCTGTTCAGGTCCTTTGCCCATTTTTTAATGAGATTATTTGATTTCTTTCTATTGAGTTCTGTGATTTCCTTATATATTTTGAGCATTAACCCCTTATGAGATGTGTGGTTTGCCAATATTTTTTTCCTACTCTGTAGGTTGTTTCTTTTGCCATGCAGAAGCTTTTCAGTTTGATACAATGCCATTTGTCTATTTTTACTTTTGTTGCGTGAGCTTTCAGGATCATATCAAAAAATCCTTGTTTAGACCAATGTTGTGGAGCTTTTCCCTATGTTTCCTTTTAGTAGTTTCATAGTTTCAGATCTTACATTTAAGTCTTTAACCCATTTTGAGTTGATTTTGTGCCTGGTATAACGTCAAGATTCAATTTCATTCTTCTGCATGGAGACAACCAATTTTCCCAACACCATTTGTATGAGACTATAATCTCCCCATTGGATGTTTTTGGTACCTTTGTCAAAAATCAATTGACTGCAAATGCATGGGTTTACTTCTGGGCTTTCTATCTTGTTCCATTGGTTGATGAGTCTGTTTTGATGCCAGTGCCATGCTGTTTTGATTACAATTGTTTTATGATATATTTTGAAGTCAGTTTGAAGTTTGATGCCTCCAGCTTTGTTCTTTTGGTTCAAGATTGTTTTGGCTATTTGGGTTCCTTGTGATTCCAAAAGAAATTAAGGATTTTTTTTCTGTTTCTGTGAAAAATTACATGAAATTTTGATAGAAATGGCCTTAAATCTGTAAATCACTGTGGGCATAGAAATTTTAACAATGTTAATTCTGCCAATCCATGAATACAGAACATTTTTCCATTTATTTGTATTTTCATCAATTTCATTCATCAGTGTTCTATAGTTATAGTATACATCTTTCACCCTCCTTAGTTAAATTTGTACCTAAGTTTTTAATTTTTTTGTTGCTACTATAAATGGAATTTTTTTCTTAATATCTTTTTCTAATAGCTTATTACTAAATATACAAAAATTCTACTGATTTTTGCATGTTGATGTTGCATCTTGTAACATTACTAAAGTCATTTATCAGTTCTAACAGTTTTTTGGTGGAGTCTTTAGGATTTTCTATATGTAAGGTCATGTCAGCATTAAACAATTTACCTTCTTCCTTTTCTATTAGGAGGCCTTTTATTTCTTTCTTTTGCCTAATTGCCCTGGCTAGGTCTTCCAGAACTATGTTGAAAAGAGATGGTGGATTAGATAGCCTTGTCTCGCTCCTGATCTCAGAGGCAAAGCTTTCAACTTTTCACTGTTAAGTATGATGTTAGCTACCCATTTGTCATATATGACTTTTTTTTTTTGGGGGGACAGAGTCTCACTCTGTTGCCCGGGCTAGAGTGCCATGGTGTCAAGCTCACAGCAACCTCAAACTTCTGGGCTTAAGCAATCCTTCTGCCTCAGCCTCCCAAGTAGCTGGGACTACAGGCATGCGCCACCATGCCTGGCTATCATATCTATCTATCTATCTATCTATCTATCTATATATATATATATATATATATATAGCAGTCCAGATCATTTCTTTCTATTTTTAGTAGAGATGGGGTCTCGCTCTTGTTCAGGCTGCATATATGACTTTTATTGCATTAATGTGTATTCCCCCTATACCTAGTCTGTTGAGAGTTTTCACCGTGAAAGGGAGCTGAATTTTGTTAAATGTTTTCCTGTATCTATTGAGATGATCATATGGTTTTTATTCTTCATTTTATTAATGTGGTGAGTCACATTTATCAATTTGCATATGTTGAACTATCCTTGCCTCCCAGGGATAAAACTCACTTGATCATGATTAATGATTCTTTTAATGTGTTGTTGAATTCAGTTTGCTACTATTTTGTTAAGGACTATTGTATCTATCTTCATCAAGGATATTGGCCAGAAATTTTCCTTTCTTATAGTGTTCTTGTGTGTCTTTGGTATCAGGGTAATGCTGGCTTCATAAAATGAGTTTGGAAAATGCCAAATCTTAGTGTGTATCCATAATATTTAAAAATAAAAATAAATAAAAAATAATAAAATAAAAATGAGTTTTGCAGTATCCCCTCTTCAATTTTTTGGAAGAGTTTGAGAAGGATTGGTATTAGTTTTTCTTTAAATGTTTGATAAAATTCAGCTGTGAAACTGGGCTTTTCTTTGATGGGAAACTATTATTGATTCAATTTTCTTATTTGTATTGGTCTGTTTAAGTGTTCTATTTCTTCATGATTCAGTTTTGGTAGATTGTTTTTACTTAGGAATTTATCCATGTCTGCCATATTATCCATTTTTTGGTCTATAAACATTCAGAGCAGTTTCCTATAATCCTTTCTGTTTCTGTGGTATCAGTTGTAATGTGTCCACTTTCCTTCTGATTTTATTTATTTGAGTCTTCTCCCATTTTGTCCTAGTTGGTTTAGCTAAGCGTTTGTCAGTTTTATCTTTTTCAAAAAATAATCCTTGGTTTTGTTTATTTTTGTTGATTTTTTTCTGTTGATTTTCCTAGTCACTATTTTATTTATTTCTGCTTTGATCTTTGTTATTTAATTCCTTCTAGTAAGTCTGGCCTAAGTTTGTTCTTCTTTTTCTAGTTCCTTGAGGTATAATATCAGATTGTTTATTTGAGATCTTTCTTCTCTTTTGATATTGGTGATTATTGCTATAAATTTCCTTCTTAACTGCTTTTGCTGCATCACATGAGTTTTATTATGTTGTGTTTTCATTTTTGTCTGTCTCAGGATATCTTTTATTTCTTTTGTGATTCATTAGTTGTTTAGAAGCATCTTTTATGCTTTTAATGTCAAAAATTACCTTTTTTAATAATCTGTATCCCTGATGATGATTTTAATTTGCATCTCCTTGATGATGAGTGATGTTGAGCATTTTTCCATATACCTGTTGTCTATTTGTATGTCTTCTTTTGAGAAATGTCTAGTCAGGTCTTTTGCCCATATTTATTTTTATTATATTTTATTATTATTATTATTTTTAGACAGAGTCTTGCTCTGTTTCCCAAGCTAGAGTGCTGTGGTGTCAGCCTAGCTCACAGCAACCTCAAACTCTTGTGCTCTCAGGTGAACCTCCTGCCTCAGCCTCCTGTGTAGCTGGAACTACAGGTGTGCACCACCACACTTGGCTAATTTTTTCTATTTTTAGTTGCCCAACTAATTTTTTCTATTCTTGTTTTTTTTCAGTAGAGTTAGGGTCTCACTCTTGCTTGGGCTGGTCTTGAACTCCTGACCTCAAGAGATCCTTCCACCTCAGCCTCCCAGAGTGCTAGGATTACAGGTGTAAGCCAGTATGCCTGGCCAATTCTTCCCATTTTTCAATCAGATTATTTAGGAGTTTTTTGCTATAGAGTTGTTTGAGTTCCTTATATGTTCTGGATGTTAACTTTTGTCAGATGCACAGTTTGTAAGTACTTTCTCCAATTCTGTAGGTTGTCTCTTCACTCTACCGATTGTTTCCTTTGCTGTGCAAAAGCTCCTTAGTTTAGTGTGATCCCATTTGTCTATTTTTGCCTTTGTTGCCTGTGTTTTTGAGGTCTTATCCAAAAAGATCCTTGCCCAGTCCAAAGTCATAAAGCATTTCCTGTATGTTTTCTTCTAGAAGCTTCATAGTTTTGAGTCTTACATTTAAGACTTTAACCCATTTAGAGTTGATTTGTGTATGTGGTGACAGATAGGGATCTGGTTTCCTTCTTCTGCATGTGAATATCCAGTTATCCCAGCACTATCCTTAACAATTTACTGTAACTACAGTTGTTTTTAATAATTTTGTCTTTTAAACTCTAATAGTAGAAATAAAATTGTTTTATATACCATACACTTATAGTTTTAGAGTATTTGGAATATGACTACATATTACTTATGTCGTTGAGGGTTTTTTACTTTTGTTTGTTTTATGTTATTAGTAATTGGCTGTTTATTTCAATTTAAAGAACTCCCTTAGCAATTTGTATAGAGTGGGCCTACTGATGATGAATTTCCTTAGCTTTTGTTTTTCTGGGGCAGTTTTTATTTCTTCCTCATTTTTGAAGGACAGCTATGCTGGATAAAGTATTCTTGGTTGACAGGTTTTTCTTTTCCCTTCAGCATTTTGAGTATATCATTCCACTCTCTCCTGGCTTGCAGGGTTTCTGCCAAGAAATTCTCTGATAGCCATATTGGGATTTCCTTAAATGTGGTATGCTTCTTGTCTGTTATTGTTCAGTGTTCTTTCTTAGTCTTTGATTTTATTTGATAATGGTGTGTCTTGTTGAATTCCTTTTGAATGGAGACCGCTGAGCTTTCTGTACCTGGATGTTTTCATGTTTCCCTAGATTTGGGAAATTTTCATCCATTATTACCTTGAATATTCTATCTGGGACTCTTCCTCTCTCTTGTCCTTCAGAAACTCCTAATGTCTTTAGGTGTGCTCTCTTACTGGTGTCCCATAATTCCTACAGGACTAATTTTTTTTTTTTTCTCTTTGCTCCTGACTGGATAATTTCCTATCTTGAAGTTCATGAATTGTTTTTCTAAGTGATCAAGTCTGCTCTTGAAGCTTGTTTTTTAGCTCAGTTACTATATTCTTTACCTATAGAATTTATACTTGGGTTTTTAATTGTTTCTATTTTTTGGTCAAACTTCACATTTTGTTTATAAATTATTTTCTAAATTTCATTTTATTTTTTATGTGTATTTTCCTGTAGTTCCCTGAACTTCTTTAAGAGGATTATTCTAAATTTTTCTCAGTCATTTCATAGATCTCCTGATTTCTTCAGGGCCATTATGGGAGCTTTATTAGTTTCTTTTGGTAATGTCATATTTTCCTAATTTTTCATAATCCTTGTGTCCTTGCATTGGTGCCTGTGAGTTTGAGGAAATGGCCATCCCTTCTAGCCTTTGCTGGTGTTCTTTGGTAGTGGTGGACCTTCACTATTTAGTCTAGACTGGGATTCTAATTTAGCCAGTTGGTGGCAACCCCAGAAAGGTAGACCTTGCTGCTGTTTTGTCTAGTTGGGATGAGCTATTAACTGTGCTCTGGGATCAAGCGGAACACAGGCTGTGCTCTGCTGTCTCATGAAGTCACTTGCTGGACTCTGCAGTAAGGTGGAGCTATTAGCTGGGCTCTACAATCACCTCTGGTCAGGCTATGTTGTAGGTTGTCTTCCCTGGGTGGCCAATACTACAGTTTGGGATCTGTAGGTGGGCAGGGCCATGTGCTGGGCTCGAAGGCTGAGTAAGGTCTTTGGAATTGCTACTCAACCACTCAAGGTGGGAAGGGCCAGAGGCTATGCTCCACAGATATGCATGGGCACAGGCTTGATTCCTATCCTAGGGTAGCCTTAAGCAGAACACTAAAGCTTGGTGCATTAGCTGCTTGGCCACTGGGCTTGGACAGGGCCACATGCTTCCTCAATGGTTAATCACTCCCCTGTCCCTGCTTTCCAGCTGGAAGAAGGGTTAAGGAGCTTACTGGGGCTTGGCTGAGTTGAAGCTTGGCAGCTGGGACCAGGCACAGCCAGATGCTTCCTTTGCAGATAATTACTGACTTGCCCCATCTCATCACCTGGGAAAGTTTCAAGGAGAGTACTAGCACTCAGTGTGGAAGCCGGTCAGGAAGTCAAGCCTGGGAGACCCATGGACCATGCTTCCTGCAACATTATACTGTTGGTTAGCCTCTCTGGTGGTACTCTGCCAACTGGCTGGAATGCAGAGCAACTTCCAAAATCTCTGTGCTGGTTCCTGTGAGCACCAACCCGGTTCTTAGTATCTAACTGATCCCAGGTGATCTAGCCCTGTCTGTACTTCCAGTGTTTCCTGTGGGGTAAGATAAGAAAGTGCCTCCTGTGAATGGGCCCTAGACTAGTGGGGAAGCTTCAACTCTCTTCTCCCTCTGTAAAACCTGTGGGTCCTGGAAAAGCAGCTGTGCTGGCTTGGGGAAGAAGCAATGTGGTCAAAGTGAAACTGCTCCTCTTACCCTTTATGTGCTGCTGTTCTCGGTTCTGTGGTACAAGAAGATGTCTCAGCATTACTCATGACTTCTAGGATACTCACAAGACTATTCTTGTATGTGCATAGTTTCTAGTTGGATTTCTGGTGGAAGTGGATCCAGAGAATTCCTATTTAACCATTAATGGGAGAAGAGAAGACTGTCATCTTTGGTGAGAGTTTAACAGCTGGAATTGACAAAACAAGACCTATTACTTCATAAGTCAGGCTCCATCCAACTGAGGATTGTATCCAACACAAATAGTTCAATCTCTCTAGTTATGCTTCATTTGTACTCTTAAGGAATATCCTTATTGGTGGATTCATTCACCTCTGAGCCTCAGAAAACTGTATAGGTTTGTAATATTAGCTATTAGAATCAGAATCCTTCAAGTCAAGAACCAGCTAAACCAGGCATAAGTTCCTTCCCTTTACACAGCTTCCTTTTCTGCTGTTAATTTTCTGAACAAATAGAATTGGAGAGAGGAATGAGTAACCTTTTAAAGACTTCTATCCTCGTTCCTTAAGTAGCTTTGGTACAAAACTCTCAGTTAAAAAAGGAAAAATTAGGAACTTTAATTAGTTTTTTTTTGAAATCTAAGTGCAAAATAATCCCTAAGAGCATTATCTCACCCTTGTCTGCATTAAAATTCATCTGCCACTTGTCGGCCCACTTAAACAGTCGTTTAAGATCTCTCTGTCATCTATCTCCATCTGCTTGGCTCTTCTAGTTTTACAACTTCTGCAAACATGAAAACTTCACAACTTTGGAATCCCAGTAAAATCATTCATTAAGAATAGTCCTACCAATAATGAGACAAATTGACTGGATCTTAGATTGGGGTGAGGAGAAACTATAAATGACATTTTGAAGGACAATTGGGAAATTTTTAGTATGGATTATTTGCTAGATAACTTCACTACATCAATCTTAAATTTCTTGATTGTGATAATTATGTCATGCTTATGAAGGAGAATATCTTTGTTCTTGGGAGATAAATGCTAAACTATTTAAGAGTGAAATGTCGTGATGCCTATGACTTACTTTAAAATGGTTCAGAAAATATAGATTAAACACATGAGCATACAGATATGTAAAAAGTGTAGCAAATATGCAAAATATTTCATTTGAAATTGACATCGTTGCAGATCTAAAATGGTTGAATATCAACAATTGCATATGGTTCAACTTAGTAGAGAAAGAGTATATAAGTAAATCTAATTCTGGGTTTCTCAACCTCAAGACTATTGACATTGTTTTAGTTCTTTATTGTAGAGGGAGGCTGTTCTACGAATTGTAGGATATTTATCAGCACCCACAGCCTCTACCTACCAGATGCAAGTACCACCCTCAATTGTGACAACCAAAAATGTCTCCAGACATGGCCGGGTGCAGGTGCAGTAATCTTAGCACTGCACCTGTAATCCTTAGCACTCTGGGAGGCCGAGGCGGGTGGATCGTTTGAGCTCAAGAGTTCGAGATCAGCCTCAGCAAGAGTGAGACCCCATCCCTACTAAAAATAGAAAGAAATTAGCTGGACAACTAAAAGTATATAAAAAAATTAGCCGGGCATGGTGGCACATGTCTGTAGTCCCAGCTACTTGGGAGGCTGAGGCAGGAGGATCACTTAAACCCAGGAGTTTGAGGTTGCTGTGAGCTAGGCTGAAGCCACGGCACTTTAGTCCGGGCAACAGAGCGACACTCTTTCTCAAAAAAAAAAAAGAAAAAAGTCTCCAGACATTGCTGAATGTCTCCCTAGGGCAAAATTACCCCCAGTTGAGAACCATTGATCTAGAGAAATATATATGGACATATAAATAAGGGGTACTTTTTTTTTCAACTTTTCTGTAGACAAAATTTTTCATAATAAAAAGTTAGGGAAACAATAATAAGTAAAATAACATACAGGGCCAGGTGTCTCATGCCTGTAATCCTAACACTTTGGGAGGGCAAGGCAGGATGATCACTTGAGGCCAGGAGATTGAGACTAGTCTAAACAACAACGAGACCCCATTTCTACAAAAAATAGAAAACTTAACCAGGCATCGTGGGCTTGCACCTGTAGTCCCTCCCAGCTACTCAGGAGGCTGAGGCAGAAGAATCACTTGAGCCCAGGAGTTCGAGGTTGCAGTGAGCTATAATGATGCTACTGCACTCTATCCAGGGTGACAGAGAGAGACTTGGTCTCAAAAAAAAAAAAAAAAGAAAAAGAAAAATAAGGAAAAAAAATCTATTTATTGGAGACACAAGGCCGTATTTTTTTCTCTATGTTCCAGAGAGAGTGGAACCGGTCAGTCCCCATGAGTGGGGAAAGACACAAGACTGTACTTTTAAAAGTCTTTTTTCTCTCTTCCCCTATTTTTGAATCACTCACATCATCCAACCTACCCTTTCCCCACACCCCATTTGTTCTCACACACTGTCACTTATATTTACCAAGACATTAAAAATCATGTCAGTTGTAGGAGAAGAAGGCAAAAGGGAAAACAAAACAGAAGATATTTCCTTACTTGCTTTGAACTTCAAGCAATATGAGTCCCCTCTGGAGAGAAGGACATAGGACTGAGCAGGGAACTATCTAGAGCTCCCAAAGCAATGACTAGGGAAAGAGGGGATTCCGTCTTTAGGTGACAGAAACACCTGGGCACCAAGTGTCTTTTCCAGGCAGTCTGAAATTTGCATAAAATCTGTTCATAGTCATATCTGGGTCTGATCAAAATGCAACAGAAGTGCCAAAAGGGTATTTCTTTCTAACGGTGTGCACACATGGAGTAATTCATCAGAGCATAAAAAACATAAAAGTGTCTTAAAGGAAAAGGTAGTATCACAGCTTAGGAGGGGTAAGAAAGAGAGGAGGGAGCATAAGGAGAGAAGGAAGATTATGTCAAGAGAAACAGGCATAGGTGAGAAACCACAGAATGAGTAGGAAGGGGGAATCTGCCATGGAGGAAATGTCCGAAAGCATGATGGAAACATTTTTGTCTTTGGAAGGAGTGCTTTGTTAGATTTCTCTCTTTTGGAAAACCCTACCTTAAATAAACCTCCAGTAGACAAAATGGTTTTATTTCGTGGTATGATGTCCTAAGGTGTTAGTGAATACCCGCTGCAAATCACACAATTCCAGGTCCACAATGTCCTCCTAGACTCCGATGAGTCAAAGCAATGACAAACAATTGGAATTTCTGCCTCAGTAAAATTTTCATACTTTATAGCTTTTCTGAACATCACCAAGAAAAAAACTGAAGAAGAGGAAGAAAAGAAATAGCTGAATGCCAAGAACATCCCCAAAGCAAACAGCAATTCTCTTTAAATGGGAAGAAAACAGCATTTTACCGCTCAAAGCTCTAGGTAGTTTCCCTCTTTAGGGAAAGATTTGCGAGCTCTAAAATATCTGCCCTGGCAACAAATTCATGAATCACAACAATTACCTGTTTCTTTTGGATATTGGATTTGCTAATTATCCACCAAAGTTTAGATTGGACAGCTGCTACCTGACTTCGTTTAGTATCCAATATGGAATGCTTTTGGCAGAAAATTGGTTTCTCTTTTCCCACCAGGAAAATGGAAAATGAATTGGAAGATTTTACTAAGAATTAGTAAAACATAAAAAAAATACTCTGTAGCTCTAGGTGTTTGAATCTTGGATTTAACTGTTGAGGGTTTAATCACTGGGTCAATGGAAAGAGCTGCTATAAGTGGATAATTAGTAGAAGGTGGAATAAAGATGGGAGGACTAATCAGTGAGGACTAGATATGTTAGCAGGTTAAAAGAATAGTTTGTCTGGTTTAATGAAATCTGTATTTAATTTTGGCATGTATCTGAGAGGAGACATCTGGAACTTGGGTGTTGGTGTTGAAATTACCAGTAGCATCTGTTCATCCTTAGTTTTAACCCTTAAATCAGAAGAAAACTACATTGTATTACAGGTATGTGGGGAAAATAGTAGACGAAACTATGACATGCTTCATTTAATATATGCAAGTGTAAAAGAAGACTATAACAATTTTGTAATTTTAGTTTTGTGTTCTATTTCCTACCCACTAATTAACATATGATTAATACATGCTTTCCTTTTCTCTAATATTTATTATTTGGGACATATGGAAATATCAAATACAAAAGCTAAGTTTTCTATTTCTTTTTTACTCAAGTAATTAACAGCTAGGAAAAGCTATGTAACTTGGAGATTTGAGTGAGCAAATGCCCGTAGGTTGTGTAGAAATTAGTCTACCTAAATTTCTTTTAAATCCTGAAAATATTTAGCATAATTCAACTGGACAAACCACCTAAAAGAAAAGATGAGGGGGGTAGTTTGAGAAGTTTACAAAATAATTGTGAGAGAATAATTACTCTGGGGGCATTTCAGTTCAGAAATTTCACTTATCATTAGTGGAAAATATTGAGTTACCTTAAGTCTTAGCAGAAAAAAGAAATCTTGTCTATGGATACCCAAACAACCAGTTGATTTATTTCCTAAAAGTGAATCCTTACAAAAAAAAAAGAAACACCCTTTTTGTTGCAATAACTCTACAACCATAAGGACAGTTGAACAAAAGCAAAGCAGATGCTACAATAGTAATTGTGTTCAGCAAGTGGATACAAACTGGCAAAACAACAAAAGCATCAAATCAAGATTTTCCAAGTGGCCCTTCCTTCCTTCCTTCCTTCCTTCTTTCCTCTGTCCCTCCTCTCCTTCCTATCTTCCTAACTTCCTACCTTCTTTTCTTCTTTCTTTCCTTTCTTCATATACTTTCCTCCTTTCTATTTTTTGACATTTTGAAAGTTAATTTTGTTGTTTATTTAAATTTCAAGGGACAATTTTCAACCAATTATAAAATTTTAGTTCTTTGGTGTTTAAATAGTCCCTCGCCATCATTTTGTAACTAAAGAAACTGAGGGTCAGAGAGGGTCCCACTCCACTAGCTTGTTGCAGAGCAATGATGAGTCTTGTTATAATTACTACTGAGTTGTTTTTATTTTATTTATACAAACTTTTTATATATACATATATAAATTTTAAACTTGTATTTTATTTTCCAGCAAATTTATACTTGTTTTCTAACAGAATCAACATCATAAAGATGTTTTCAGTGAAGATTGATTATCTTTCCTCTCCATCCCAGTCTACTCTTGAGTCCACCCACCTCAGGTTTCCAATGTTAATAAACTTGTATGTTCTCCTTGCGTAACTTTCTTCTTGTTATCACACACCCCACCAATATATGTGACAAGATATTTGTTTACATCTTATCTGTTTACACCAGTATTGAATCATAATATATACACTTTACACTTTTTTCTCTGCTGTTTGCCTTTTTTACTTGACTGTATATCATGGACAGCTCTACAAATGTGTGTGTGTGTTCATAAATTTTAAAAATTGATGTATATGCATAAATATGCATTTTTGTATTAAGGGGTAAAACCATACATGTTAGAGAGTTTTCAAAGTGGTATGTTTTTTCTTTCATTCATTCTTTCTTTATGTCATCATTGTTTGCCTCCCACTACCCTTTTCTCTACCCTGAGGTCATCTGTTTTTATATATCCATACACATATACACATCTGTTTTTTTGGATTTCTACTTCTTATAATCATACACACACACACACACACACACACACACACACACACAAGTACAGATACATACACACAAAATGGCATGCTTCTCTCCTCCCATTACAACACGTATACACACACATTCAATTTGCCAGAAATTCTGTGATCTTGATTCCCCATTGTTAAAATACAATTCTGAAAACATTAAAAGCAGTACTCTCATACAAATTTAGAGTGAGCATAAATCAAAGATTTATGTAATTCATTAATGAGGGAACCTACAAAATATTAAGGCTGCTTCAATGATAGAAATCAAGAAACAAGGGTTTATACAATCAGGAAAGAGATACTAAAATGAGTTTGCTGGAGACCAGTTAGACACAAGACCAGTTAATACCCTGCCAGGAAATACAACCATAACCTGGGAGATCTTCTCTACCTGGCAGAAATCATTTGCTTCTAATGGACCCAAATTTGCAAGTTAACAAGTAACTTCACAGTCTCTGTGTCCTAATCAATAGTAAGTAAAACAAATATGCATCTCCTTGTCTGGGCCTATTAGGCAATCTTCCAGTGACATTGAAAAGACATGCAATCATCCTTTTGCCTTATTTCCTGGTTTTGAATAATTTTTCTCAATACCAGGCTGACATCAGTAGACTATGGAACTGTGCCAAGCTTGAGTCACACCAGAAGAAAATTTAGAGATTCTTCAGGATGACCACTTCATGTTGTTTTTCCTCCTGTTAGTCATTATGACACCCTATACCTGTCTTTTGGACCATTTAATTATGTAAAAGCTACACCCTTACTGGTTTCCTTTAAGACCATGGGCTCTTCTGTCATCCTTAGTGGACATGAAAAGTAATTGCTCTAAATCTTTCACATAAAAAGCCTTCATATAACCGATGAATTTATTATTACTGCAAATAAATTTAATAGTTGTAATGATCTAAAAAATTAGTGTTAATTAGCACTTCTCACTGACCAACATGAAAGAACTTTCTAGTGTGAGGTTTATATTTAAAAGTTTCACTAACCCACTTCATTTTTGCAGCAAGGAATGAATGTTCAGACTCTTTTAATGTATAAATTCAATGACTTTGCTTGTCTTCTTTCTTTTTTGCACTAGAAGAATGAAATCAAATATTTCTTTTCACTTCCCAGCTTGTGAAGAAAGATAGTTTTTAGTTTGCTAATGATTTAGCCTTTGTGTTTAATGGGCATTAACAGTCTATTGTAAAAGATCAGAAGAGATGACAGTTTGAGGTAAGAGAGGTAAAAAAGAGGAACCTCAGACTGGGAGAAAATTAAGAACCATAGTTCCCTTTGCCCAGCTCTGTGGCTCCTCTTGGAGGAAGCAGCCAGCCCTCAGAGCAAAAAATAGCATAGTTTACCTGGGAAAATAAGAACCGTGCACTAAGGTACCCATCTTTGGAAAAGCTCTTCCTGCCTGCAAAGATGCAGAAGCAGAGAGCCCTCCTCAACTTCAAGAGACCACTACCCACTTGAACAATGAGACTATCCGTAGCTACTATGATAGCCTAGAAATCAGAGCTCCTCCTCTGAGGTTTCAGGTGCCACTTAAGCCCTCTGAATTCTGATGCAGCTCTAGAAGAAAGAGGAGGAAAAGTAGGAGAACAGAGCAAAAGGAGAGGGTGGGAAATATAGAAGGATCAAGTACTGTCTAAGATAGAATGTTTTATCTGCCTGTAGGATGGGGTATCAAATTTATCAATTAGATTGTGTTAAATTAAGAAGGTGATATTTTTGCATACCTGAGTTTATGTAGTGAGGTTCAAATTTGTCACTTTTTATCCAGGAGAGGATGCTGTATCCCAATATTGAACCCCCATAGTCATCTATAACCAATCAGGGCCAACCATAGCATTCGATCATTTGATACCAAATCACATCTTCAAGAAATCTTTCTATAGTGACAGAGAGAAATAAAATCATTTACCCAAGACCTATAGGGAGAGAGGATGTTGAAGAAAGCAGCGTGATTGAGCAGAATAACACTGGATTAGAAGTCAGGAGAATAGGATATTTATACTATGATTAGTGCTGCATGTAAACTTGTACAAATGACAGCCTTATCTGTTTTCATCTACAAAATATCTTTTCTGGCTTTAGAGTTATATGTGTATCTCTCCCTCACACTAGTAACTAGACCATCTCTATCATATTAAACAGAGCTTCTCAGGCCTTCCCCAAAATACTTGATATGACCATCAGCTGGGGAATCCCACTAAAGCAACTTTGCTGCTATCCCCAGAGGATCTTAGAGTTTTCAATTGTTCTCCAGAATCGGGGTGGGGTGGTTAAATAGGCTTTCCTAGGACTCTAATAGAATCTCTACTTTTTTATAATTTCCAAATGCCTCCATATTAGAAGAGAAGAATCCTGTTAACATTCCTCAAAGTATCTTTACTTATAATTGTAAGAGATTTTAGTTGTTTGAGAAAGCTTCTGCTAACCAGAATAGCAAAAAAAGATCAGAATAATACATCTTAAGATAATAATAAATATAATATAATCAGTAGAAATTATTGAGGATTCATCAAATGTCACCAATTATTGAGAGCTTATAAGCATTATTTTATAGATTTTCAATGCAACTATATAAAGCATGTTCTTTTGCCAACCCTACTTTATAAAAGAGAAAACGGAAATGGCTCATCGCTAGCAAAACTGGCAGAGCCAGGTCTCGAACATAGTTTTATCTTATGCTACACTCTATATCATTTTCTTTCAAAGTATACAGCCCAGTGGAGTAAGTATCGTTGGCCTTAGACAGAAGGGAATGTAAAGGAGGTTCTAAAAAACACAGAACAACTCATTCAATAATTGACAACATAAATCGCAAGTGATAGGATAAAAAATTAAATATTTGTAGAACTCTCACTCTTCTAAGTCAGATAGATTCTTAAAAAGGCCTACAACTTTTTCAAATCTAAGTCATCCTCCATAAAATGACCTTTCCCAATATTGAAGATAGTGTTCAGTGATGTGTACAAGACATTCATAGTTGGAGAAGCTGAGAAAACATTGCTCTAAGAAAGAAGCCAAAACTTTTATATCTAGTGAGGCAATGTTGAAGGAAAATGAGATAAATCAACTAAGTGCAGAAAAGAAAATTTAGCAAAATGACTTTCTCTAGATTAGAAATGTCTAATAGGTAATATTAATAAACTTCTGGGTAATAAGATGTGGATCTTTGTCCTTGCTTATCTATGAACCATGTAAAATTGACTTTACTAGCTAATATTTTGCAGTTGGGATTTATTTTGATACATGACAACAAATAACTCAAAGGGAAAGGGAATGAAATCAAATGTGGCCCAAAGGTATCTCCCACTATATTCACATTAAAACATAATAGAATAAATTAAGATAGGAGATCAAAGATATCTCAACACATAAGCAGACTGACACAAAAAGATACAAGTGTCAAATACTTTTACATAAATGACTATTAAAGTTCACAAATGATTTAAATAAATGAAGAAATATGCCATGTTTATAGACAAAATTATTTAATGTAGCAAACATTTCAATTATCCAGAAATAAATATATCTAAAACCATCCTTAGAGGATGTTTTAAAATAGAAATTCTGTTTTTTAAAGAATAATCATGAAAACATGACACCACCAAAGGAACAAAATAAAGCACCAGTAACCAACTTTAAAGAAATGGAGATCTATGAACTCCTTCAGAAATATCCCCTTAGAGAAGCTGAGTGAGCTTCTCTAGGAGAACATAGAAATACCACTCAGTAAAATAAGGAAAACAATACAAAATAAAATTAGAAGTTCAACAAAGAGATAGCAACTATAAAAAAGAATCAGACAGAAATTCTGGAGCTGAAAAACACAATGACTGACCTGAAAAGTCCACAGATATCTTCAACAGCAAACTTGATCAAGTAGAAGAAAAAATCAGTGAACTTGAAGATAGGTCATTTGAAATTACTCGGTCAGAGTAACAACGAAAAAAAAAAGTGAAGAAAACCTATGGGTCTATGGGCATCACCAAGAGGTGATATTCCTGCAATAAAACTTGTATACACAATATATGAAGAACTTTTAAACTCAAAAATAAAAAAAACAAATAAATCCATTTTAAAATAGGCCAAAAATATGACTGTCCATTTCTCCCAAGAAGATATAGTATTGGCCAACAAGCATGTGAAAAGATGCTCAACTTCATTATTTATTAGGGAAATGTAAATCAAAAGCACCATGAGATAGCACTTCACACCCACTAGAATAGCTAAAATAAAAAAGTGTTGGTGAGTATGTGGAGAAATTGGAGCCTTTGTGCATTTCTGGTGGGAATGTAAAGTGGCATAGCTGATTTGGAAAAACAGTTTGGCAGTCTCTCAAACAGTAACACTTAGAGTTTTTAATTATATGACCTAGCAATTCTGCATCAAGTATATACCCAAGAGAACTGAACATCTAGTTCCACACAAAAATTTGTACGAGACTTTCAGTTTCTGGTTCCACATATTAGGAGCTTGAAGTTACCACATTGTTCTAGCAACAAGTAAAAAGCTGAACAAACTGAAAAAGCAATAATTCTCCTTGGATCCATAAGAGAAATGAGCACACAGAGCAAACCACTGCCCCCAACATAGGAGAGGTGGGTAGGCAAATACAAGGAGACTTGGCTTACCAGAGCAGAGACTCACAAGTGGAAACCACCATGGGAACCAGTGACTGGATAAGAAAACATGAATTGTAATTGAATAATTATTGGAGGCTTACTGCAGACAAGTCTGATAGTTAAAAAATCAAGGAGGACCCAGTCATAGCTACACGCCCGCCCTGCTTTTGTGAGTTTTACCTAACAAAAGGAGCTTTACTAGGTTATCACATTATGTATTGGAGAAAATTCCCCCTGTATGCCAGGGTGAGGAGGAAAGGAAGCATTTCTGAAATACATCACAGCACTCTGTTCTTAGCAAGACCTGTCCTCAGGAGAATTAGTTAATGAAAACATAACCTGCTGGGGTTTTATTGAAGGATAACTGACCTGAAGGAGGGGAAATACCCAACTCTAGCCCACTCTAGCTTTCCATGTGGTAGAAGGGAAATACCCAACTCTGGTCCACTCTAGACTTCCATGTGGAAAAAGGGAAGTATGCAGCTCCAACCCACCTTAGCCTTCCATGTGGGAGAAGGGAGATACACAACTCCAGTGTAGAGATCGTCCAGTGTCTCTACCAGTGTCATGGTGCAATGAAGAATGCTCCAGACCACAATCTCAGGCTGAAGGAGGAGAGACTCTTTTCATTTCAAAGAGCTCTCGAACCTCTCTCCAAATCTCCATATTTATTATAAGGAAAGGTATATGTGTTTACAGTAAAGAACATATAGATAAAATCTTTGGTGTCATATAGTAAGCATATTGTTCCAAACAAGTCTATTTAGTGATATACATTAACCTTATAATTATTTTGTTATTTCCTTGTTTTTCCTTAAGGCCATAAAGAAAAGGGCAGGGACCCAACATAAGTCACGCTTCCATACATTCTAAAGCCTGCTGTATGCAGCCGGCTGATAACAATCATATCCCAAGTCCTGTTTGCAGGACAGTCAGATATCCACCTTTTCTCACAGTCCCTTTACTCAGGCCTTTATGCCTTTTCTAATATCCTTTACGCTCCAGTCTACTCTAGCCATCCTGTGCCATCTAAGAAGGGAGAAAAACATCTGAGAAACTCTTGTGAATTTCACAGTCCAAAGGCATAGCCTAACTAAAAAACTGAGATCCAATCATAAAACTATAGAATACTTTCCCTCCCCTACTCCTTACCAACACATCACTAAAGGCCAATTTACAGCAATTCCTTTTATCTAGTACATTATGTCTGGCTACCAAAAACAACAACAACAACAACAACAACAACAAGGCATACTAAAAGGCAAAAAGCACAATTTGAAGAGCTAGAGCAAGCATCAGAAACAAACATGGCAAGAATGTTGGAATTATCAGACCAGGAATGTAAAACAACTATAATTAATATGCTAATGGCTGTAATGAATAAAGTATACAGTATGCAAGAACAGATGGGCAATATAAGCAGACAGATGGAAATCCTAAGAAAAAAATAAAAAGAAATGATAGAGATCAAAAACACTGTTATGTCGTAGCAATGAACAATGCCTTTGATTGGCTTATTAGTAGACTGGACACAGCTGAAGAAAGAATCTCTGACCTTGCAGATATATTAATAAAAATCTCCAAAAATGAAAAGAAAAAAAAAAGAAAAGAAAAGAAAAAACACAGAATATCCAAAGACTATGGGACTACTACAAAAGGTATAACATATGCCTAACTGGAATAAAAGAAGGACAAGAAAGAGAAAAAGAAACAAAAGAAATATTTGAAACAATAATGACTGAGAATTTTCCCCAAATTAATATCTAACATTAAATCACAGATCCATGAAGCTCAGAGAACACTAAATAGGATAAATGCCAATAACAATGATAATAATATAATACATCTAGGCATATCATTTTCAAATGAAAGACAAATCAAGATAAAGGAAATATACTAAAAGAAGCCAGAGGGAAAAACAATGTCTCTAGAGGAACAAAGATAATTATATCCAACTTCTCCTCAGAAACCATGCAAGCAAGAACAGTGGAGTGAAATATTTGAAGTGTTGAAAGAAAAAAAAAAATCAGCAACCTGGAATTCTTTACCCTGAAAATTATCTTTTAAAAGTGAAAAAGAAATAAAGTTTTTCTTAGAAAAACAAACATTGAGGGAATTTGTTGCCAGAAGACCAATCTTTTAGGAAATGTTAAAAGAAGTTATTTATAGAAAAGCAAAATAATGCAGATCAGAAACTCAAATCTACATAAAGAAAAGAAGAGCACTGAAGAAGGACTAAGTGTGGCTAAAATAAAGACTTTTATTTTTTTATTCTTTATTATTCTAACATATAGTAATTTCTTTAAAATAGTAGTACCAATAATGTATTTGATTATGTATGATTATATATAAGAGAAATGAATGACAGTATAATACAAGGAACAGGAGGGAGCAATTAAAATTATTTTGTTACTATAAGGTACTCACATTCCCTGTGAAGCAGTATAGTGTCATTCGAAAGAGGACTTGTGAATGTATATTGCAAACTCTAGGGCAACCACTAAAGTAAGTTTTAAAAAAATATATAACTGATATGTTTAGAAAAGAGAGAAAATAGAATCATATAGAATGCTCAATTAAACCATAAAAAGCAAAAAAAAAAAAATAGGAAAAACAAAAATAGAAATGAAAAAATGGGCAAGAAATAGAAAAAAAATAACAAATATGGTAGATATGAATTCAACTACATTAATAATCATTTTGTGTTGAGGGTTAGGGTCGAGACAAGAGAACCCCAGGAGTGGGACAGGACTTTGCCAAAGAGCAACCTGTGGATATGTCAGTGCACTGAGCAAAAGCTGCTCGACCTTGAGGGGGACATTCCACCTATCAAGAATGTCTGCAAAAGGACCCCACCTTGAAGCCTGAGGGCCACAGCCTGCATGTCTGCAAAAGGACCAGGCTTGTAATCCAAAGGGGAGGGAATGATCAAAGGATGTCAACCCAGCAGATAAGAGCAGTTTGCTATTCTAAGCCTGAGGCAATGTTCCTATCTGTCTCCTGAGTTTATGTCTCAGTAAATGAGGAACTAGATAAAGTAGAAAGAAGTACATGGTCTCTTTGTTCCCGTTTAGATTATACGCTTTACTGCTAACCCACGACAGCAGGGTCCTGAGTTTCTTGAGAGGCTTTCTACCCTTATGAGCCCAAAAGCTGTTGTCACCAGTGAACTGGGAGCTTCTTGAGGACAAAGCACCAGGTTGCCAGCCCCCTTGGGGTGCTTCCTGTCACAAGAGACCTGAGCTGAGATGGCTTTGCCTTACCTCCTCTGCTTGAAATGTGAGCTACTTGAGGAAGGACTCAAGGCTGTCTGTCTTGTATAGGACAGGGATTCAATGAGTTTTTACATGACAAGATATATGAAACTATTTATGTTTAGTAGAAATTGTATGAAATGAAGCAATCTGTCCAAAAAAATCAATAATTGCTTTGGTTTTCATGTCACCAAAAATAAAAATTGATAATTTTCCCTAAATTTCATACAGATTTAATGTTAAGTTTTGGCATAATAGAATTATATACTTCTCAGAGCATCTGAAATAACCGTATTAACTCTCTGGTTATCCCATACAGATGAGCTGCTATGCTATTTTAAAATAGATTGCCTATTATACCATGGCAGCTTCACTGATGTTGATATAAAATATGATGCAAATAATCCAAAATGAAAAGAAATAAAATGTTTGAGCCAGTGTTATTTATTTGTAATTAATCAAGTCTTTAGTATTCCAGTAATTGTCCTGAACTACATTGTTTTTAAGCAACAAAATCTTCTGATAAGAGACCTCAGCAGAGAACACTATTATTAAATCTGCATTGAGAGGTCAGGCTACTGTTTTTCTGCAATCATTATTGAGTTTGCAAATTTTTTAAAAATAGAACATTATGCAGGCCTTGCTGCTGTATATAACTTTCCATAGTGTATGTTTGACAAGCTGAAATTTTTAGACAAGAAAGTTGAATAAAAATATAATCAACTGCCTTCTTTCTTCTTTTTTTTCTTGAAATACAAAAGACAATCATCTGAAAACTGATCTTCAATTTTGTGTTCTTTCCTCCACTAATGAACTGTATAATTTAACTCAAAAACATTTATCTGTCATTAATAAAAATACAATGGGAAAAATTATGAAAAATTAGTCCTAACCTGATAATATTTAACTATAACCTCATAATCCCACTGCATTCCCTTTTTATTGTGCGTAATTACCGATTCAGAATACCTGGATCCATTCCTAAATGCAGAGTTTAGAAAAATTCTTTATAATTGATAAGAACAAACTAAAGCAGCACCAAAACACTTAAGAACCTACGCAAAATTAAATCTGGGGTATGTAACTGGTAACATCTCAGAACATTTTCTATTCTACACTATACTTTGCACAAGATGTACCTGAAAATCATGTTTTATATTATTAGCGGTGGATTCAGGTAAGTACCCACATCTCTCAAATGTATTGAGTTAAAGCTTCTATGTAGAATTATTATTCTTCATCTTGGGCAAGATGTCTTCTATCTTGTGTTGTCATTATAAATTTTTATTTAATGAATATTCATTGAGTACTAACTATTCTGCTGGTGCAGATAATAATAACACACACAAAAATAAGATTTATTGAGTGCTTACTGTAGCACTAGGTACTACAGTAATTCTTTATAGTCTTATCTCAATCAACCTTAAGAGTCATTCTGTGAAGTGGTAGTTTATTCTTACTATCCACATTTTATAGATGAGAAAATTGAGATTTAATGACATGAAGTAATTTTCCCAAAGTCACACAGCTAGCTAATAAGTGGTTCAGCTCCACGGTAGACATTGTGGGGGTACCTATATCAACAATATGTCCCCAAAGAACTTACAATGTAGGGAGGCTGTCTGAGAAGGAATCAAGTAACAGATGTGAATTATAAGTGATGATTTACAGTTTAATATGGAATTAACTTAAAGGTTACAATTTAAAACACTAGTGTTATGGTATGAGATATGTCTTAGGGTTCTCCAGACCAACAGAACCAATAGGGGGGGTGTGTGTGTGTGTGTGCATGTGTGTGTGTACATATATACACATATAAAAGAGAGAGATTGAGATTCATTTTAAGGAATTGGCCCATGTGATTATGAAGACCCAGGGAAGAGTTGATGCTGTAGCTCAAGTCCAGAGGCCACCTGCTGGCAGAATTCCTTCTTGCACAGGGGATGTTAGTCTTGGTTCTATTAAGGCCTTGAACCAATTGAAGGAGGTCGATTCACATTATGAAGGGCAATCTGCTTTACTCAAAGTTCACTGCTTTAAATATTAATCTTATATTTAAAAACACCCTTACATGAATATCCAGAATAATGTCTGACCAAATATCTGAGAATTGCGGCCCATCCAGTAACACATAAAATTAACCATCACAGGTTGCTTTAAAAACATATAAAAACTCATAGTCTAAACATCATGGCCTTGGTAGAGAGTCCTACGAATTTTTCGTCCCCAGTAGAGCTAAACCCCTTGAGTTGAGGATTGCAGTATATTTGCTTTTGTATTCACAAGGTCTACCACAAAGAGGTGTGGGGGGGCACATTTAGAAAGTTTTCAGGAACTCGAATTGAATTGAAGAAGCTTGTCTTGAATTAAATTGAATTAAAGTCAGTTTCTGGTCTTTTAAAATCTCTAAAAAGGAAAGTAAGACCAGGATAATTAAGTTCCACAGACAACTCCAGAGGTTTGGGAACTTATAACTCTCTTGTCAACTTCCTTGGTTGCTCAATTTGTGGCAAAAGTTACATATTATATATTGCTACATACCAATTATCACAAACTTAGCAGCCTAACACACATTTATTACCTCACATTTTCTGTGAATCAGGAACCTAAGTCACAGGGTCGCTGGGTCCCCTGCTTCAGGGTCTCTCACTAGACTCCAATGAGGGATTGGCCAGGGCCGGAATTTCAGCTGAGAATCAGCTGAAGAATTCTCTAAGCTCCTGTGACTTTCAGCAGGATTCAGTTCCTTGCAGGATGCTAGACTGATGGCCTCAGCTCCTTGCTGGCTATTGGCTGGAGGCTGCCCCCAGCACCTTACCAGGTGTGCCTCCCTGTATGGCAGCTTCCTTTATCAAACCTGCAAAGCAGAGAGTTAATATGGAATGTCTACCAGCAATACAGATATTATAATCTTACGTAGTCATGAAAATGACATCCCATCACCTCTGCCATGGTCTGTTGGTTAGTAGCAAGTCACAAGTCCCACTTACATTCAAGGGGAGAGGATTGCACAGCAGCATGAATACTAGGAGGTGGAGACAATTTGGGGGCGCTTTCTTGGAGTTTGTTCACCCCAAGTCAAGTTAGACTTCGTTTGGGTTTTCAGAAATCTCAGACGTGCACCCGAAGGAGGTAAGGATTTTTTTCAGGGCAGTCAGAAAAGCATTCAGGTCCTTCAGGGGCACCTAAATGAATCACTTCTCGGGGGTTGTCAGTGCAGAGATGAGACCAGATGAGCCATCCTGCCTCAAGGGGAAAAACAGAGCATGATCCAGCCACCTCATTCCCATCGACAGGAGGATTCCGGAGCTTCACCTGGACACCATCTTGCAAAGAAAGATGAGCCTCAATAGAAAACTGAACATTTAATTTTCTAAAAATCTAATGGAAAAAAATTGTGTAAACTGGAAAATAGTTATGTACTATTATTGAGCAAGTTAAAGGCTTGGTTGATTTATCAGTTGGAGCGTATACGTGGCATATGTGTGCCTGCATACATGTGTGTGCTTGGGTTACTACTCATTCTCTTACTATGCTGGAGCATGAAGTATTCAGGAGAGAGATTAGCTTGGTCATTAGGAAATGAAGACCTAGTGCAGTGAGTGAACTTTCAACTCTGTAAAATTAGAATTGCCTGTACCTTTAATTACTTAAATGGTCACCTATACACCAATGGACTGCCACCATTTAAAACTCCCAATCCATTTTTATAAGGAAGAGCAGACAAGGAGGATTCTGCCCTTGTCTCTTAAGGACTAGAGCTAAATGTTTGGATTAACTAGGAATGGGCTGGGGAGCCCTCTCCCAGAGCCATACAATGCACGATTAATAAAAATAATAGCTAGCAATGACTGAGCACCTACCATGCATCAGAAAATGGTCCTAATTTTTCCCCAACTTTTAGTCTGAAATTTTTCAGGTCTATAGACAGTTGGAAAAAAATAGCACAATGAACTTATATATACTGCTCACATTGATTCGCTACTTATTAACATCCTGCTATATTTGTTTTATCTCTCTCTCTCTGTATATATACACATACATATGTACATATAAAGTATATATAATATAAAAGTATACATATATTTTTAAAGGGTATATATGTGTACACACACACACATATATGTATATGTGTGTATATACATATATACTTATTTTGGTTGCACTATTTGAAAGTAGGTTTCAGACATCATGATACTTTTTATATTTCCTGTAATGAGTTACCCAAGTCTTCAAGGCTGGCCAAGTATAAGTGCTGGGCTTGGATCCCTGACAATATACCTTGGAGCCTACTGTCTTAATAACTGTGCCATTCTGATTCAGTTAGAGAAAAGCGGGAGAAGAAGTGACAGTGGGATAGATAGAGGCACAGTCAGGATTAAAGCAGCACCAGATAGCTCAGGGGTGGGGGTGGGGGAAGAGCAGAGGAATTAAAGATCATAGAGATGGGGGCGGTGAGAGAGGAGAATTTTTACAAGGAGAGCTGACTATCAAATGAGGAGTGCCACGAAGACAAAATCTCCCACTGTTTTCTCTTATTTAGGGTGAAACTGTTTATTTTAGACTTGATATTTCAGAGTATAAACTTGCAAAGGGCAGAGAGTAGGTTCTGTTTGCTTTGATGTGAGTTTAGCCCTGCATCACATGCAACCAGGTACTCAGGCACTTAGTCATTGCTTCTGATGTTAATGGGCACAGATTTCTGAATCACTGAGTTATCTAGTCATTAGAATTATATTTAACATTATATGAACAATATGCCAATCCTCATGAAAGCTTTTTAAATTTATCTCTTTAACTGTCATGAATATAGCCCTTGGGATAGTAATACAGGAACAATTACAGAGGATCCATTCTACAACTTGAATATGTATTAACGTTGCTTGTCACAGCTGAAAAAGGAGCCCCAAAGAATTATTAAAAAATCCAAAATTTCTTAAAGATTTTGTACACAAATTATGTCCAATGGTTATTCATTATGTTTAAGATCAAGAAACTAACTCCATCACTATAATCAACACTTGACATAGTTATTGTATTTGGTTAGATATAACATTGGTGAATTCAAACCCCTTTTTGAAAACATTTTTTAAAAAATTATTGATACGTAATATTTTACATATTTATGGGATCCATGTGGGTATGTATTACATGCATAGAATGTTTAATGATCAAGTTGGGGTATTGGAATATCCATCATCTTAAGTACTTATCATTTGTATGTGTTGGGAACATTTCAAGTTCTCTCTTCTAGCTACTTTGAAATATAAAATACACTGTTACTAACTACAGTGACCATACTTATGCTGTCAA